>NC_069499.1:363499865-363818199 GCF_027579735.1 Bombina bombina | reverse complement strand
AAAGATTCCCTCCCCCCCTGTTATGTCACATTTAAACAATCTGCTAAACAGAGAATATACAAACATTAAGCAGCCCGTCTGCTCTTGGAGCAAAGGGGATAAAAGGCTGTGTCCTGCTGTGAATGGCTGCAGCACACACACAAACTGTTCCATTAACCCTTTGATGACAGGGTTAATTTGTCTAAATCGGAACAATGTTCCGATGTAAACAAATTGAAATCCTGCGATGGTGCACGCGATCATGAGATTTCAATGATGGGATCGGGTCAGGGGGGCGTCCCTGTGATGCTAGGCATGCCCTCCAGACCACGATCACATCATGGAAGGACGGACAATGGTTATGACGTTCTATTTCGTCCTAACGGCACTAAAGTCCAGTGTAATTATGACAGAATAGAATAGCATAACGGCGTTAAAAGGTTATCAATTAAAACATTATTTACTGCTGACCTCTGCCCCTCTTACCTCTATTTCATTGCTCTCACTCAGAGTCTCTTCTCCTGTGGCTGAACGCAGTGAGCTACCTCAACAGAAGGGAGGAATATCAGAACCGTGCTTGGGCAGGAATAAGGGGGAGAGAAGGGATGGGACAGCTTTTGACAGTAATTGCAACTAGTGTTTAGAATTCAGGGAAGTAATGAATCACAGAACAGCACACTGCATATGCTGCTTACTTCAACAACTTCCCCCAGTCTGGTTTGATTGCTCTCCCTTCTGTCCCACAATCACAGTGCAGACTGCAAACAGACACAACTGCAGTAAGGGGCCAATAAAAAAAAAAAAAACTCTAGAAAATACCTTCGCACCAGAGATCTCTCTTAATATACATGCTCACCTCAGTCAAAATGACGATTGCTAGGAACTGGAAGAGGGTACACACCCCCAGGTGGCAAAGTGTAGTCGAATATCTAAACTATGTGAAGTCCATGGAAGATTTCGTTTACAGAGTAAGACGTCAATCAGACATTTTCAGCCTTATTTGGGAGCCTTGGGATACCTACTTACAGCGAAACAACTCCCAATCTGTAAATCCCCCGAGGTAACTTAGACAGGGAGGGCAATGGCAAGCCAAAAGATTTAGATACTTTTCTCCCCCCCTCTCCTCCCCCCTTCTCCTTTTCACTGTCCTAAGATGAACCCCCCTTCCCCTCTCCCCATCCGATTATTAGGTTTATTTTCGTACAGGAGCCCTATCCCCCCCTCCCCAATGGGAGCGCTTCAGCTTGATAATGGAAAACAAGGATGTATAGAAGTAGTAGACCTCGCCGCGTCTAAATCTTAAGACAAAGTAAATTTGTATCATTGCTTTTATGTACTGGAGCGGTTTGTTATCTCTGTATTAATTCAATTCTCGCAATGTTTCAATAATAATTGTAATGTCTTTCGCATTTCATTTAAATAAAAAACTTTAAAAAAAAAAAAACAAACAAAAAAACTCTTTACTATGAAATGCAGCAGCCCTCATTCTTTCACTGACCGTGGTGCAGCCTGCAGTTATTACTTCTGGTGTCACCCAGTGCGGTCGGTGTTCTATCGAGAACTCCAATACATCAAAAACTCCAATCTGACATCACTTCTGGTGATTCCATATATATGATTGGTCCATGTCTCAGTGAGTGACAGGATTCACAACCAATCAGATGTCCACTGTAATCGCCTATCTTCGCTATCTATTTTGCCTCCGCCTGGGGGGGTTCAATGTTAGAGAAGCCCCCCTTCTAAACCCTAATTCCCCAAGGTTTACTTGGGGTGTATGCCAGAGGATCGGCGGTACACCTGCCAAGACAGGCAAAAACAGAAAATAGAAGATTCACCAGAAGTAAAGTCAGATTGGAGTTTTCAAGGAATTGGAGTTCTCGATAGAAAATCGGCACCCCCCCCCCCCCAGTGATGCCACTGCCCTGACTACTTCACATGGTACCAGTGACCGTGCCAAGGATATAGCGATAGTAACAGTACAATAAATATACCGAATATCACAAAGAAAAAAATGTGAAATAAATGTGATAACAAAAATCATAAAAGGAAAACCAAATAAAGTTCTGAATCAAGGATATGTCTGTGTCCTCTGGATGAGTTTTTCAACTTGTTAGCATTCCTCAGTGAGATCCCATAAAAAAGGAAACAGAAAATTGCAACATAGTCCTTGACAAAGCATACCATCGAAACGTACGTCGGAACTGAACTGTTCTATATTGAGTTTTATCGCGTCTCTACACTAGCCAGGACACCTGGGGGCTTAGCGCTATTGTCTTGCTACTAAAGAGGTTTTGGTTTCAGCGGTCACACTCCTGCTGATCCATTTACCTCTTTGCAAGTTTGGCGATTTGAAGCATTTGTTAAAGCATATCTGCTTTTGTACTCTTACATTGTGGTGTTATCAAGGCTTATGTGACGCTTTTATATATTTTAAAATAAATTTGTATCCAAGTTTTGCCTAGTGTACTGTTTTCCCATCAGTATAAAGTGGGAGTGCGCATATTCTTGAGCTTAGTCGAAAGCTCCAACAAATGTGAGTAGCCATTTGTTACAAAACAACTACTTCCTCAAAGTGCCGTTACAGATTCACACTATGTTGCAATTTTCTGTTTCCTTTTTTATGGGATCTCACTGAGGAATGCTAACAAGCTGAAAAACTCATCCAGAGGACACAGACATATCCTTGATTCAGAACTTTATTTGGTTTTCCTTTTATGATTTTTGTTATCACATTTATTTCACAGCGATATTAACAGTCTTGTGTGTGATTGTGCTTAAAAACACTATCGCTTAGATTTTAGAGTTTTGTCGGTAAAGACCCGCGTAGCTAACGCAGCTTTTTCTCCCAACGCACTCTTAAGACAACGCTGGTAATTAGAGTTGTCTGAGGGGCTGCGTTAGGCTCCAAAAAGGGAGCGTTGAGCCTAATTTACTGCCACTTCAACCCTCAATACCAGCATTGTTTACGTTAGCGGTAAGCTGGCAAAACGTGCTCATGCATGATTCCCCCATAGGAAACAATGGGGCAGTTTGGGATGAAAAAAACCTAACACCTGCAAAAAAGCAGCGTTAAGCTCCCAACGCAGTCCCATTGTTTCCTATGGGGAAACACTTTCTAAGTCTGCACCTAACACCCTAACATGAACCCTGAGTCTAAACACCCCTAACCTTACACTTATTAACCCCTAATCTGCCGCCCCCGCTATCGCTGACACCTGCATTATACTATTAACCCATAATCTGCCGCTCCGGACACCGCCGCAACCTACATTATCCCTATGAACCCCTTATCTGCTGCCCCCAACATCGCCGACCCCTATATTATATTTATTAACCCCTAATCTGCCCCCCAAATCTTACCTACACTTATTAACCCCTAATCTGCTGACCGGACCTCGCCGCTACTCTAATAAATGTATTAACCCCTAAAGCTAAGTCTAACCCTAACCCTAACACCCCGCTAAATTAAATATAATTTTAATCTAACAAAATAAATTAAATCTTATTAACTAAAGTATTCCTATTTAAAACTAAATACTTACCTGTAAAATAAACCCTAATATAGCTACAATAAAACGAATAATTATATTGTAGCTATTTTAGGATTTATATTTATTTTACAGGCAACTTTGTATTTATTTTAACTAGGTACAATAGCTATTAAATAGTTATTTACTATTTAATATCTACCTAGTTAAAATAATTACAAAATTACCTGTAAAATAAATCCTAACCTAAGTTACAATTAAACCTAACACTACACTATCAATAAATTAATTAAATAAATTACCTACAATTACATACAATTAAATAAACTAAACTAAATTACAATAAAAACCAAAAACTAAATTACAAAAAATAAAAAAGATTACAAGAATATTAGCCTAATTACACCTACTCTAAGCCCCCTAATAAAATAAAAAAGCCCCCCAAAATAATAAAGGTCCCTACCCTATTCTAAATTAAAAAGATACCAGCTCTTTTACCAGCCCTTAAAAGGGCTTTTTTTGCGGGGCATGCCCCAAAGTAATCAGCTCTTTTGCCTGTAAAAAACAACCCCCCAAAATTAAAACCCACCACCCACATACCCTTACTCTAACCCAAACCCCCCTTAAATAAACCTATCACTTTAATGCTTTTCAGTTGTGGCCCCAGTTGGTTTACATGCATTTTATTCTATTTCAATAAGACAGCATCACTACGGTGGCTTATGTCAATCACCAGGGTGGAAATCCTGGTTCTCTGGTGATGAAGGAAGTCTTTTGTATCCTTTGGTGCGCAGAGACTTACCAGTGTTAAATATC
The DNA here is from genome assembly GCF_027579735.1 of Bombina bombina. NCBI lineage: Eukaryota > Metazoa > Chordata > Amphibia > Anura > Bombinatoridae > Bombina > Bombina bombina. The sequence continues at coordinate 363,813,916 of NC_069499.1, read as the reverse complement.
AGTTCTCCACGTTCCAGGCGTGCACAATTGGGTAGACAGACTCTGCATTCCAAGAAATGGTCGCTAAACCAGGAGGTGTTTTGCAGATTAACTGCAGGTGGTGGTGTCCGTAGATAGAACTGTTGGCTTCCCGCCTCAATGCCAAACTGCAAAGATATGAGTTGTGGTCGAGGGATCCTCAAGCGGAGTTGGTGAACGCTTTAGCAGTTCAATGGCATTTCAATCTATTATATATTTTTCCTCCAATTGTTCTTCTTCCTCTAGTCATACCTCAAATGTAACAGGAGGGACTTGGTAAGCGGATCTAGTGAGAATGCCCTCTGCTCCTCCATAGCGGTTACCTCAGAGGCCGGACCTTCTTGTGCAAGGTCCTTTCTATCAAAAGCTAGATTCTCTAATGGTTAATACATGGAGATTACAAGCATAATTTTGTTCTCGAAGAAGATTCTCTGAGACGGTGATTGATACTTTGGCTATGGATAGAAGGCCTGTTTCCAGGCACATTTTCTACAAAATATGGAAAACGTATCTGTTTTAGGGTGTGGCCTGGGGTTTCCCCTAGCACGATGTAAAGACCCTGCATATCCTTCAATTTCTTCAGGATAGTTTAGAGAAGGGCCAATTGGCTAGTTCTCTTCAGGGTCATATTTCTGCCCTTTTTTCTGTTTTGTTACTTAAGAGGTTGGATAGGTTTGCGAGATGTTCTTAGAGTTATTCAACAGACTCCTTTGAGTCTATGCACTCTTCTTAATAATAAACTTTTATCTTGGAAAGTTTTGTTTATTGTTAGCTATTTCTTCTGCTCGTAGAGTTTCTGAATTGTTTGCCCTTCAGTGTGACCTGCCTTATCTGATTTTTCATGCCGAGAAGGCTGTTTTTGCAGACAAAGATGAGGTGTTTACCTAAGGTTGTTTAAACTTACAATATTACTCAGAAAATTGTGGTTTCATCTCTTTAGCCTAATCCTTTTTCTTCTAAGGAGAGGTTGTTACACAATCTGGACATGGTTTAAAGTTCTACCTTCGTGTTTCCTAGCAATCTCGTCAATCATCTTCCTTATTTGTCTGCATTCTGGTAAGCACAAGGGTCAGAAAGCAGCTGCTGTTACCCTATCCTTCTGGCTCAGAGATTTGCTTTTTATGGCATATATAGAAGTGGGCCAGCAGCCTCTATTCCAGATTACTGGACATTCTACCTGTGGAGTTTCTTCTTCCTGGGCCTTCAAGAATGATGCTTTAGTTAAACTGATTTGTAAGGCTGCAACTGGGTCCTCATTACATACTTTTACAAAATGTAACTGTTTTGATGTTTTTGTCTCAGCTGAGGCCTCTTTTGGGATAACGGTTCTTCAGGCGCTGGTGCCTAGTACTTAGGACTGCCTTCCCTACCAATTCATGTTGTGTCCTCCACAGCTTGGGTATTAGTTTCTTATAGGTAATGAATGAATTTGTGGACTCTCACTGCCATTAGAAAGAAAACATAATTTATGCTTACCTGATAAATTATTTTCTTTCTTGGCAGTGAGAGCCCACAAACTCGTCATGCAATTCTGTAGTGGCTGCAGTCTTTGGCACCTCTGTGCCCCTTGTATCTCTCTACTTTTTCTTATCCTCTGCATGAACTAAAGAGTGGGTAGGGCAAGTGGGATGGATATTTAATGCTTTGTTTGGGGTGCCTTTGCCTCCTTCTGGTGGCCATGTGAAGTATTTTCCATAAGTAATGAATGAATTTTGTGGACTCTCACTACCAAGAAAGAAAATAATTTATCAGGTAAGCATAAATGATGTGTTTGCTAAATAGTATGTCATTTCTCTCAGTTGTCATTAGCAAAGGTGCCTTAATCTTACATTCATTTTCAGATAATTTCTTATCTAAACCTGTAAATAGAACAGGTTAAATGTTAATTTTTATGACCCTGTGATTGTATAAAAGACTTTATACTTGTTCACTTTGTGAAACAAGCAAGATGTTGCCGGTTTGGGTAGCACTTCTTTCTTTCATCTGTTTTCCTTGTCAAGGGCTCAATTTGAAATCTGATAATTTATTTGCAATAGCCGGACCTTTTTCAAGCAATTTACGGAGTGTGTTGAGTGATGGTATTTCTGAAGACTATGGGTGCAGTGAAGAGCTTCTACATCTTCTGAAACAGCATTTTCCTTTGTTACATAAAAATGGAGTCACTCACTATAAAGTACATATACATCAGACTGCAGTGCTTCACAATGGCAACATACATCTGCCAGATCAGAGGGGAATTCAGTGTTACAGAAAAGTGCTTTTACAACTATTTGATGCAGGCATTAAGCCAGTGGTAATCTTGTTGGAGGGTAATCTCGAAGGTCGTTTTTCTGATTTCGAGGATCGGACAAGCAGATCTCCTGCTGACATGTATATTGAATATGCGGATTTCATTTTCCACACTTTTGGAGACTTGGTTGACTCTTGGATCACCTTTAATCTTCAGCGACATTTAATAGAAACGACTCATGCAGATTTTCCGCTGGCCTCTCTGGAGTTTCTGCTTAAAGCACACCAAAAAGCACACACACTATACCACAGCAAATATTCTGCAAAAGGTGAGGAAACCTAGCCACTGTATCTGCAAATCTGTAATTCTCTTATTTAAATCTGAATTATATATATATATATAATTTATGTTTAATGAGAATCCCCCCCCCCATTACTTTGTAACACAATAAAAGGAATAATGAAAAATTGGCTAGTGAAACGTGATTTTAGATTTTGACCAAGTTAAAATAAATGATAGCCAAACCGTAAGATTTTTTATACAGTTTTTTTCCCCTTTAATTTTTATTTGTTTTTTCACCTTTTGGCCACTTTGTTAAAAATACTTGTGTAATATGTTTGAGAAATGCAGTGCTCAACAAACTTATTCAAGGGGTAATAAACTCAAAATGTAATCCCCAATAAAGTGCAACAGTAGATAATAATCTGTGTGGAAATATATCACTAGCTGCTAGTCTGAGAAATAAAAGTTAGTTGTCTCTCTCAATATCCAAATATCAAATGTAAACGTCTGGGGTTAGTGGATTTCCAGCCATGAATATGCAGTTAGAAGGAATATTAACTGTAAAATGCTTAAATCATGACTTTGCAAACCCTGAGAACCATAGCTCCTTGTAATTTTCTCAAAACACCCTATGTTAAAACAAGCAACTTGTCATTAAACTATAGGGTTACATAGTATATCAACAGTTATGTACTGTGTTTCAAGAGGCTTACCCGCAATATAAATGCTTTAATTTTAACATCCAAGACATTATATTATGAATGTATGGAAACAATTAACACATTCTTTCATGAATGCTACTGGTAGATGCGCTCGAACATTATTTTATTTAGATAATCTATTACATAACCCCCATCCGGTCACACTCCTGAATTTTATTTATTTTTTTCCTTTTCAATGAGGTGACATTTCCACCTTTTATCCAATAGCTGTGATAGCCATATGGGTCAGCACTGAAGCAGCTTTTATTTTTTTATGGATGGATAGAATTAATAAATAAAATAATGTTGAAGCGCATCTTCCATTAGAAGTACCGTTATTTTTTTCCCATAGATTCATAATAGAATTTCTAGAATGTTAAAATGTACTGTCACTTAATTTGCAAACCTTCCTAAAACCATTGTCAGTTTTATCATCACCCTTAATTGTGGCCAAGTAGGGCTATTTGTAAATAAGTGTCTACTGCTCTTAGTATTTACATTTTAGGCCACTTGTTTGTTGAAAATCTAGGTAACGTAATTTTGCTTTTTGGATAAGCACAATATACACAAAGCAAAAATTGTTTAATTTCTAATGCCAAAAGTATATGCTCTAATCTGTAAGTGTATGTCATTTTTGCATCGTGTTTAACTTAAAGTTAAATGTTTGCAGCTCCCACGTAAGACAGAACCGGCAAGCCAGTCAGGAGTGTAAAGTGGCCTTTTAAAGGGACATAAACCCCAAACCTTTTCTTTTATGATTTAGATAGAACATGCAATTTTAAACAAATTTACACTATTATTAACTAATCTGTTTAATTCTCCAAGTATGCTTTATTGAAAGAATACGTAGGTAGACATAGGAGCAGCCGTGCACTTCTGGGAACTAGCTGCTAATTATTGGCTGCATATATATGCCTCTTCTCTTGGTTTACCCAATGTATTCAGCTAGCTCCCAGTAATGCACTGCATTGTTCTTTCTACAAAAGACACAATAAGAATGAAGCACATTAGATGATAGAAGTAAATTGGAAAGTTGTTTAAAAATGTATGCTCCTATCTGAATCATGAAAGACAATTTTGGTGTTTTATGTCCCTTTAACTTGCCTAATGATTACATAATAAAGTGGGAGCCCTGGCCATTATCGCAGCACATATTTTTTTGCTTTATTTGTCCTGGATAGGCAATATACATTAAAGTTTTGGTGGAAATAAAAATGTGACATTAAAATCCTCCTTTTTCATAAAAAAGAAAGAACAGCAACGATTGTTGCACAACCAATTAGCACATGACATCTAGGCAAGTTAGAAAAGCACCAAAGAACTTCCATACTGTGTCTGACCACAGAATCCCATTATTGTGTTAAAGGGACAGTCTACTCCAGAATTATTATTGTTTAAAAAGATAGTCCCTTTATTACCCATTCCCCAGTTTTGCATAACCAACACGGTTACATTAATATACTTTTTACCTCTGTGATTACCTTGTATCTAAGCCTCTGCATACTGCCCCTTATTTCATTTTTTTTGACAGACTTGCATTTTAGCCAATCAGTGTTGACTCCTAGGTAACTCCACAGGCATGAGCACAATGTTATCGCAAGGCCTTAGAAATTAGCATATGAGCCTACCTAGGTTTAGGTTTAGGTTTCAACTAAGAATACCAAGAGAACAGAGCAAATCTGATGATAAAAGTAATTTGGAAAGTTGTTTAAAAATGCATATCATAACCTATCTGAACCATTAAAGTTTAATTTTGTCTAGACGGTCCCTTAAATGTACCAAACCACTTTCAGACAGCCTTTTCGAGCTCAGGAGCTGATAGGTTGAATTTGCTGCTAAGTGAAGCTTATTTCCAGGCAAAAAGCAATATTCATTTAAGTTATGGTGGAGAGAAAACCAATCCCCCATTTATGGAAGCAAAAACTTTGAGGTATTATGTATGTATTTTGCATATCTTACTAAGAGTCCTCTGGTGCTTTGGTAATGTATACAGACCACTTCTGTGGGAAGGCAAGCAGGGATACTTGCCTAGATGTGCAAATTGTCTATGCAATCATCTTTTTGGTTCTCCCTCTGGATAGAAAAATGGGTGCAAAGGGAAGATTAAAATTTAAAATAATGAATATGCCACCAAAATTGAGAACCTTTACCTTCTAGAGATTTAGGGATCAATTTGTCAAAATGCTGTTGGCATTTGTCATTGCACAAGCAGTTCTGGTGAAATGCTTGTGCAATGCCGCCCACAGCAGATTCGGGGCCAATCGGCTGCTAGCAGGGGGGGGTCGGGCTGATTGAAGACCACAGCCTCAGAGGCAGCAGACAAGTTATGGAGCAGCGGTCTTTAGACCGCTGTTTCATTACTACTGTTTCCGGCGAGCCTGAAGGCTCATGCGGAAACAGGGGAATCAAACTCCATTCGGAGCTTGATTATTCGGCCCCTGAGGGTGAACAATGTTCCCTCAATTTTTACAGCCTAGAACAACTGAGCATGGTTCTGTTTACTGAAGGAAAACAAGATCTAGGCCAAGATTGGCACTTTGGTTATAATTAGCAGCACACCTTCCAAACCTCATTTAACTGTGCATGTGTATATTTGTCACTGTTATACTGTATTTATCTCCTGAATTCAAACATGTAGATAGCAATTCATCAACATGGCCACCCAAATACTAAGTGCGTCATATTTGCACGTGCAGGGAAAAATAAACTTTCTTTTGTCCTCCAGACTACAGAGAGCATCTTATGCAATGGCCTCTATTTATCAAGCTGTCAACTTACCTGCATTCAACGGCACCAATACGCTCGCCTAAGATCGCCTAACATCGCCGCTGCGGACCTGAATACGTTCTCCAAAATTATAAAAAAGCTGTCAAAAATCCACGCACCAAGTACGGAGCGATGAGCAGCGGACTGTTGCTAACTAACAGTCATCAATCTCACTGCTCTTCGGCTTTTTTTCAGCTTTTTTGGTACCCTGTCACTAAACACCACACTATACTATATTGTTTTACCCCCTATACCGCCACTCCCGGAGCCCACCGCAGCTAAATAAAGTTATTAACCCCTAAACCGCTGCTCTCGGAGCCCACCGCAACTCTAATAAATGTATTAACCCCTAAACTGCCGCTCATGGAGCCCACCGCCACCTACATTATACATTTTAACCACCTATACCGCCGCCACCTACATAAAGTTATTAACCCCTATCCTGCCGCTCCCGGACCCCGCCACAAATAAAGTGTATAACCCCTAAACCGCTGCTCCCGGAGCCCACCGCCACCTACATTATATTTATTAACCCCCAATCTGCCCCCCCTACACCGCCGCCACCTACATTATATTTATTAACCCCTAATCTGCCCCCCCTACACCGCCGCCACCTACATTATATTTATTAACCCCTAATCTGCCCCCCTACACCGCCGCCACTATATTAAATGTATTAACCCCTAAACCTAAGTCTAACACTAACCCTAACACCCCCTAACTTAAATATAATTTAAATAAATATAAATAAATTATTCCTATTTAAAACTAAATACTTACCTATAAAATAAACCCTAAGCTAGCTACAATATAACTAATAGTTACATTGTAGTTATCTTAGGATTTATTTTTATTTTACAGGCAAGTTTGTATTTATTTTAACTAGCTACAATAGTTATTAAATAGTTATTAACTATTTAATAACTACCTAGTTAAAATAAATACAAAGTACCTGTAAAATATAACCTAAGTTACAATTACACCTAACACTACACTATCATTAAATTAATTACCTACATTAACTACAATTAACTACAATTAAATAACATTAAATAAAATTATCTAAAGTACAAAAAAAAAAAAAACACTAAATTACAGAAAATAATAAAATAATTTTTAAAAAGATTTTTAAACTAATTACACCTAATCTAATCCCCCTAATAAAATAAAAAGCCCCCTAAAATAATAAAAATCCCTACCCTATACTAAATTACAAATAGCCCTTAAAAGGGCTTTTTGTGGGGCATTGCCCACACACCCAACCCTACTCTAAAACCCACCCAATCCCCCCTTAAAAAAAACTAACCCTAACCCCTTGAAGATCACCCTACCTTGAGACGTCTTCACCCAACCGGGCCGAAGTCCTCCACGAAACCGGGCGAAGTGGTCCTCCAGACGGGCAGAAGTCTTCATCCAAGCCGGCCAGAAGAGGTCCTCCAGAAGTCTTCATCCAGACAGCATCTTCTATCTTCATCCATCCAGCGCGGAGCGGGTCCATCTTCAAGACATCCGACGCGGAGCATCCTCTTCCAACGACATCCGATGACTGAATGAATGTTCCTTTAAATTACGTCATCCAAGATGGCGTCCCTTGAATTCCGATTGGCTGATAGAATTCTATCAGCCAATTGGAATTAAGGTAGGAAAAATCCTATTGGCTGATGCAAACAGCCAATAGGACTGAAGTTCAATCCTATTGGCTGAGGACCTCTTCTGGAGGACCTCTTCTGGCCGGCTTGGATGAAGATTTCTGCCCGTCTGGAGGACCACTTCGCCTGGCTTCGTGGAGGACTTCGGCCCGGTTGGGTGAAGATGTCTCAAGGTAGGATGATCTTCAAGGGGTTAGTGTTAGGTTTTATTAAGGGGGATTGGGTGGGTTTTAGAGTAGGGTTGGGTGTGTGGGTGGTGGGTTTTAATGTTGGGTTGGGGGGTATTGTGCTTTTTTTTCAGGTAAAATAGCTGATTACTTTTGGGCAATGCCCCGCAAAAAGCACTTTTAAGGGCTATTTGTAATTTAGTATAGGGTAGGGATTTTTATTATTTTGGGGGGATTTTTTATTTTATTAGGCGGATTAGATTAGGTGTAATTAGTTTAAAAATCTTGTAATTATTTTATTATTTTCTGTAATTTAGTTTTTTTTGTACTTTAGATAATTTTTTTAATTTTATTTAATTGTATTTAATTGTATTTAGTTTAGGTAATTAATTTAATGATAGTGTAGTGTTAGGTGTAATTGTAACTTAGGTTAGGTTTTATTTTACAGGTACTTTTGTATTTATTTTAACTAGGAAGTTATTAAATAGTTAATAACTATTTAATAGCTATTCTACCTAGTTAAAATAAATACAAACTTGCCTGTAAAATAAAAATAAATCCTAAAATAGCTACAATGTAACTATTATTTATATTGTAGCTATCTTAGGGTTTATTTTATAGGTATTTAGTTTTAAATAGGTATTATTTAGTTAATGCTAGGAATATTTATTTAGATTAATTTAAATTATATTTAAGTTAGGGTGGTGTTAGGGTTAGATTTAGGTTTAGGGGTTAATAAATTTAATATAGTGACAGCGACGTTGGGGGTGGCAGATTAGGGGTTAATAAATATAATGTAGGTGGCAGCGGTGTGGGGGGCAGATTAGGGGTTAATAAATATAATGTAGGTGGTGGCGGGGTCGGGGAGCGGCCGTTTAGGGGTTAAACACTTTAGTTACGGAGGGGTCCGGGATCGGCGGTTTAGGGGTTAATAAGTATAATTTAGGTTGCGGCGGTGTAGGGGGGGCAGATTAGGGGTGTTTAGACTCGGGGGGTACATGTTAGGGTGTTAGGTGTAGACGTTCCCATAGGAATCAATGGGATATCAGGCAGCAGCGAACATGAGCTTTCACTGCTTTCCGACTCCCATTGATTCCTATGGCATCCACCGCCCCCAGGGCGGCGGATTGAAAACCAGGTACGCTGGGCCGGAAAAGTGTCGAGTGTTCCTGCTAGTTATTTGATAACTAGCAAAAGTAGTCAGATTGTGCCGAACTTGCGTTCGGAACATCTGTAGTGATGTAAGCATTGATCTGTGTCGGACTGAGTCCGGCGGATCGTATGTTACGTCACTAAATTCTAATTTTGCCGGTCTGTAGGGTTTGATAACTATGGCAAATCAAGCTCGCCACAAATACACTGCGGAATTCCAGCGTATTTGCGGTTGACAGCTTGATAAATAGAGGCCAATGTGTTAAACATCTATTTATATAGTGTGATAAGGAAATTAAAGGACATTGTATTGTAAATAAATATTACTCAAAGTGACTAACTAAAAAAATTCTAGCTCCTAAATTTCTCATGTGGCACGTAGATGTTGAATAATTTGTCATGCCCTATTGTGTCGTTAATAGTGGGTTTGAACACAGGCTGACTTGGGCTTTTTAATTAGTGTGTAAGGGGCTAAATCAGTATGCATAAACTCGTCAAGCTGATGCAACGTGTAATGTGAGGGGACTGGAGTCATATCTATACTTGGTGAAAGTTAGGAGAATGTATGATTTAATAGTATCTTAGTAGATGTGGTTGAAAGAAGACAAAAAGTATGGCAAGTAAATCTATTACAATACACAATGATGCCACGTGAACTGACAATGCCTTTGAAATGCTTCCCAGTTTAACATAAGCAATCGTTATATTAACAGCAACTTTCTCCGGGTTGCACTTAAAGCAATTTACACAAGGGATAAGAGGGTTAGAAGTTACAGGTTTGATTCCTAAAAGGCTTGTGTTAACAGGTAGACCTTGAGTCTTTGTTTGAAAATGTCCAGAGAAGTGACTTCTTTCACTGTGTTTGGGAGAGTGTTCCATAGAGATGGGTGGCATACCTAAAAGCTTGCAAACCACATTTCTTTCTGAATTCTTGTCACTATTAGCTTCTGGCATGTGCTGATCAATCAAAGCATTTGTTTTGGGACATAGGGCACCAGTAATTCTTTTAAATAGCTTAGTATCTAGTCATGCAGAGAGTTGTAGGATAGCAGGTCTTTCTTGAATAGCATGTGCCATTTTATTGACAGTCAGTGCAGAGAGTGGAAGATAGCTGTTACATAGCAAGATTTTGGTTGGCCTGTTAGAAGCCTTGCTGCAAGAAGAAGAAAGAAGGGGCTCCAATGGCACAATATATCTATTATTGTCCTAAGTAGTTCTACCAAAGGAAGGATACTCACAAGTTGAATGCACTTATCATAAAGTGCAAATCATGCAGTCTGGGCAAAACTAGAGCCCCCCGAGCTCACCTCCTGTAACCAGGATCCTTGTAACTAATGTCACCAAACCATAGAGTGTCCCACAATTATATAGGTGAAGCAAACAACACCCAGGACATCCACGGTTAAAGACCCTTCCAAGACACTTGGGGGTTATTTATTAAAAAAATCTGCTTTAAGAAGCAATACTGTTAGTATTCTGAAACGTGCAGAGAGCATTTTTGGCATTCTTGGTGAAGACTGGTGCAATAGAATTAGTTTTTAGCGTAAATATATCTAATCTCTCTTTAAAGCAATCTATTGTACTGGCAGTTTTTTACCTCCCTCAGGTTTCCACAGTTTGGTTTTCATGTATTGTCATAACCAATTTTGTTGCAATAAACAGTGTTACTGCATACTAAAAAAAAGCTTTTTCAATAGATATTGATGTAATGTAGGTTGGCAGTTTAAAGTGATTGTAAAGTTTCTTTCATTTCAGCAAAGTATATGTCTATCTTCACAAAATGGTAAATATTTTACCAGTAAAGCATCTTAGAAAAATGTAATGATTCCTTGTGAACTGCTGGGCAATGCCGCCCACTGCAGATTCACAGCCAATCGGTCGCTAGCAGAGGGTGTCAATTAACCCTGATCGTATTCGATGACGTTGATTTCTGTCCGCGTGCACATAGCAGGCGGACAAGATATGGAGCAGCAGTCTTTAGGTCGGTACTATAGTGTAATACATTTGTGTCTCATGATAAAGTAATGTAACAGTTGTCCCTTAATGAGATAATAAAGATAATTCAAAACAGAGAAACAGCCTTCAATTTATGTTGTTGTTTTTCACATAAATAAATGAGAGACCTTGGGGTATATTTATTATAGTGCGAGCGGACATGATACCATGTAGTGTATCATGTCCGCTGCACATCGATAAACGCCGACAGCATACGCTGTCGGCATTTATTATTGCACCAGCAGTTCTTGGGAACTGCTGGTGCAATGCCCCCCCCTGCAGATTCGCGACCGCTAGCAGAGGGTGTCAATCAACCTGATCGTATTCAATCGGGTCGATTTCTGTCCGCGGCCTCAGAGCAGGCAGACAAGTTATGGAGCACTGGTCTTTATACCTCTGCTTCAAAACTTCTGTTTCCAGCGAGCCTTCATAAAGAGCTTGATAAATCGGCCCCTTGAATGTATCACTTTTTCTGATAGATCTTGTATAAGCCAATTAACTTTATCCCCTTCTTAATTCAATTGTCTAGATTTAATAAAGTCTCAAGCAAAATAATATACTATTTTTCTTAACCAAACCTTAATTTATTGATAAGATTATCTCTAATATAGATAATATGGCAGTAACAAGGTAAGAATGGTCCCCACAAAATGCAGTTGATAGTAGTTTCTTTTATCTAGGTTGAAAGTACAACATTCTTTTAAATCAATATCAAAGAGCGATAATGCAAATATTGATTATCACTGATATATTACTGATATACAGTACATATTTGCTTCAAAGTAACCCATTGCATTGAGTTCTTGTAGTATATTTGCTCATTCTCTGCGGACTTGGAATGCAAATCTTAAGTTGAGAAATGCTGCCATTTATTCCAATTAAAACTAAGACTCTTACTCTTATTTAAGGTCAAATTACTATTGTACTAGGTCTGGATTGTGTGCAGCTACAGTAGCCACAGAACTAAGGCATCAAATGCCTGCATGTGCATTTTAGCAGGGGACATAACAATGTCACTCTGCCCCTCCCCCCATTTCAACTGTATACTTTTTGGATGTTTGCAATCAACAGAACAGAACAGGATGCCGGTCCCATGATGGATGAAAATGAAGCCGCCTGGATGAAGATCGAGCTGCTGGGATGAATTTTTAGATTAGGGTTTGGGAATTTCTTAAAAGAGCTGAATGCCCTTTTAAGGGCAAGAAAAAGTGCTGAATGCCCTTTTAAGAGCAATGCCCATACAAATGCCCTTTTCAGGGCAATGGGTAGATTAGGTTTTTTTAGATAGTTTTTTTATTTTGTGGGTTTTGGGGGGGTGGGGGTTTGTAATGTTATTGGGTCTTGTATTTTTGTTTAAAAAAATTGCTGATTTCCCATAAAAGGCCCTATTGGTAGTGTATTATAGATTAGGTTTCTTTTATTTTGGGGTGTTTTTTTTTTTTAAATGGGTATTAGAATAATTGTTATTATTTTGGATAATTTGTTTGTTATTTTGTGTAATGTTTTTTTTTTTCGTTTTGGAGTGGTTTTTTTTTTAGAATAGCCATTTTTTATTTTTAATGGGCAGCAAAAGAGCTGAATGCCCTTTAAAGGGCAATGCCCATACAAATGGGTAGATTATGTTTTACTTTACTTTTATTTGGGGGGTTTGGGGGTGGGGGTTTGTATACTATTGGGGGGGTTCTTTTGTATAAAAAGAGCTGATTTCTTTAGGGCAATGCCTTACAAAAGGCCCTTTTAAGGGCCCTTGATAGTTTATTATAGATTAGGGTTTTTTATTTTGGGGTGTTTTTTTATTTTTTAAACAGGCTATTAGAATAGGAATTATTTTTATTGTTTTGGATAATTTCGTTTGTTATTTTGTGTAATGGTAGGTTTTTTATTTTTTGTCATTTTAGTGTTTTTTATTTTTTGTAATGTTAGGCTTTAGTGTAAGGCAGCTTATGTTTTATTTGACAGGGAAGTTTGTATTTATTTTAACTAGGTAGTTAGTAAATAGTTAATAACTATTTAGTAACTATTCTACCTAGTTAAAATAAATACAAACTTACCTGTCAAATAAAAATAAAACCTAGCTACAATATAACTATTTGTTATATTGTAGCTAGCTTAGGTTTTATTTCACAGATTAGCATGTATTTAGTTTTAAATAGGTATTATTTAGTTGATAATTGTAACTTTAATTTAGCTCTATTTTAATTATGTTAAAGTTAGGGGGTGTTAGGTTTAGGGTTAGGGTTGAGGTTAGGTTTAGGTTTACGGTTAGGTTTAGGGGTTAAAATAGTTTAATTTAGGTTGTTGCAATGTGGGGGGCTGTCGGTTTAGGGGTTAATAGGTTTATTTAGTGGTAGTGATGTGGGAGGCCAGAGGTTTAGGGGTTAATAACTTTATTTAGTGGCGGCAATGTTGGGGAGCGGCAGAATAGGGGTTAATAACTTTAGTATAGTGGCGACGATGTCGGAGAGCGGCAGAAAAGAATAGGTGTTGGATGCTAGGTGTTAGTGTAACTTAGGTTAGGTTTTATTTTACAGGTAAATTTGTATTTATTTTAGCTAGGTAGTTATTAAATAGTTAATAACTATTTAATAACTATCCTACCTAATTCAAATAAATACAAACTTGCCTGTAAAATAAAAATAAAACCTAAGATAGATACAATGTAGCTATTAGTTATATTGTAGCTAAATTTAATATAGTGGCGGCAACGTTGTGGGCGGCAGATTAGGGGTTAATAAATGTAGGTAGGTGTCGGCGATGTTATGGACGGCAGATTAGGGGTTAATAATATTTAACTAATGTTTGCGAGGCGGGAGTGCAGCGGTTTAGGGGTTAATATATTTATTATAGTGGCAGCCATGTCCGGTTCAGCAGATTAGGATTTAAAAAAAAAAATTGTGTTTGCGATGCGGGAGGGCCTCGGTTTAGGGGTTAATAGGTAGTTTATGGGTGTTGGTGTACTTTTTAGCACTTTAGTTAAGAGTTTTATGCTACGGCGTTGTACCATAAAACTCTTAACTACCAGTCTTCACAGGAGAGGGTCTACCGCTCACTTTTTGTCAGACTCGTAATACCGGTGCTATGCAAGTCCCATTGAAAAAATAGGATACGCAATTTACGTAAGTGGATTTGCAGTATTTACAAGTCTGGCCAAAAAAAGTAAGCGGTACACCTGTACCTGCAAGACTCGTAAAACCAGCGGGCGTTAAAAAGCAGCGTTAGGACCGGCCAACGTTGCTTTTTAAGCCTAACGCACAACTCATAATCTAGCCGCACGTGTTTTTTGACACTTTTTTGTTTTGTGAAATAGTTAACCAGAGAGTACGTAGTAATCATTCTAGTGTAAATCACAATTGCACTCATGCGTTCACATTTACTTTCAACTTGTAATACGAACCCAACCTGCACAAATTATAAAAAATTGCTTTAAAAAGTTAAAGGGACAGTCTAGGCCAAAATAAATTTTCATGATTCAGATAGAGCATGTAATTTTAAACAATTTTCCAATTTACTTTTATCACCAATTTTGCTTTGTTCTCTTGGTATTCTTAGTTGAAAGCTTAACCTAGGAGGTTCATATGCTAATTTCTTAGACCTTGAAGCCCACCTCTTTCAACAGCACTCCATGAGAGAGAACAGAAGCTGGAAAAAACCTTCCATGCATGTCCATTTTTATAATTCTTTCGTTGAATTTTATGTAAATGCTCTTGGGTCACCCTAAGAGTAATGGGGAAACCAGACGTGGACTCCATGCACACTTGCCCTTAGAGAGATACAACTGCACCTCACTGACGAGGCCCATAGAAGGCCGAAACGATAATCTGGGGTTGTTGCTTCCCTTGTTCAGAGAAGAATTGCCTGGTATTTCGGCGCTGGACTGTCATTGGGCAGGGTCAGACTGATATGCTTCAGGATATTTTTTCTCTGTGAAGGGGCATAGTGTGCTAAAAGACTGTGCACCCTGAGGAGTTATTATAAAAATGGACATGCATGGAAGGTTTTTTCCAGCTTCTGTTCTATCTCATGGAGTGCTGTTCTTTCGTTGAATTTTATTATAAATGTGTTAGTTATGCAAAACTGGGAAATGGGTAATTAAGGGATTATCTATCTTTTAAAACAATAAAACTTCTGGTGTAGACTGTCTCTTTAATTAATTCTTAGGCTAGCCATATAGATATCACAGGGATTCTAGAATTTCCCTGTAGTTTTTGTTCTTACAACCTGAATTGGAAGTCTGTTCCATGAATCACCCAGAATTCCTGTAAAGCGTTTCTCTCCCATGACTTTCAGATTACTATTTCCTTTAGCCACATTGAATTAGATATGAAACAATAACAGCTACATATTGTATTTTCAAACATTATTTTTAAAACATTAACGGGTAGATTACGAGTTTTGTCGGTAATGGTGTGCGGTGCTAACGAGTATTTTATTCTCACCGCTCACTTAAGACAACGCTGGTATTACAGGTGTTTACAAACCTGGCGTTAGCCGCAGAAAAGTGAGCGGAGAGCAACATTTTGCTCCACATCTCACCTCAACACCAGCGCTGCTTACGTTAGCGGTGAGCTTGTAAAACGTGCTCGTGCACGATTTCCCCATAGGAATCAATGGGGGAGAGCTGGTTGAAAAAAAACTAACACCTGCAAAAAAGCAGCGTAAAGCTCTTAACGCAGCCCCATTGATTGCTATGGGGAAATACATTTTATGTCTACACCTAACACCCTAACATGAACCCCGAGTCTAAACACCCCTAATCTTACACTTATTAACCCCTAATCTGCTGCCCCGGACATCGCCGACACCTGCATTATATTATTAACCCCTAATCTGCCGCTCCAGACACCGCCAACACCTACATTATACTTATGAACCCCCAATCTGCTGCACCCAATATCGCCGACACCTACATTATATTTATTAACCCCTATTCTGCCTTCCCCAATGTTGCCGCAAGCTACCTACACTTATTAACCCCTAATCTGCCACCCCCAAAGTCGCTGCCACTATATTAAATTTATTAACCCCTAAAACTAAGTCTAACCCTAACCCCCCCTAACTTAAACATAATTTAAATAAATATAAATAAAATTACTACAATTAACTAAATAATTCCTATTTAAAACTAAATACTTACCTATAAAATAAACCCTAAGCTAGCTACAATAACTAACTAATAGCTAATAGCTACATTGTATCTAGCTTAGGGTTTATTTTTATTTTACAGGCAACTTTGTATTTATTTTAACTAGGTAGAATAGTTACTAAATAGTTATTAACTATTTAATAGCTACCTAGTTAAAATAAATACAAATTTACCTGTAAAATAAAACCTAACCTAAATTACAATTACACCTAACACTACACTATAATTAAATTAATTCCCTAAATTAACTACAATTAAATACAATTAAATAAAATTATCTAAAGTACGAAAAAAACAAACACTAAATTACAGAAAATAATAAAATAATTACAAGTTTTTTAAACTAATTACACCTAATCTAATCCCCCTAATAAAATAAAAAAGCCCCCCAAAATAATAAAAAGCCCTACCCTATACTAAATTACAAATAGCTCTTAAAAGGGCCTTTTGCGGGGCATTGCCCCAAAGTAATCAGCTCTTTTGCCTGTAAAAAAAAGTACAATACCCCCCCAAACATTAAAACCCACCACCCACACACCCAACCCTACTCTAAAACCCACCCAACCCCCCTTAATAAAACCTTACACTAACCCCTTGAAGATCACCCTACCTTGAGAAGTCTTCACCCAACCGGGCCAAAGTCCTCAACGAAGCTGGACGAAGTGGTCCTCCAGACAGGCAGAAGTCTTTATCCAAGCCGGGAAGAAGAGGTCCTCCAGACGGGCAGAAGTCTTCATCCAGACGGCACCTTCTATCTTCATCCATCCGGCGCAGAGCGGGTCCATCTTCAAGACATCCAACGTGGAGCATCCTCTTCATCCGACGGCTTCTTCAACAATGACGGGTCCTTTAAGTGACATCATCCAAGATGGCACCCCTTCAATTCCGATTGGCTGATAGAATTTTATCAGCCAATCAGAATTAAGGTAGGAAAAATCCTATTGGCTGATGATCAGCCAATAGGATTGAGCTCGCATTCTATTGGCTGTTCCAATCAGCCAATAGAATGCAAGCTCAATCCTATTGGTTGATTGGATCAGCCAATAGGATTGAACTTCAATCCTATTGGCTGAGGATTTTTCCTACCTTAATTCCGATTGGCTGATAAAATTCTATCAGCCAATCGGAATTGAAGGGACGCCATCTTGGATGACGTCACTTAAAGGACCCGTCATTGTTGAAGAAGCCGTCGGATGAAGAGGATGCTCCGCGTCGGATGTCTTGAAGATGGACCCACTCCGCGCCGGATGGATGAAGATAGAAGATGCCGTCTGGATGAAGACTTCTGCCCGTCTGGAGGACCTCTTCTTCCCGGCTTGGATGAAGACTTCTGCCCGTCTGGAGGACCACTTTTCCTGGCTTCGTTGAGGACTTCAGCCCGTTGGGTAAAGACTTCTCAAGGTAGGGTGATCTGCAAGGGGTTAGTGTTAGGTTTTATTAAAGGGGGATTGGGTGGGTTTTAGAGTAGGGTTGGGTGTGTTTAATGGTGGGTTTTAATGTTGGGGGGTATTGTACTTTGGGGCAATGCCCCGCAAAAGGCCCTTTTAAGGGCTATTTGTAATTTAGTATAGGGTAGGACTTTTTATTATTTTGGGGGGCTTTTTTACTTTATTAGGGGGATTAGATTAGATGAAATTAGTTTAAAAAACTTATTTTATTATTTTCTGTAATTTAGTTTTTCGTACTAGATAATTTTATTTAATTGTATTTAATTGTAGTTAATTTAGGGAATTAATTTAATTATAGTGTAGTGTTAGGTGTAATTGTAACTTAGGTTAGGTTTTATTTTACAGGTAAATTTGTATTTATTTTAGTTCATAACTATTTAATAACTATTGTACCTAGTTAAAATAAATACAAACTTGCCTGTAAAATAAAAATAAACCCTAAGCTAGATACAATGTAACTATTAGCTATATTGTAGCTAGCTTAGGGTTTATTTTATAGGTAAGTATTTAGTTTTAAATAGGAATAATTTAGTTAATAGTAGTTATTTTATTTATATTTATTTAAATTATATTTAAGTTAGGGGGTGTTAGGGTTAGACTTATATTTAGGGGTTAATACATTTAATATAGTTGCGGCGACGTTGGGGGTGGCAGATTAGGGGTTAATAAATGTAGGTAGGTGTCGGCGATGTTAGGGACGGCAGATTCGGGGTTAATAAAATGTAACTAATGTTTGTGAGGAGGGAGTGCGGCGGTTTAGGGGTTAATATATTTATTATAGTGGCGGCGATGTCCGGTTCGGCAGATTTGGTGTTAAAAATGTTATTTTAGTGTTTGCGATGTGGGGGGGGGCCTCGGTTTAGGGGTTAATAGGTAGTTTATGGGTGTTAGTGTACTTTTTAGCACTTTAGTTAAGAGTTTTATACTACAGCAGTAGCCCATAAAACTCTTAACTACTGACTTTGTACCTGTGGTACCAGGCTTGACAGGAGAGGGTGTACCGCTCACTTTTTGGAAGACTCGTAATACTGGTGTTAGGCAAATCCCATTGAAAAAATAGGATACGCAATTGACGTAAATGGATTTGCAGTATTTTCGAGTCCGGCCAAAAAGTGAGCGGTACACCTGTACCTGCAAGGCTCGTAATACCAGCGGGCGTTAAAAAGCAGCGTTGGGACCTCTCAACGCTGTTTTTAAGGCTAACGCAAGACTCGTAATCTAGGCGAAAATTCACAGAATTGATATGATTTAGCTACAAATATAGGCCTAGATTTAGAGTTCGGCGGTAAAAGGGCTGTTAACGCTCCGCGGGCTTTTTTCTGGCCGCACCATAAATTTAACTCTGGTATCGAGAGTTCAAACAAATGCTGCGTTAGGCTCCAAAAAAGGAGCGTAGAGCATTTTTACCGCAAAAGCAACTCTCGATACCAGAGTTGCTTACGGACGCGGCCGGCCTCAAAAACGTGCTCGTGCACGATTCTCCCATAGGAAACAATGGGGCTGTTTGAGCTGAAAAAAAACCTAACACCTGCAAAAAAGCAGCGTTCAGCTCCTAACGCAGCCCCATTGATTCCTATGGGGAAACACTTCCTACGTCTGCACCTAACACCCTAACATGTACC
This sequence comes from Bombina bombina, assembly GCF_027579735.1. Classification (NCBI taxonomy): domain Eukaryota; kingdom Metazoa; phylum Chordata; class Amphibia; order Anura; family Bombinatoridae; genus Bombina; species Bombina bombina. Next base: position 363,794,743 of record NC_069499.1, on the reverse strand, counting down.
CCGAGTCTAAACACCCCTAACCTAACACTTATTAACCCCTAATCTTCCGCCCCCGCTATCGCTGACCCCTGCATTACACTTTTAACCCCTAATCTGCCGCTCCGTAAACCGCCGCCACCTACGTTATCCCTATGTACCCCTAATCTGCTGCCCTAACATCGCCGACCCCTATGTTATATTTATTAACCCCTAATCTGCCCCCCACAACGTCGCCGACACCTACCTACACTTATTAACCCCTAATCTGCCGAGCGGACCTGAGCGCTACTATAATAAATGTATTAACCCCTAATCCGCCTCACTAACCCTATCATAAATAGTATTAACCCCTAATCTGCCCTCCCTAACATCGCCGACACCTACCTTCAATTATTAACCCCTAATCTGCCGACCGGAGCTCACCGCTATTCTAATAAATGTATTAACCCCTAAAGCTAAGTCTAACCCTAACACTAACACCCCCCTAACTTAAATATAATTTTTATCTAACGAAATAAATTAACTCTTATTAAATAAATGATTCCTATTTAAAGCTAAATACTTACCTGTAAAATAAATCCTAATATAGCTACAATATAAATTATAATTATATTATAGCTATTTTAGGATTAATATTTATTTTACAGGCAACTTTGTAATTATTTTAACCAGGTACAATAGCTATTAAATAGTTAAGAACTATTTAATAGTTACCTAGTTAAAATAATTACAAATTTACCTGTAAAATAAATCCTAACCTAAGATATAATTAAACCTAACACTACCCTATCAATAAAATAATTAAATAAACTACCTACAATTAACCTAACACTACACTATCAATAAATTAATTAAACACAATTGCTACAAATAAATACAATTAAATAAACTATCTAAAGTACAAAAAATAAAAAAGAACTAAGTTACAGAAAATAAAAAAATATTTACAAACATAAGAAAAATATTACAACAATTTTAAACTAATTACACCTACTCTAAGCCCCCTAATAAAATAACAAAGCCCCCCAAAATAAAAAATTCCCTACCCTATTCTAAAATACAAAAATTACAAGCTCTTTTACCTTACCAGCCCTGAACAGGGCCCTTTGCGGGGCATGCCCCAAGAAGTTCAGCTCTTTTGCCTGTAAAAAAAAACATACAATACCCCCCCCCCCAACATTACAACCCACCACCCACATACCCCTAATCTAACCCAAACCCCCCTTAAATAAACCTAACACTAATCCCCTGAAGATCTTCCTACCTTGTCTTCACCATCCAGGTATCACCGATCCGTCCTGGCTCCAAGATCTTCATCCAACCCAAGCGGGGGTTGGCGATCCATAATCCGGTGCTCCAAAGTCTTCCTCCTATCCGGCAAGAAGAGGACATCCGGACCGGCAAACATCTTCTCCAAGCGGCATCTTCGATCTTCTTCCATCCGGTGCGGAGCGGGTCCATCTTGAAGCAGGCGACGCGGATCCATCCTCTTCTTCCGATGTCTCCCGACGAATGACGGTTCCTTTAAGGGACGTCATCCAAGATGGCGTCCCTCGAATTCCGATTGGCTGATAGGATTCTATCAGCCAATCGGAATTAAGGTAGGAATTTTCTGATTGGCTGATGGAATCAGCCAATCAGAATATAGTTCAATCCGATTGGCCGATCCAATCAGCCAATCAGATTGAGCTCGCATTCTATTGGCTGTTCCGCATTCTATGAAGGCCCCAGTTGATATAAAATAGAGAGAAACATTTTTGCAAACACTATTACTGCTACAGTGTGACTAACTGTGGGTATAACTGAAGGCCCCATAATTGTAATCATGGGAAACAAATCTTGTGTGCACTGCCTATAGCGTCAAGTGCACATATTGTAGCAATGGTAACTCGTTAAAGAAGCAATTTTGCAAATGCAAGAATTTATTTTCATGGTTTATTGAATACAAGCCTAAATTTCATAGGGTAAACAACAATAATCTCAGGATGAGAAAAGAGTCCAAGTGAGATAGGAGAAATAAGTCTGTTTCCAGAACTATTACAGGAAAGCAACTATGTGCTTTTTCTGTTGATAAGCTTCAAATTTTCTGACTTTCTGTTATCTTGGTAATAGTCTCTGTGGGGGCTGCTATCAATTGCACTAAGTATAAATAATTTGTTTTAATATTCAAAAGGAGAGTTTGATAAAAAAAAAAAACTAACATAACCTTGAAACATAGTAACAAGAGAAATAAAAAGAACAAATTAAACCAAGTGTTATATAAAGGGATTTTTTTAATTTATTTAACCCCTTAAGAACTGAACAATGCCGCCCGCTGCAGATTCGCAGTAAATCGGCCACTAACAGGGGGTGTCAATCAACCCAATCACATTCAATCGGGTTCATTTCTGTCTGCGGCCTCAGAGCAGGCAGACAAGTTATGGAGCAGTGGTCTTTTGACCGCTGCTTCTTAACTTCTGTTTACGGCAAACCTGAAGGCTCATCAAGCTCCATACAGAGCTTGATAAATATGCCCCTAAAACTTCCCCAAAAGAACAGAGCATTTTTAGCATTTTTGCCATCACTCCATTTAAATAGAAATAGAGCCTTGTTTTTTTGTTTACCTATCAAAACTATATATATTGTTTAGCAGACAACCCAAAGTATTGATCTAGTCCCATTTCAGTATATTTCATGCCACCATTTCACCGACAAATGCGATCAAATAAAAAAAAAAACAACATTAATTTTTTCACAAACTTTAGGTTTCTCACTGAAATTATTTACATACCATTCTGCAATCATGGCAGAAATGGCTGTAAAAGCTTCTAAGGGTTCCCCTTTGTTCAGAAATAGCAGACATTTATGGCTTTGCCGTTGGTTTTTGGTAATTAGAAGGCTGATAATTGCAGCTGCACACCACACTTTTATTATTCCCAGCAGTGAAGGGGTTAATCAGGAAGCTTGTAAGGTTAATTTTAGCTTTAGTGTAGAGATTACCCTCCCCCTTGACACTCCCCCCCCCCCGTGTTCGTGTTCCTGCGCGTTTCTGCTAACTTTTAGCATCCAACAATTGAACCTCTATTGGGTTTATATGTGTGTTTATCTGGCTCTGATACTAGCCAGTGCCTCACCAGCCACTGACCTCACTGCACGTCACTGTTATTAACAAAATTAAAATTAAAAAACATGCAAATATTTGATTCTGAAAAGATTGTAATTAACCTCACTTTATAATTCACTTTACTTTTTAGGTGGGAAATTGTCTTTTGCAGTGGAGCCATATCTGCTCCAAACATGTTTATCGCTTCAACCGGATATCTTGGTAAGAAAACTGTAAAATTATTAAATATTCAGATTGAACCAAAGAGCATCTAGAGACCTGATCGTAGTAATTTTATCAGTATGTTACTGGTGCTTTTTTTTTGTTTGTTATTATTATTATTTTTTATTGAGGTTGAAAACAAAGTGAAGGCACAATCATCATATACCAAAGGCCACCAATCAACAAAAATGATTACATTAAACATTTTGAAGTTACATCAATTAATTGGATTGTTGCTATATGTAGCATTATACTTGCATCAATTGTTAGATATCTATTGCCATAAAGACATATTGTAGATATCTTAGGGGTTAAAATACAGATAGTTCGAGTTTAGAACCTTTGGGCATGAACACTCTGTGGCCTCTAGTTATGAAAGTCTGGCGGATCAGGTCCACCAGACTTCGCAGAATACGGAGAATACGGCGAGCAATACGGAGAATACGGCGAGCAATACGCTCGCCGTATTCATCATTGCACGAGCAGCTCACAAGAGCTGCTGGTGTAACGCCGCCCCCTGCAGACTCGCGGCCAATAGGCCTCCAGCAGGGGGGTGTCAATCAACCCGATCGTACTCGATCGGGTTGTATTGTTGCGATGTCTGTCCGCCTGCTCAGAGCAGGCGGACAGGTTATGGAGCAGCGGTCTTTCCGACCGCTGCTTCATAACTGCTGTTTCTGGCGAGTCTGGTGACTCGCCAGAAACACGGTGGCATCAAGCTCCATACGGAGCTTGATACATATGCCCCTGTATGTATAGAATGCAAAATCAAGTACCTTGCAGAAAATTGTCAGCTTTAGTATCCATTTTAGTTGTGTGTTTTTTTAAATTAAATTCTTGGTTTCTGTTTGTCCTTAGCTGTGATCTTGTTTACCAGTTTATGTCCCATATGGAAGTAACATATATAGGAAAAGGAAATGTAAAAAATGTCACATTTAATTCTATATAATAAATATACAATTGAATTATCTTCTTTCTTTTTTTTCCTTTTAGGAGTCTGTTGATTTTGTTGCTTTGAATGTAAATTACAACTGTAAAGATGGAGACCAACTGGAGAGGTGGAGTGAAGATCTGGTAGGAAAAAAAGTGATCATGAATATGTCACCCATTGTAATACGTCAGTTCATAATGTTTACTAATAAGGTGACCGGATATCTCAGACCCAAATTTTAAGAACACATCAGACGTGTTGAATGTGAAAATAGTTTTCCTACAATGAAAATCAATAGTAAAAACTATGGCTAAGATAAAAGTGTTTTCATCCTTACTTTAAAATAAGGAAGAAGAATAGCTGCTGTATTTTTCAGAGCTATTTTCCCTAGTAAGATTTTCTTCATGTGATGCATCTTAAAAGAACAAAACAAAACACAGCTGACAATACACATTATGGCTTTGTAATGAAGTATATGTTGCAAATACACACTATATACATCTCAGACTCACTACACAACATACATTGACTCAATAAGCTGAGCATTTCTATACAAAGAATATACAACATATACACATACTATGGGGCATATTTAACAAGCTCCACTATTCCATAACTTGTCCGCCTGCTCTGAGGAGGCGGACAGAAATCAACCCGATCGAATACGGGTCAGCATTTATCGATGTGTAGCGATGTGCAGCGAACATGATACCCTACTTCGTATCATGTCCGCTCGTACATTGATACATATGCCATTATACATCATATACACATCACACAGGATATGCACATTTATACACTACATAGCATATACACACTACACAGCAAATACACTCAGATATACACTTTGCAGCACACACACACAATCACACTACATAGCATTCACACATATACACACAAACACTATACAACATGACAACATATACTGTGATATTTTATATTTAAAAAAAAAAATATATATATATATATATAAATCTCTCTTTATATATATATATCTATATCCTATATATATCTCACAATATGTGGAGTGTCACTCACTGTATGGCTGATATGGGGGCTGTCAGACATAATTATATACACAATAGACTGTTACAATATACGACTCACAATATAAGCCCTAAGGGTAATTACCACCCAGCATGGGGCTGTCACAATTTATGCCAGTGATGGCCCTCAGCAGCATCATTCTGGTTAGCCAGAAGCTGCCAGACAGTCCTGGATCTCAATCTTCTCTTTCTGCTGAGGTACCAGGGTCTCAGCTTCCCAAGGTATCCTGCACCTCTGCAAAGCCAGTTCTTCTCTGCATGTCTCTGAAGTGCCCATGGCACCACCATCTTGTCAGTGCTCAGTGTGAATGAGCCTGGACAGAGAAAGTCAAGTGTGGAGCAAAGAGGGATAACCAGCGGTGAATGGTTGTGGTTCAGTAGGATGTGGAACAATGTGAGGCGGGGCAACGGCAACCTCTGTAAAATGGCAGAAATATATTCAGAGATATGACAATGCACTTCAAGCTAAGGCTTCGTTTTAGTACTTCATACACTAGGCCCCTTTACACTGGTCATAAAGCCTTAGTCAGATCACTACCTATGTCCACAACATTGACAATAAAAATTCATAAACTACCTTGTCTCTGAGTATTAAAGGGTTTATTAAATGGTCATTGAAGAGTAAATAAATACTAGATGTGATGTATTCAAAGCAAAGATTAGCGTGAGAAGAGACTGTAGGTGTATTTGTTTAAATTAAAGGGACATTAAACTGTGGAGTACAACTACAGTAACAGGGTTATTACTCACCATGATATTGTTTTCCTCCTGTTCCTGCAGCTATCTTCAAAGTTATTCTCTTATGTTAAGTTCTTACAATTATCAGTTAATGAAACTCAGCATCATCACACTGGATGCAGCCATCTTGGATTTGATATTTGTTGTGTAAATTTTAAACTGTGAAAAAAAATGAAAATGTAATGTAATACTTCCCCTCTCTGATGTAAGGTGTAAGGTACATCTGTAAAAAAAAAGCCAGGAGAATCACAGATCTGTGAAAGTGCACAGCTTCTGTCACAGCAAATACGTGAGCTACAAGATGGTGGTGCCTAGTATAAAATGCAGAGCTGGATTCTGTAATGAGTTAAAACAAGAGAACAGCTTTTAAGACCTGCAGGTACAGGTGTACATACAATAATATGGTGAGTAGTAACCACCATGCTAGAGTAGTTGTACTTAGCAGTTTAATATCCCTTTAAATTATTTATTTAAATATTGTAGAAATAAGTGTAAAGTACTTTAGTTTCTGTAAAATAATGGGTGCTAGTGTGCCACCATGTTAAAATCTAGCTTTCCCAAATATCTTGTGATGAGGACAATTAGGGACAGAAATTGTGCAAAAAAAAAAAAGACTGTTAAGACAATTGGGTTGCCAGCTGATCTCTACAAAAATGCTGGACAACCTGTGGATGACTATACAAAAGTGGTTGGTGGAAGTCACACAATGGCCCCTCCCCAATGCTCTGCCTAAGGACCCCACCATTGACACCACCATAAATAATTTTTACTGATGACTGCCAGTAACACACAAATCCCTCATTGGATGTCAGTAACATACACAGCAGTAATTTGATTTCCAGTAGCAAACACTAAGCAGTGTTTTTACACCCTCAGGTAATTTACAGCAGTTGCTACATGTCACACACAGTTGTCTTTAATTGTCGGTAATACATAAAACTGTTTTTTTTTTTTACTCTCCTTGGCTTTCAGTAACACACGGTTATGAGAAATGTTGCTTCTTTCTGAGTCATATTAGCCTAGAGGCATAAGGGGCCTTTAAAGTTCTGCTGTCAGAGGACTTATAAAAAATTGACTTTTAAGTGTCCAGTATTTTTGTATAGATTTTACTGAACAGCCTGGAGAAATATTGGGTGGCCTGGTTGCATAATGGACACATGAAAACTTTTTTGTGGGGATTTTTAAATCCCACAAATTTTACAGTTAAATTGCAAGAAAATGGAGCAAAATAAAAATAACTAGTATTTATATAGCAGCTTTCTCCCAGTGGGACTCAAAGAAATTGCTCTTGGAATTAACCAAATCAGCAGCTGAATAGTAATAGTTGTTATTATTACCCAATTTAATGGTACTCATTTTATTGACCTCGGAAGGATGAAGGGCTGAGTCGGCCCTGCCGGGATTTGAAACCTGTGACCTTGGATCCTTTAAACAGGCTTTTTTTTTTTTTTTTTTTTTTTTTTTTGCAGTCAGAGCATTTACCAACTGAGTTAGCTCAGGTTTTTATTAGCACAAACAATTTCACATTTTATATTGAAAACTCAGTGTGTTTAATGTCCATTTTAAACTTTAAATAAAAAAGCAACTTAAACTAAAATATGTCTGTACAATTTTTAAAATTGTTTCAACAGCAAATCAAGAAGTTAGCACAAAATAACAAGGATTTCATAGACATTTACATTTTATATAAACAGGGAAAAATTTGGGAATCAGTAATAATTTTGGTTGTTTTATTGCTTGTTTTACAGAAAACACAACATTATGATGATATTTTGGTTTTTACTTTAAAACTGAGTGACTGCTCCTCTCTAATAGAAGAAAATAAATATCTTCCTGCATTTAAATTATATGAAGGTAAGCGGCTATATCCTGTATGGCATTCAATACATATACTTTTTTTTTTTTTTTTAAGAGCTTTATTAGAAAACAGCAAACAATGACAATAAAAGACAATAATCAAGTCAATATAAATTTCAAGTACATGGACAAATTCTTCTGAACAAGCAGTTCTAAAGCAAACATGTTAGATCTCACATAAGTAGTCTGTGATGCCACTGAGTATAAAAACACACATTTTTAATATATATATATTCATGTAAAATAAAAGAAAAAAGTCCAAAACATCTAATAATAGAAAACAAAATGAAATATGTATAAGCTACATCAATAAAAAGATTGGAAATATTGAAAAAGTATTAGCTAAGCACCTTTACCACAAGGAAAGGGGTGAAGGAGAGAACAAACCTCAATAATGATATAATTAGGGAAAAGGGGTTTATTAGATATGAAATAATACTTTACAACCCAACTACTCTCTTTCGACAGCAAGATTGTGAGGGGAAAATAGGGTATGGATTTCTCTAATATATCCAGTAGAAAAATATTCAACCAGTTCCCACATTTGCCTTAAAATTGGTATGTAAGTCAGGGTTACTTCATGCAGGGTCAGAGTTCCACAATTCCAGCATATATATTTAGGCATTTCCACTCTGCTATCTCGTAGATAGTGATATCATTCTAACTGTAGCAATTGTAGGCTTCCTCCAATGCCTAGGAATCAAGGTCTTAACACTGTTTAGCCTCAAGAACAATAAGCTGTCTTTAAAGGGACAGTCAACCAGAATTGTTATTGTTTTAAAAGATAGATAATCCCTTTATTACTCATTCCCCAGTTTTGCATAACCAACACAGTTATATTAATATACTTTTTACCTTTGTGATTACCTTGTATCTAGGAACCTTCTTCCAGCCCCCTAATCACATGACTGTGACTGTTTATTATCTATTGTCTTACATTTAGCATTGTATTGTGCTAGATCTTAAATAACTTTCTGTGCCTGAACACAGTGTTATCTATATAGCCCACATGTACTTTCTGTCTCTTTGTGTTGAAAAGAGATTTAAAAAGAATGTGATAAGAGGCAGCCCTCAAAGGCTTATAAATTAGCATATGAGCCTACCTATGTTTAGTTTAAACTAAGAATACCAAGAGAAAAAAAGCAAATTTGATGATAAAAGTAAATTGGAAAGTCAATTAAAATTAAAAGTCCTATCTGAATAATGAAAGTTTAATTTATACTTGACTGTCCCTTTAACTGTATCCTTCAATTTTGGAAGACCATGAAACAATATAATACAGGGATGGTTAGAAATCGAGATCCCCAACTTATCCTTTTGCTTTTATGACTATATATAGAAACTATATATGCCCCAAACAATGGTACTTAGGGTTAAAGGGACAGTCTACAACAGAAATGTTATTGTTTTAAAAGATAGATAATCCCTTTATTACCCATTCCCCAGTTTTGCATAACCTAAACCAACACAGTTATATTAATATACTTTTTACCTCTGTGATTACCTTGTATCTAGGAACCTTCTTCCAGCCCCCTGATCACATGACTGTGACTGTTTATTATCTATTGTCTTACATTTAGCATTGTTTTGTGCTAAATCTTAAATAACCCCCTGTGCCTGAACACAGTGTTATCTTATGGCCCACGTGTACTTTCTGTCTCTTTGTGTTGAAAAGAGATTTAAAAAGCATGTGATAAGAGGCAGCCCTCAAAGGCTTAGAAATTAGCATATGAGCCTACCTATGTTTAGTTTAAACTAAGAATACCAAGAGAATAAAGCAAATTTGATGATAAAAGTAAATTGGAAAGTTGATTAAAATTACAAGTCCTATCTGAATAATGCAAGTTTAATTTTGACTAGACTGTCCCTTTAAGGAGTGGACAATAAAAGTCATTTTTAAACCTGCATATTATGTTTATTAGTAACTAGACGATTTGCCTGCCCAGTGGGCAGTTTATTTAAAAAAAAAATACAAACCCCAAAGCTAAAATTACACAAAATAAAAAATGTAAAATAACAGAAAAAAATAAACAAAGCTATCCAAAATAAAAAATGTAAACCTAAACTAATATCCCTATAAAAAATCCCCCCAAAAATAAAAACACCTCCTAATCTAATACTAAACTACCAATAGCCTTTAAAAGGGCTTTTGTAGGGCATTGTGCTAAGTTAAACAGCTCTTTTACCTAAACAAATTACCAATTACCCCCTAACAGTAAAACCCCCCCACCCACCAAACCCCCAAAAATAAAAAACCTAACATTAAAAAAAACAAAAACTACCCATTGCCCCTAAAGGGGCAATTGTATGGGCAATCAGCCATTTTTTACTGCCCAAAAAACCCTAATCTAAAAAAAAAAAGCCAAAAAATAACAAAAAGCCTAAGACTAAACCCCAAATAGGTACTCACCATTTCTGAAGTCCAGCGGAAACTGTCTTCTTCCGGGTGGCTCCATCATCTCCTATCTTCATCCGGAATGAAGGCTGCGCAGAGCGGAGGTGCAGAGCTGTCTTCCCCGATGCGTGGATCCTCAGCGGTGGTCCTCAACGACGGCGGTTCTCGGTGGTGGCGGCGTTCCTCGGTGGCGTGGATGCGCCTCTTCATCCGATGTCCATCATACACTGAAGATTGAATGCAAGGTACCGCAATCAATTTGGGGCACCTTGCATTCCTATTGGCTGAAATTTTGAAATCAGCCAATAGGATTAGAGCTACTGAAATCCTATTGGCTGTTCAAATCAGCCAATAAGATTTCAGTAGCTTTCATCCTATTGGCTGATTTCAAAATTTCAGCCAATAGAAATGCAAGGTACCCCAATAAATATGGGGTAGCTTGCATTTAATTTTCAGTGTGCGACGGATGATCACATGAAGAGGAGCCTCCATGCTGGTGAGGACCGCCACCGCTGAGGATCCGTGCATCGGGGAATGCCAGCTCCACACCTCAACTCTGCGCCGCCTTCGCTCCGGATGAAGATAGAAGTTGATGGAGCTGACTGGAAGAAGACCTCCGCCGGACTTCAGGAACGGTGAGTACCTATTTGGGGCTTAGTGTTAGGAATTTTTTTTTAAGATTAGGGATTTAATGGGCTGTTAAAGAGCTAATTGCCCTTTTAAGGGCAGTAAAAGAGCTGAATGCCCTTTTAAGGGCAATGTCCATACAAATGCCTATTTAGGGGCAATGGGTAGTTTAGGTTTTTTTAGTGTTATTTTTTTTATTTTGGGGGGTTTGGTGTGTGGGTTTATTTTTACTGTTAGGTTAGGGGGGATTTAGTAATTTTTAAATGTAAAAAAGCTGTTTAACTTAGGGCAATGTCCTACAAAAGACCCTTTTAAGGGCTATTGGTAGTTTTGTTTAGGGGGTGTTTTTATTTTGGGGGGCTTTTTATTTTCATAGGGGTTAGGTTTAATTTTTTAATTTTTGATAATTTTGTTTATTTTTTTCTGTAATTTTAGAGTTTTTTATTTTTTGTAATTTTAGATAATTTTTTTGTAATTTAATGTTAGGTTTTATTTAAGTGTAACTTAGCATTACGGTTAATTTAGTGGGCATTAAGTTAAAACGTTTATTAGTAATTAAGCACTATATTGCAAAAATCTGCACACACAATGCATGTTTTATATGCATTTAAAACTAATCTTTTTTAGAACAAATTGTATTGTTTGCAGTTCAGGGACAAAGGAGCTCCTGCACTGATTAAGCAATCATCATGTAGAATGTTGCAGGGTCAGTTTTATGAATCTCTTTGTGTGTGTGTGTATATATATATATATATATATATATATACATATATATATTTATTTATATGTGTATATTTGTATTTACAGACATATATAAACAAATAATATGTGTTTATACACATATATAGAAGTATATTGGAGACCTTTTGCATTCAAGTAGATGAAAACATATAAAATCATATTTATGCAATAGTCATATTTAATAAAGTGTATTTACTGTAAATATTTCACATTACAATGTTTTTCACATTGGGGAATATGTTCTAAGTATATATTTAAAAAAATAAAATAATAAAAAAATATATATATACAGTATATATATATATATATATATATATATATATATATATATATATATATATATATATAAATAAAATATATATATTTAAAGGGATACTGAACCCACATGTTTTCTTTGATTCAGATAGAGCATGCAATTTTAAGCAACGTTCTAATTTACTCCTATTATTATTATCTATTTTTTCTTTCTCTTGGTACCTTTATTTGAAAAAGTACAAATGTAAGCTTATGAGCCGGTACATCTTTGGTTTAGCACCTGGGTAGAGCTTGCTAATTTGTGGGTAAATGTAGCCACCAATCAGCAAGCGCTTCCCAGAGTGCTGAAGCAAAAATGGGCTGGCTCCTAAGCTTGATAAACAACTGTAGCCTTAGACACTAGAGGGCGCTAAAATAATCAGTGAATCTAACATGAATCTAACATAAATGAATGGATGAAAGACCAGCAGCACCTCTCAATACCAATAAAATGGATAAAAAGAATAAAAATATACGTGTGATAGACACACAAGAGGGCGCTATGACAACTAAGTAATAAAAAACAAAAAATAATTAATAATGTGGACAATGACAAGCAATGTATACGAATGGTTATGAACAGATCATGGACTCTCACCATACAGACGATGCAACAATTGATATTCTGTCCCAAAAGAATGTGTAATGTCCATATATATAATGTCCAAATGATGTAAGCAACACCAGTTGCTGCCGATGGTGCTGTACTGTCCTCCTGTGAATGCCCTCTTAGTTCCTAAGTGGCCGGAGGCAGATCTATAGGGGTGGAGGGGAAACAGAAGCGACAAATGTGTGTATCCAGTGTGATATAAACCCCCCTGTCCAAGTATACTATGCCCAGGGTACTCACACTTTGACTTAGCACACCAATGTGCTGGTAGGCGCAGACTGGCTATCAGAGCAAGCCAGCTAGCTCTCTCCGGTGCACTCTCTCGCTGTGGTAATCGTCAAAGTCTGAGCCGCTGTGTCTCTTTAGTGCTGATCTCCAGCACCAGCAGGAACTGGTAACAGACTAGCTCCCAAGGATTGGTAATGAGGATATACTTATCATGGAATCATATGCGATGGTATAAAAAATAGATTTTAATCAATGTTAAAAACAACAACCATACAGATTCCACAAATAGATATCAGGTATATATTCTTTGCTACGCGTTTCTCGGCTGCTTATGGGCCGTTTCTTCAGGCATATTCGTATAAACATTTGAATCGGCTATATATTGCCGCTCATTACCAAATCCTCCCTCCCCCCATCAGACCCAATAGGCGTGTAGCTGTCAGCCATTGGCTGTTGAAACACATCCAGCTGATACTTAGTAACATAATTTGAAATAGATACATGTATCCAACAAGTTACAAACAATGGTATAATCATAAAAAACAATGGTATAATCATAAAACGTAACAATATAGTTGTCTACTTAATATTGCGAGCTTCCTGCACATTTCCTCCTCAAAACGGGCCTCCAAAAAATAGCGATTAATAAAATCTCTCGATTTCGCTTCCAATGTGTAACCAAGCTAAGAACTAAATAGTACCTATATATATTGATAATGGGCTTCATATGAAATTAAATTTCCACTATCAAATACTTGGATATGATGCATTAAATATCTATCTAGATGATGTATATATTCTCGAAATGACCATCTTTGACTTTGACCATCAATGGTCTTTTACTACATATTATATTTTTACATAAGACACACTATTTTTCTACACATATTATATTTTTATATAAGACACACTATTCTTCTACACGGATGGGTAGTAATATTATTTATAGTACCATGACCATAGTCTATATATATATATTTTTTTTTTTTTTTTTTTGAATTTAGGAGGGAACTCTATTCACTAGTAATTGGGGGTACAGAATTAGTATTATTCTTGAAATGTTCACTGTTTATATCACTATTTAAGTGTATAATTGTTACAATAAATTAATGTTTTATTTCAGTATAGGATTTAGATACATATTATATGTATATAATTAGAATGCAGACACTGAATCTAAATATCATATTAAGAGTTGTAAAAAATCCCTTTAATTGTAGAGTACATCGCAGTGTAGATACCATCATCATAGAGATGGTTGCACTTAGAAACAACATGTATAGGATTTACACCTCTAAAGAGATATAGAAAATAGGAACGGAATAGTTCGCCAAACTGATTCAGATAGTGCAATAGAGTTTATTTTAAAATATGCAGGATTTAGTCATTCCCTATTTATGATGTATTATTCTTTAGAATAAACCTTTTTAATATTATATTCAGTATATTCATTTTACACATATTTTTATCATTAGATATATAGTGTTAACAAAAGCAAAGAATTTCATTTAGGAGTAGTACAAATAAATTTATTCATAATAGCGTTGTTACGACAGGAGGTCCCTTTAATAAATCAAAATGAGAAAATCGTATACCATTTCGAGAATATATACATCATCTAGATAGATATTTAATGCATCATATCCAAGTATTTGATAGTGGAAATTTAATTTCATATGAAGCCCATTATCAATATATATAGGTACTATTTAGTTCTTAGCTTGGTTACACATTGGAAGCGAAATCGAGAGATTTTATTAATCGCTATTTTTTGGAGGCCCGTTTTGAGGAGGAAATGTGCAGGAAGCTCGCAATATTAAGTAGACAACTATATTGTTACGTTTTATGATTATACCATTGTTTTTTATGATTATACCATTGTTTGTAACTTGTTGGATACATGTATCTATTTCAAATTATGTTACTAAGTATCAGCTGGATGTGTTTCAACAGCCAATGGCTGACAGCTACACGCCTATTGGGTCTGATGGGGGGAGGGAGGATTTGGTAATGAGCGGCAATATATAGCCGATTCAAATGTTTATACGAATATGCCTGAAGAAACGGCCCATAAGCAGCCGAGAAACGCGTAGCAAAGAATATATACCTGATATCTATTTGTGGAATCTGTATGGTTGTTGTTTTTAACATTGATTAAAATCTATTTTTTATACCATCGCATATGATTCCATGATAAGTATATCCTCATTACCAATCCTTGGGAGCTAGTCTGTTACCAGTTCCTGCTGGTGCTGGAGATCAGCACTAAAGAGACACAGCGGCTCAGACTTTGACGATTACCACAGCGAGAGAGTGCACCGGAGAGAGCTAGCTGGCTTGCTCTGATAGCCAGTCTGCGCCTACCAGCACATTGGTGTGCTAAGTCAAAGTGTGAGTACCCTGGGCATAGTATACTTGGACAGGGGGGTTTATATCACACTGGATACACACATTTGTCGCTTCTGTTTCCCCTCCACCCCTATAGATCTGCCTCCGGCCACTTAGGAACTAAGAGGGCATTCACAGGAGGACAGTACAGCACCATCGGCAGCAACTGGTGTTGCTTACATCATTTGGACATTATATATATGGACATTACACATTCTTTTGGGACAGAATATCAATTGTTGCATCGTCTGTATGGTGAGAGTCCATGATCTGTTCATAACCATTCGTATACATTGCTTGTCATTGTCCACATTATTAATTATTTTTTGTTTTTTATTACTTAGTTGTCATAGCGCCCTCTTGTGTGTCTATCACACGTATATTTTTGGCTCCTAAGCTTACATTCCTGCCTTTTCAAATAAAGATAGCAAGAGAACAAATAAAAATCGATAATAGGAGTATATTAGAAAGTTGCTTTAAATTGCATGCTCTATCTGAATCATGAAAGAAAAAAAATTGGGTTCAGTATCCCTTTAACAATAAAAAGAACATATTCTTCTTTGTGAAGAACATTGGAATGTGAAATATTAATATTTAAATTATTTAAAGGGATATGAAACCCACATTCTTTCTTTCGTTGTTCAGATAAAGCATGAGATTTTAAACAACTTCCTAATTACTTCTAGTATCAATTTGTCTTCATTCTCTTGGTATATACTGTTGAAAAGCAGGGATGTAATGCTTAGGATCTGGCCCATTGCTGGAGCACTATATAGCAGCAGTTTTGCTAGAATGTTATCCATTTGCAAGACCACTAGATCCTGAAATGTAGAGTGCAGATGCCTACCTAGGTATCTCTGTAACAGAAAATATAATGGGAACAAAGCAAATTTGATAATATAAGCAAATTGGAAAAAAAAAATTAAATGGTAAGCTCTGTCTGAATCATGAAAGAAAAACATTGGGTTTCATGTCACTTTAAATTGCTACGTCTCTTAGGCCCTTATTATCTTCAGATATCTCTGCTTTGTTAAAAGACCAGACCAGTAAATACAGTAGATTTGCATAATCAAAAAAGCATTATAAGACAATACAACTGCACTTAGTCTTAAAGGGACAGTCAACACTAAAATTGTTATTGTCTAAAAAGTTAGATAACACCTTTATTACCCAATTCCCCAGCTTTAAACAACCAACATTGTTATAGTAATATATTTTATAGCATTTAAAACTCTAAATTTTGGTCTGTTTCTAAGCCACTATAGACAGCCTCTAATCACATGCTTTTTTATTAGTTTTGCACAACAGGGGACTGCTAGTTCATGTGGGCCATATAGATAATATTGTGTTCATGCCCGTGGGTTCTGCACACCACAGCTGAAATGCAAGTCAATAGATAATAAATAAAAAGTCATGTGATCAGGGGGCTGTCAAAAGAGGCTTAGATACAAGGTAATCACAGAGGTTAAAAGTATATTAATATAACCAAGTTGGCTGTGCAAAACTGGGGAATAGGTAATAAAGGGATCATCTATCTATCTATTTGAATAATAAAAAATTTGAGTTGACTGTCCCTTTAACTTCAAATGAGTAGTAGATTTTTTTCTGATAAATTTCAAAGTTATATCTTTTTCCACTCCTCCTGTATCACGTGATAGCCTTCAGCCAATCACAAATGCATATATTTTGGGAATTGTTGAACAGTAGGTGACTCAAAAAGTGTAAATATAAAAAGACTGTGCACATTTTATTTCATGATCGGAGAGAACATACAATTTTAAACAACTTTCCCATTTACTTCTATTATCTAATTTGCTTTATTATTTAGGTATCCTTTGTTGAAAAGCATAGCTAGGTAGGCTCAGCACCTGGGTGCTATCTGCTGATTGATGCCTGCACATATTGACCAGGCTGTGTGGCACGGAGCATTGCCCTACAGGAAAAAAACAATCCTCAGAGTTGCTCCATGCCACACAGCTAGGTTAATCAAGGTGTGGATAGAGGTCCACCAGATCAAGACTCTGTCATGACCAGCCCAATCTCCAGACCTGAACCCCATTGAAATCCTCTGGAATGTGAGCAAGAGGAAGAAGGATGGTCACACGTCATCAAACAAAGCTGAGCTGCTTGAATGTTTGTGTCAGAAGTGGCATAAAGTCACCCTAAACCAATGTGAATGATTGGTGGAGAACATGCATGACAGCTGTGATTGATAATCAGGGTTGTTTTTACCAAATATTGATTTCTGAACTTGTCCTAAATTAAAATATTAGTATTGTGTTGTTTAAAACTGAAAATGAACTTCTTTTCTTCGCATTATTTGAGGTCTGAAAACACTGCATCTCTTGTTATTCTGACCAGTCGTCATTTTGTGCAAATAAATGCTATACATTTATTTATTTATTTATTTATTTATTTATTTATAAAATATTTTACCAGGAAGGATACATTGAGATTTCTCTCGTTTTCAAGTATGTCCTGGGATCACAAAACATTGCATTGATACAATAGGGTACAATAAAATACAAAAACAATAATAAAAATACACATTATATGCAAACATTTAACATAGAGCAGGTATGAAATATTTAATCAACCATGACAGGAGCATTCTGTTTTGAGATATGTATAGAGGGATCTCTTAAAGGATTTTAGGCTTGGGGAAGTTTTTAAAGTGTGAGGGAGGTCATTCCATAATTGTGGCGCTCTGTAGGAAAAGGAGGATCGAGCTGCTTTTTTTTTGTATTGAGGCAAGCTAAATAATGTGCTGTTATTGGATCGGAGGTTATAGGAGGTGGGAATAGCAGGGGAGAGCATTCTGCTCAGGTAGGGTGGGAGCTTCCCAGAAAGGCTCTTAAAGACAAGGCAGGAAAGATGGAGGGTGCGTCTGGATTCTAGCGACAGCCAGTTTAGTTCTTTTAGCATGTCACAATGGTGGGTCCTGTAGTTACATTGTAGCACAAAGCGGCAGAGCGAGTTATATAACGTATTTAGTTTATTAAGGTGAGTTTGCGGAGCAGGTGCATATACTATGTCCCCATAATCCAAGATAGGCATCAGCATTTGCTGTACAATCTTTTCCTTTACTGTAGGGCTGAGGCAAGATTTGTTTCTGTACAGGGCACCTAGTTTTGGATAAAGTTTAGAGGCAATTTTTTCTATGTGGAGTCCAAAAGATAGATTGGGGTCTAACAACATACCTAAGTATTTAAAGGAGTGGACTGCGGTCAGCGTGCAATTGGATTTTGTTTTGATGCGAAGATGGGAATTTTGTAATTTATGTATTTTAGGTCCCATTCCAAAGATCATTGTGACCGTTTTGTCAGTGTTTAGGAAGAGTTTGTTTTTCGAGATCCACTTTTCTACCTCTGTGACATACATGACAATATCTTTATTTGGAATTTGGGAGAAATGATGTCAGCAGTTTATAGAATAAAACAAAAATGTTCATTTTATTCAAACACATATCTAGAAACAGAAAAAACAGAGAAACGGATCATTTTGTAAAATTTGCAGAGCTTTATATAGCTCAGCGCAAGCTTTATTTCTTGCCTGGAGATTGCATTTCCTCAAGTGTTAACAGAAAATTAATAATGACAACAGCACCACTTCTCTTTTTTAGTAGATTATTTCAAGGACTTTTTACTATTAAAAAAAAATTCTATATTTGTGCTCAACTAATACCAGTGCAAGCTAATGTGCGCTGGTATTACAAGTGCGCGCAGCCAACATTCTTTTGACTGCCTCGCACAGCCAGCATTCTTTTGACATTCCTTTGAGGATGCGTGCGCAACTGGCGACACCGACGGACGGGTTACAAACGCGATTATAGTATAGATAAACATTTCACCCCACAGCTGCCTCTTTTAGCTCATTATAACTGCTTTTTGCAGTTACTTTATTAAAAAATAAAGATGCTACCAATTTTATTTTTGAATAAAGATTTCTATACTGAAATTTGGGGCCCATTTGGCCCACTTGTGATGGCTGGTTATTTATTGCGTGCCCACAAATGGGCAGGCACGCAATATATTTGTGCTCCACTTGTAATCTAGCCCTCTGTTAATTAAAACCTGTGACGACCATAGCATAACTAATATACATTGTTTTTGCTTTACAGCGGTTAGTAAAGCTGGTGCAGGCTTCATGGGCTACGATATCAATGAATTTTTAGACTATTCACTTGATAATATCAAAAGGTAAAGTAACTCATTCATTATTGTTTTAGAAATTGTTAGAATTGTTTAAGGTGTGTTTTCTGCTAGATTTATTAATCACACCTGTCTCCAAATATGTCATTATAAATTATATTAAATGATGCCACAAATTCCAGAAGAGAAGAATGTTAAGATGAAATTTAAAAAAAAATTATGTCGACTGAAATGTGTGGAAAGTTCTATATTTATTATACATAAAGAGTGAAATAAAGTAACACTATTTTTATAGTAATCAAAAACGTGCCGGTAAATTGTTATATCTGTTAAATTGTAACTAGACCTCATTGGCACCACAGGGCAAAGTTTCAACAATGCATAAAAAATCTAAATATACACATCGGTTATATCGCTGAGCTTTTATTTAACTGTTTATTGCTGCAATTGTTTAAACACATTTAAAGGATCCTATGCCGACCTACAACTGTTGTTAAGAATAACTATATATATATATATATATATATATATATATATATATATGTATATATATATATATATATATATATATATATATATATGAGGTACATGATGAATACCCATATAATAATAGATACCATCAAAGGAGAGAAGAAAATATAAATAATTACATTTATCTATAAAAAAAAGACAGGGATTACAGCTCTCTTTTCCAGAAGTATTTTATACAAATATATGCTCAAAACAATCAAATGCATAAATGTAGGATGCTCACAATACAAAATAATGAAGGAAAAAAACCTTATACCATATACATGAAAAATATCATATAAAATCATATAACCATAAGAAGGGTGACCGGTCACCTATATAGAGGTAGCAGCAATAGAACTAGATGTTGTCATCAGAGTTAAAGCTGGTAAAGGCTGATTAAAAAATCAAGAAAGAGTCCAGCACTGAGAGTACTGCATGCACGCCACAGGGGCACCATAAAGCCCTCCAAATATGCAAAAAAATCCAAGAGTGTGGCAGCACAACACATGTTTATTTGATCACACAAGAAAAAACAGCAGAGCAACGTTTCGGAGTGTGTCCCTTTGTCAAGCTGATTTTACACTAAACATAGTGTGAATTTATACACAGCCCCCACTAGAGGGCACTAGCGAGTATACACAAAAGTTAACTCTATAGTATTCAAACAACAAACAATTACTGTGATGGATCAATATACATAATTTATCTTAAATAAACATTCGCCTTATATATACAAAAATACCAAAAATACAATAGAGTATAAGGATACATTTCCTACAAAAATAAAAATAACAATAATAATAATACAATTCCTACACATTATGAAGACAGAAAGAAATTTATATACTGCTATATAAATAAATCTCAAAACATCTTTTTATAAACTTACATCCTAGCGAGCGAACAGTTAACCCAATATCAAACAATGTTTTCACCTGTAAATTCCATAAAAAGGTAATTTATAAAAAAAAGATGTTTTTACAAAAACACAGATAAATCTAACTCTCTATTTAGCCCAGAGGGTTCTAACGTACTAAGCTTGTAGATCCAGAAGGCTTCATGTTGTTTCAGTAAACATTCTCTATCCCCACCACGGCGTGGCTTTTGTACCCATTCAATAATCTGGAACCTGAGTTGGTTTATTGCATGACCCATCTTAAGAAAATGGTGGGCAACAGGGGCAGTGACTTTTTTTGTACGTATGTTGCTCTTGTGTTCGATAACTCTGTCGCGGATGCTACGGGTGGTCTCGTCCACGTAGCTCCGCCCACAAGGGCATTTAATTAAATAAACTACAAAACTAGAGAGACATGTGAGGTATCCCTTAATATTATACTTATGGCCAATGGTTGGATGATAAAATACTGAACCTTTTATGAGATTGCCACAACAAGAGCAGTTTAAACATGATTGCTTCTCTTTATCAATAATGAACCCCGTTCCAAAAACCTAATGCTCATTTCATTCAATCTACATTTAGAAACCATTTCATCAGAGACTATTTTTCGTACCCTTAGGAACTGACTCCTGGGAAAGGCTTTAAAGAGAGATGGAGGATGGGCACTATTAAAATGCAAAAAGCTTATAAGGGCGGTGCTATTGTGGCTTTGGATAGAGCCTATTACATTAAGGAAATAAGGGAACAACTTAATGCTGAACATGTTTATAAAAAGCTGTCTTATAACCCTGTATTTCAGATACAAAAGGAAATTGGAGGTATTTCCAGTAAAGCTTTATCTAATGGCATAATTGATAAGGAGGTATTTAAATTTGTGAATGTGGAACATCCCCGTACCCCTGTCCTGTACACCTTGCCAAAAGTTCATAAAGATATTAATAGACCTCCAGGTCGCCCAATTGTTTCTAGTAATGGCTCTGTCACTACTAATGTTTCAATCTTTTTGGATAAAATTTTAAGACCCTATGTGGAGTTATCCACTTCATTTATAAAAGATACTGGGGACTTTTTACAGAAGATTGACACATTGGATATACCTACGAATAAATTCTTACTTTTTAGTCTTGATGTTGACAGTTTGTACACGTCTATAACCCATGAAAGTCGTTTGGGTGCTGTCAAATTAGTACTGAACAGTGACAATAAGTATAGTTCAATTCAGGTTGATTTTTTCATTCAGTTATTGGAAATTATTTTATATTGTAATTACTTCCTGTTGGAAGATGATTATTATTTACAAACTCAGGGAACTGCCATGGGATCCAACGTCGCCCCCAACTATGCCAATATTTTCATGAATGTTTATGAAGAAAAATTATTTTTTTCTCATGATTTGTTTATTAGATATGGTGCCTGTTGGTGGCGCTATATCGACAATGTGTTTGGCATTTGGTTGGGCGACGTTGGATCCCTGGTTGCCTTTATTAATGATCTAAATACGACTACCAATCATATCAGATTTAAGTTGGAGTGGAGTGAAGAGAGTATTACATTTTTGGAAACGAGAATTATTAAGTCTAAGTCTGGTTTACAAGTAGATCTGTATAGGAAAGAAACAGACCATAATAGCCTTTTGCATTTTAATAGTGCCCATCCTCCATCTCTCTTTAAAGCCCTTCCCAGGAGTCAGTTCCTAAGGGTACGTCAAATATAGATTGAATGAAATGAGCATTAGGTTTTTGGAATGGGGTTATCCTATATCCATTATTGATAAAGAGAAGCAATCTGTTTTATCTATCCCTAGAGAGTCATTGTTACGCCAAAAAGTTGGGACATTGAAAGGGAACACAAAAGATAAAAAGAATGATGGGAGAATGGTCTTTGTATCCGAATATAATGCTCAAAGTCACATTATCCAAAAAATAATTAGGAAGCATTGGGACATGTTGGGTAAATGTAACCCTGAGGTTGTAGAGTTTAAACATACCCATATGCCGGCTTATAAGAGAAGTCCAAATTTTCAAAAACATTTGCTAAGAGCGGAAATTGGTACTAAAAGGTAAGACAACACTCAAAGTTATATCACTAAGAAAAATAATGGTTGTTTTCCATGTTTCAACTGCTCTTGTTGTGGCAATCTCATAAAAGGTTCAGTATTTTATCATCCAACCACTGGCCATAAGTATAATATTAAGGGATACCTCACATGTCTCTCTAGTTTTGTAGTTTATTTAATTAAATGCCCTTGTGGGCGGAGCTACGTGGGCGAGACCACCCGTAGCATCCGCGACAGAGTTATCGAACACAAGATCAACACACGTACAAAAAAAGTCACTGCCCCTGTTGCCCACCATTCTCTTAAAGGGACAGTCTACACCAGAATTTTTATTGTTTTAAAAGATAGATAATCCCTTTATTACCCATTCCCCAGTTTTGCATAACCAACACAGTTATAATAATATACTTTTAACCTCTGTGATTATCTTGTGTCTAAGCCTCTGCAAACTGCCCCTTTATTTCAGTTCTTTTGACAGACTTGCAGTCTAGCCAATCAGTGCCTGCTCCCAGATAACTTCACGTGCACGAGCACAGTGTTATCTATATAAATACTAAAATGCAATCTAAAAAGAGGTGGCCTTCAAGGTCTAAGAAATTAGCATATGAACCTCCTAGGTTAAGCTTTCAACTAAGAATATCAAGAGAACAAAGAAAAATTGGTGATAAAAGTAAATTGGAAAATTGTTTAAAATTACATGCTCTATCTGAATCATGAAAGTTTATTTTGGCCTAGACTGTCCCTTTAAGATGGGTCATGCAATAAACCAACTCAGGTTCCAGATTTTTGAATGGGTACAAAAGCCACGCCGTGGTGGGGATAGAGAATGTTTACTGAAACAACGTGAAGCCTTCTGGATCTACAAGCTTGGTACGTTAGAACCCTCTGGGCTAAATAGAGAGTAAGATTTATCTGTGTTTTTGTAAAAACATCTTTTTTTATAAATTACCTTTTTATGGAATTTACAGGTGAAAACATTGTTTGATATTGGGTTAACTGTTCGCTCGCTAGGATGCAAGTTTATACAAAGATGTTTTGAGATTTATTTATATAGCAGTATATAAATTTCTTTCTGTCTTCATAATGTGTAGGAATTGTATTATTATTATTGTTATTTTTATTTTTGTAGGAAATGTATCTTTATACTCTATTGTATTTTTGGTATTTTTGTATATATATCAAACAATGTTTTCACCTGTAAATTCCATAAAAAGGTAATTTATAAAAAAAGATGTTTTTACAAAAACACAGATAAATCTAACTCTCTATTTAGCCCAGAGGGTTCTAACGTACCAAGCTTGTAGATCCAGAAGGCTTCACGTTGTTTCAGTAAACATTCTCTATCCCCACCACGGCGTGGCTTTTGTACCCATTCAAAAATCTGGAACCTGAGTTGTTTTATTGCATGACCCATCTTAAAGGGACAGTCTAGGCCAAAATAAACTTTCATGATTCAGATAGAGCATGTAATTTTAAACAATTTTCCAATTTACTTTTATCACCAATTTTTCTTTGTTCTCTTGGTATTCTTAGTTGAAAGCTTAACCTAGGAGGTTCATATGCTAATTTCTTAGACCTTGAAGGCCACCTCTTTTTAGATTGCATTTTAGTATTTATATAGATAATTTACTTAAGATAAATTATGTATATTGATCCATCACAGTGATTGTTTGTTGTTTGGATACACTATAGAGTTAACTTTTGTGTATACTCGCTAGTGCCCTCTAGTGGGGGCTGTGTATAAATTCACACTATGTTTAGTGTAAAATCAGCTTGACAAAGGGACACACTTCCGAAATGTTGCTCTGCTGTTTTTCCTTGTGTGTTCAAATAAAAATCTGTTGTGCTGCCAAAGGCTGATTAAAGGCAGTACCAACTACACTCCATCTGAACCCCCTAGAAATCACCAAGGAAGAAAGAACAGGACAGATATCTACTGGGATCTAAGTTGTCACAGCCTAATCAGTGGACAAAGTACAGTGGATTTCAATATACTTAAAAAGTTGTACAAATATAAATTTTCGTTATTGGGCAGACATGAACCTGGTCAACTACACCTCCACTGTACCCAGAACCCCCTGAAGTCACCAGGGAGGCACAACCAGGACAGTATATAAATAAGGATCTATGTTGTTGGGTATACCTGCATCAGAGTTAACAGCACAATGTTTAACACAGCAAGGTAAAACAACATATATCACATAGCCATAAAGTAGGCATCACCACTTGTTTATCAGAGATGTAGTGTCACCCAAAGCAGAAGGTCAGAGTCATATTATAGGAGTGCCCCAGAGCTGGCTCCGTGTGAATGTGGGAAGTATCCTTGAACAGTATATTAAGATAACAAAAGTGTCACAAGTGCAAATCAATATGCGGCAACACTGGATATTATGCAGATAATTACTAAATACTTCTGGGGAAGAGTGCTCTTATCGCTGTCTTTTTATAGATAAATATACTTATCTTTTCTTCTCTCATTTGATGGTATTTGTTAGAACACATTTATGTCATGTTCATTACATGATCAGTTGTTTAACAAAACCCCTTGTTTACCTCACACTCTTGCTCTTATTGACTCTCTACAACCTTGATCCTGTCAAAAGTTGTTCTTCCATGGAAAGTTGTTCTCCTGTCAATCAATCAGTTTTCTATACATTCTCATGTGCTGATTGGCTGTTTCTCTGTTCTTAGCTACTGCTGGGACACTTACAACTTCTGTCAGATTTTGCTGCTCCCCTCCCTAGCTGCCTTTGCTAAGACATTATCATTTGTCTTATCAAGGTGATTTCACCCTGCCCTATATACTCTATCGTATCTAAACTGCAGGGCAGTGTGGGAGTTAATAAGATACTGTAGGATGGATAGTCCAGTCACAGTCTCAGAACCCTGTAGTTATGTCCCTGTTGACTAATATGGCTGAAGATCAGTTTAACCCATTGATTGTCAAAATGGGTTGTAATACATCATGTTGTAGCTCTTTCTGAAAGTCAATGGTTTACCCAGTATTAGTGTAATGCATTGTTGTTATTCATTTTAGTGTAATGCTGTTTTATTTATCAGCCACTATTCTGTATAGAATATACCCATGAATTTCCAAAATGAGATTGATGGGAATTGTTTAATGTAAATATAGAAAGTGCTAATTAAATAGTGGATCAAGCTGTACTGAGTCAAGAGAATTAAAGGAATGTGAAACCTTTTGTGATTCAGACAGAGCATACCATTTAAAAAAAAATCCAATTTGCTTCTATTATCGTTTGTTTTGTTCCCATGATATTCTGTGTTGAAGTGATACCTAGATAGGCATCTGGAGCACTGCATGGCAGGAAATAGTCCTTGCTTTTCAACAACAGATACCAAGAGAATGAAGAAAAATTGATAATAGAAGTAAATTAGAAAGTTGTTTAAAATTGAATGCTCTATCTAAATTCAATATTTTAGGTTTCATATCCCTTTAACACTAAGGGGGATATTTATCAAAGGTCTGGCGGACCTGATCCGACAGTGCTTATATCATAAGCTACAGTGTTCAATTCATTCTGTAAATTCTGTGAAAAGTATATGGGTTATATAAGAAGTTAGTAAAAAAAGATGACAGCCATATGATACAAGTGTATTTATCCCGCGTTGTTATGTATTGTGTTATATTTTTGATAGATTAATTTCACTGTCTAAAGTACTATACTTGGTGAATCTATGCAATTACATAAGATTAAATGTTACTTTTTTATATAAATCTTTATTATTACTCATAAACATACAGCGAAGCAAAAACATGGCAATGTAACTAATGTATGCACCAATCAAAATATCTACTAGTAAATTATAAAGTGATTGGAAATAATCTATATACATAAAACTTTATGGCCAAAGAGCAGCTGAGTATTCACACATTAGTTGTTTTATGGAGTACATTATGGGCCAGATTACAAGTAGATAAGGTACCTAAACCATCATTTAGAAGGGAGAAAAGATAAAACTGTTTTAAGGAAATAATCAACAAACAAGAAAATGTCAGCGCAAAAGGGGAACTAAAAAATTTGCTGGTGGAAAATGTTGTAATGTGATACCGTGGGTAGCGGGCTGCTCGTGATAAAACTGTACACAATGTGAACCCATACAGTGAGAATCACAATAAAATGTACATCAGTCAAAAACATATATAATTAAAAAATCAATCAAAATGTGATCAAATGAAAAGGTCACCACATGTAGGTACAATCCAGTACAAGTCTGTCAGCTTGCTAATGAATATATGTTAATCAGGTGCTGCAGCTTCTGGAAGTGTTTTCTCTTCCTAAAGATTAAAGCGATCTGTAATATACAAAGGTAACAGTGCACCTCCGATTCACATAATAAGTTATTACAAAGGAAATAATCTGCTAATACAATTGCATTTACCAGAAAAACAAGGTTATAGAGTTCAGCACTCATCCAATCCCATATGATAGAAAATGTCCTCAATGGTTTTTTGCTTAGTGATCCAAATGTCCCTCTGAAAAGTGCAACGTTTCTGGTTGTATCAAAAGAATGTTAGAATCATCACAGTTGGGGAATCCTGACACTGGGAAGATGGGCTGGTTACTGCCCAACGCGTTTCATCTGAGCAAAACCTTGCAGACTTCCTCAGGGGTGTTTTAAATAAACAATCTGATGTTACTCTTCCCAATGATGTCACTTCCGGTTTCATATTTGAAAAAATAGAGGGACACAGCAACATCAGATTGTTTTTTCCAAAGACCACTGAGGAAGTCTGCAAGGTTTTGCGCGTTGGGCAGTAACCAGCCCTTCTTCACAGTGTTAGGATTCCCCAGCTGTGACAATTGTAACATTCTTTTGATACATCCAGAAACTTTTCACTTTCCAGAGGGCTGTTTGGGCCAATCAGCAAAAACACATTGAGGACATTTCCTATCATATGAGATTGGATGAGTGCTGAACGTTTTACCTTGTTTTTCTAGTAAGTGTAATTGTATTAGCAGATTTTTTTCTTTTGTATCAAAGAATATAAAAAAATGTGTCCCACTGTAAAGAAGTTCCCATAATAAAGGAGCTAGTTCAGGCATACATCCAAAGGTTAAAACCACATCAAGGATCAGTTCTTCTCCAAATGTAAATCCAAAATACTGCATAAGAATAAAAAGAGAAAGCGCTCCAATGGTGTAGTATTTAACTACTCCACTCCACCACAAACAGCTTCTCTCACACAAGGAAGAATCCTCACAATTTGTAATGCACTAAAATAAGTGCAATATAGGCAGACTGGGTGAATCAGAGTCCCTCAGCTAGCTTCCTCCGGTAAGCACAGCTTGCTCAGGAACAGATATAGGGGCATATTTATGCCTCGTGTTTCCGGCGAGCCTTCAGGCTTGGTGGAAACAGAAGTTATGAAGCAGCGGTCTAAAGACCGCAGCTCCATAACCTGTCCGCCTGCTCTGAGGCGGAGGACAGAAATCGACAGAAATCAACACGATCGAATACGATCGGGTTGATTGACACCCCCTGCTAGCGGCCGACAAGAACTGCTGGTGCAATGATATCGATGTGCAGCGGACATGATCTGCTATGTTGGATCAT
Organism: Bombina bombina; assembly: GCF_027579735.1. Classification (NCBI taxonomy): domain Eukaryota; kingdom Metazoa; phylum Chordata; class Amphibia; order Anura; family Bombinatoridae; genus Bombina; species Bombina bombina. The sequence continues at coordinate 363,766,410 of NC_069499.1, read as the reverse complement.
GTCCACTCGCACCATAATAAATATGCCCCATAGACTCTACTAGTATCAAATGGGTATATTAAATCACCAAACCAATGTGATTCAATGAAAAAACCCTAAGGCACAGGGGATTTGTTTATTAAAACTTTAAAAACAATAATAAAATACTGCAACTTAAGGCAGAAGAAACTTTTTCTTTTGTAATAAATTATGTGTATAGGAGGTGCGCTTTTTCTTTTGTATATTACAAATTGTTTTAAGGAAATTCCCTTATTAAATATTAAAACTAGGAGGTTCCCATACACAGTACTTTGTTTAAGTGGGATTTTAATGGAACATTTTACAGGTCAAAAGTGTTTTCTATATGTTGTTGGTGGTATTTATATGTCAGACATAAAAAGAGTTCAGGCTTTTGGCAATAAATTAAAACTATAATTCTGTTGCTTTGAAAAAAATGCCCTGAAAATAATTGCAAATCATTTCATTCAGTCATTGGGAAGTTGTTCTTTTAAGGAGCATAAAAACAAACAAGTATATTTGTTGATAGTTTTCCTCTGCCTATGGGGCCTATTTACCAAATGTCTGTCAGACCTGATCCGACAGTGCGGATCAGGTCCGACAGACCTCGCTGAATGCGGAGAGCTCTTGTGAGCTGCTGGTGCAACGCCGCCCCCTGCAGATTTGCGGCCAATCAGCCACAAGCAGGGGGGTGTCAATCAACCCGATCATACTCGATCAGGTTGAATTGCGGCAATGTCTGTCCGCCTGCTCAGAGCAGGCGGACAGGTTATGGAGCAGCGGTCTTTAAACCGCTGCTTCATAACTGCAGGCTCGCCAGAAACACGGCCCTCAAGCTCCATCCGGAACTTGATAAATGGGCCCATATGACTTAATCCCTGATATATGATTAAACATTTAGGTAAACTTGTGCCTCCCACAGAAAAGCATACATGGATATCAGTCAATCATTGGTTGCAGAGGGATCCTTTACAGCAATGCTTGACTGATTTGCAAACATGATTTTCTGGTGGCAGCATGAGCACAGGAGCAACTAGATGCCCCTGTTTGCCTATATAGTTAACTCTTTAGCAAGGGATAAACACAGGAATTTGTTACAAGATAAAATCCTTTAGTGAAAAAGACCATTTTTTAATATATCTATTTAAAGGGACATTAAACACCTCTTGTTTTTGTGGAACATTGTGCTTGGCTCACACTCCTTAGAGAGACAAAGAAGCAAATCTGTAACATGGGCTTTTTAAAGAGCTGCAAATTGACCAAATCAGCTATTTGCTTTGCAGCATTTGTAGATTACAGAATTAGCTTTTGGCCTCATTAGGGAGTGTGGTAAGCGTGCAGTTTTTTTTACACAAAAAGCCACAAGTGTATAATGTCCCTTTAATAAACACCTATGTTGTTTCAGTGTAGTATAATTAAATGCCATATATGTAATATTTGCCATTTTTTTGTGTTTAGACCATCTGTGAAAGGGTTAAATTAGTTTATATAGTAATGACAATTCAAGTGAACATCCAATCAACATGGGTGTCATAACAATTCTTGAAGTTAAGCCCTTAGAAAGCCTATATATATTGAGTGGATGGGACTGCTTTGTAAAACACAGCCCAGCCAAAAGAGGAAATTAAGGGGTTGAAGGAACAGACAATACCAATTAGGTAATTATAAGCACACACACACACAGACACACACACACACACACACACACACACACACACACACACACACACACACATATATATATATATATACACACACACACACACACACACATATATATATATATATATATATATATATACACACACACACATATATATATATATATATATATATATATATATATATATATATATATATATATATATATATACACACACACACACATATATATATTACATGAGTTAAAAAAGAAAGAATAAATCCTGGAAAAAATATATACCTGGATTAAAGACAGGGAATTCAGCACTCTTTTAAAAAGTTTTTATTGCGCTCATGAAAATATTTTCATGGTGTATCCAAAATTTGAAGCTTTGGTAGCTACAAGAGAAGGTCATCTCTGGCACCTTCTAACTAAATCTCTGAATGAATATGATGATAGGTAAATGCACAAAAAAAAAAATAGTATATTTAATCACTATAACAATGTAAATTACATTGAAATTACAACATACAAACCTGACCGGTCAGGGGATAGTGTTCATGCATGAACAGAAAAAGTCAACTTGTTAAATGGTTTGTTAATATGACAATTTAGCAGCAGATAAAGTAACCTACTGTTAGAAACCTCTTATATCTTAACATAGCAAACATTAGCATCTCAATATACATACTTAAATGTAATTGAGGTATTTCTGTGGGGAACCTTAATCAGACTACTACACCCTGCTGCGTACGGCACCTTAGTATGTAAGGCTTAATGCCGGGCAGGTATAAGAATGGGATCTAAGTAGTTTCTGATAGTGTGCCCCAAAGTACATGTAAATATATGGTACAGATTAGGCATAGGCATATCAGTGTACATACATGTTTATGTTTAAGATATATTGATGGGGAACAATTACCAAACTACTACACCCTGCTGCGTGCGGCACCTTAATGTGTAAGGCTTAATGCTGGGCAGGTATTGTGATGGGATCTAAGTAGTTTCCGATGTGCCCCAGAATATGTACATATGTCTTACAGTTAGCAAGCAAAAGCATTAGGCAATGTCAAAGTTAAAGTAACTCAGCGAGATTGGTAAGCAGGTAATCACATTAGTACTGAAGGTCGTTGTTTAGAATGTTAAAGTCCCTTTTAATTAGTCATGCATGCATGAAATGTATAAGCCGTGAAGCAAGAAAAAGCATGATGCAAAATGCAGGGTTGAAAATCAATGATGCGTGATTTTAGTATGCCTCAAGCGTTAATCAGGGATAACAGTCTCCTTTCATAGTTAAGGACTTATAACTTGACCCCCTCAGCAGAGTAGCGGTATCCAGATCGATAATGTATATGCCTATCAATCAGGCAGAAGATGTGACAATATACGACCTGTCTCCTGAGTTATCTTCAAGCTGGTTCTTAGTTAGTAATCCTTAATGACTTCCAAGGGACATCGTTTAGGAATCCCTCAAGCGCGTTTGCTTGCAGCGTATCTGTTCAGTGGCATTAGCACAGACCACATGTTCCGGTTCGGCTTGTCCAATGCCGACGCGCGTTTCACCCGCTGGGTGTGTCGGGCTTCGTCAGGGCGTAATGACGTAGGGAGCATCTCATCTCCCTTTTAAACTTGCTGGGTTTCACGCCCCTACTGAGAAATTCCAAAATCTAATAATACCTCAATGAGAAAGATGGTTAAAAAAGGGACAAACTCCCTAGAGCATACCTGAGCCGATACATTATAATAATGAAGACAATTAAAATCTGGCTTATATGCTTAAATGAAGAGATATATATATACCTATGGAGATTAAGCAGGGTTTTGATCATATGTATACATTTTAGTAAAGACAGTAAGGTTAGAAACAAAAATTTACCTATAAGCCTTAAAGCCCTAGTTTTTATTGTTGTAGTTAGAATACTCTAGTATATAAATAATTTATATTATTATAGGATAGATACATGTCTGGTCCTAGAGGAATAAGCAAAGAATAACTGTTAATGGTAATAACCATATCTTATAAGAAACAGGCCATATCTATTCTGTCATTTAACCCTATAGGTATCTGGGTTTGTAGGATCGTAATCCACCTACATTCTTTCTGGAGGAGGGCTTTATCATTGTCACCCCCTCTATTGTTAGTGATGCCTCTGTCAATACCAATGAATGAAAGAGAGTCAGAGTTACAGGCATGAGCATCTTCAAAGTGCTTAGCCACATTGCTTTTGGGATTTTTATATTTAATGTCATCCCTATGCTCAGTTATCCGGTCCTTTATGGCTCTCCTGGTTTTACCCACGTAAAAACGTTGCAACTACAGGAGAGAAGTTAAATGACACCTTCAGTACTGCATGTAATGTAATGCTTCAATTTGTATATTTTTCCTTTGAGGGTAGAAAAAACTTTGGTTTTCACCATGTATTTACATGCCACACATCTTCCACATGGATGATTTCCAGTGGATCTATGTTTAGTAAGCCAGTCTGTTTTTTGGGTGACACATATTGACTTCTCACGAATTTGTCTCTGAGGTTGGGTGCCCTTCTGGCAGTGATATTAGGGTGGTCTCCCACCTCCCTAGATACCCCTTCATCACTCATTAAGACATGCCAGTTTTTTTCAAGTATCATTCTCAGTGCTGTCCAATGACAATTGTAGTCTGCAATCAGTCTAATTGGACCTTGTACAGCCTTTTCCTTGGGCATTAGAAGTTGCTCACGGTTCAAGTGAGCTGCTTCATTGAGGGCCCTTTTAACGACTCTTTTTGAGTACCCCCTGTCTAAAAAGCGTTTTTGCATTTCAGTAGCGTGCTCATAGTATTTTACTTTAGTTGAGCAATTCCGATGTAATCTAAGGAACTGTCCCTTAGGTATCCCCTTTTTGAGATGGTCAGGATGATGGCTTGTTGCAAGAAGCAAGCTATTTGTTGCCGTGGTTTTACGGAAATTCTCAGTCTCGATAGAACCCTGATTGAGATTAATCTTAATATCCAAAAAGGATATTTCCTCCTTACTGCTCTGCAGTGTGAGAAAGATATTTTTATAATTTTTATTGAGAGTTTCTACAAAGTCAAAAAGACCTTGTTCAGAGCCCTCCCATATGAGGAAAATATCATCCACATATCTGAGCCATATGCGGATGTTCTCCTCAAGAGAGGGCTCTGATAGACATCCTCCATCTCCCAGGCTCCCAAATGTAGGCATGCATAGGTGGGGGCACACGTCGCCCCCATGGCTGTTCCTTGCTGCTGTACATATACTTTATTATCAAAGAGAAATACATTATTTGTCAGTATTAACTCCAACAGCTCCATGACAAAGTCAGTGTGTTGCTGTGTTTGTGTCCCTCTCATCATCAAGAAGTGTTTGCATGCTTTCAGGCCAACCTTATGTGGGATTGATGAATACAATCCTTCCACGTCCAGGCATGCCATAATGGCACCTGGAGGGACTGAAAGATTGTCGATTTTCCTTAGAAACTCTGCCGTATCCAGGATATATGATGGCAGTGTACTTAAAAAAGGCCTAAGAAAATAATCTACATAGTTACCTAAATTTTCAGTTAAGCTACCAATGCCTGCAATTATTGGGCGGCCTGGCGGATGGTTGGCATTTTTATGTATCTTGGGGATACAATAAAAAACAGGTGTTATTGGATACTCAGGGTAAAGATATTTCTGCTCCGAAGTTGTAATCAGGCCATTGCTCTTAGCCTTTTTTAGAATATTAAATAGTGTATATTGTAGGGAAGATGTTGGATTATACGTCATTGATTTATAGTGCTTTTTGTTCAAAAGCTGACGTTTTACTTCCAGGACATACATGTTCTCATCCCAGAGGACCAGGTTACCACCTTTGTCCGCTGGCTTAATTATGAATCCTTTGGCATTCATGAGGTCATTAAGTGCTTTGCGTTCAGGTTTTGATAGATTATCATCTACTATTCCTGTAAATGATAGTTGATTTACCTCCTTCTCAACCTGTTTCATGAATATATTGACTGCTGGCACCATTGTGGCATGTATTTTGATTTCGCCTTGAAGTTGGAAGTAGTTTTGTTATAGTAAGGAATATCCTTTAATTGTGTGTGGGCATATTGGCTCCCCTCATTCTCTTCTAGAAGGCTTTGTAGATTCTCTACCGTGGACTTGTCATCCAAAGTAATGGTGACATCATCCACTAGGTGTTTACTTTTGCCCTTCATTAACTGTGACAACACAATTCTTCGGGCAAATAAATGGAGATCTTTTATGAAGTTAAACTTATCAAGATAGTTTGTGGGACAAAAGGAAAGACCTTTCTTAAGCACTTCTATATGTCGAAGGTTCAGCTTAAATGAAGATAAATTAATTATCTGAAGGCCTTCATCTGCTGTCTTTAGTATCCCCTGCGTCCCCGGAATCGCCGAGGTCTGCCCCTCGCAAAATTCCCCTGATTTTGTTCTTGTCTCCGTTGTCTGGAGGGATATCTCCTCTATCGTGAGTCTGAATTTTTCCCTCCTCCACCTTCTCTTCCTACCTCCTCCCCTCCTTCCCTTAAAAAAGTGTGTGGTTTTTCTGTAATTGATCTATGATGTTCTGATTCTGCCGACAAATAGTTATATACTTTGTTATTCTTGTAATCATCATTGTCTCTGGAAAGTTTTCTACCTTTTCTTAATTTGATGTCATTTTGTAATCTAGCAATCTGTTCTTTAATTTCCTCATTAAGTTTTGCAGAGTTTAGGTTACTGGAAAAAGTATTAACCACTTTAAGGCATTCCTCTGCCTGTGTGATTGTCTTATCCAGTCTTTCTTTATTTCGCTTAACCATTTTTCCCATCAAAATGATGGAACACTCGGTTAGACTGGAATTCCAGTCCTCCATGAATGCATCTCCTCCTTCATCTTCCCTTAAATTAGTCCCGGGGTCTAGTCTCAGACGTAGCCCCCTTGGTATAATGTTATTTTTAATATAGTTCTCTAGGCTAGATATCTCAGCCCTGAGCTTGACCTGTTTGACCAGAAGTTTTTTGTAGTTTTTGAAAGCACCATATATGTTAATCGGTGCATTATTTTCAATCTGACTCTCTTCCAGACCTGACATAGACAGTGACGCTGTTAACTCAGCTTCCCAGTTTTCATCAGATAATGTAAATGCCATATTGATATCGTACTAGAGTATAGGGCACAAGTGTCAAAGATTATTCTATCTCTTGCAGCCACCAAGCCACCAAGTAAACTCTTGAAAAAACAAATTTTTAGCACTAAAGGATCACCACTCCGGAAACCTATATCTTGGTCCTTAGACTCAATTGGATAGGTATGATAATTGAAAAAATATAGCAGCTGCGTCCCCTCCGTAATTCTTCTTTATTTTTACATATATATATATATATATATATATATATATATATATACACACACACACACACATATGTGGTTTTACTTGCAATCTAATATATTTATGTGGTTTTACTTGCTAACTAATATATTTATCATTGCAACATATATACCAGCAAATATGTTTTTTTAGCTAAAATGTGAGATTCAAAGATGGAAAAAGTATTTAGCCTTACTGAACATTACTGATATTTTTTTGCCACTAACAAATGTAGAGTATTAAACAGTGAATATATTTATTAGTTACCTGCCAATATCAGTACCATCATGCCTTATTGTTGTAAACATGTTCTTAAATGAGAAGCATTTTAAATTAGTTTAATACCTGATGCATTCTCCCAGGAATAAAAAAGGGACATTCAAATACAAAAAAATGAAATATTGCACCTAAATGTTGTACCTTAAATGTATTTCCTTGTGACTGAAGCACATTTCTATCTGTTTTCCATTATTGTAGTTTAAAGACAACAGCGTCTCGCTCATCCTACACCAATGTTTGGGACAAATTTGCAACCCAGTCTCCAGCAGATAGAGATTTGTTCTTGAATGACACTTTTCCCAGTGGTTTTCAGTGGGGAACGTCTACTGCAGCGTTCAAAGTGGAAGGAGGCTGGGCCGAGGAGGGAAAAGGAGAAACCATATGGGACAAATTTGGACAGTATGGCTATGCTGATAATAATGCAACAGCAAATGTGGCCTGTGACAGTTACCACAAAATTGAATATGATGTGTATCTTCTAAAGGGGTTACAAACAAAAATGTATAAGTTCTCTATCTCTTGGTCAAGAATATTTCCAACAGGTTTTAAGTCTAAAGAAAATCCAAAAGGTGTGAAATACTACAATAAATTAATCAATAGTTTGCAGGAAGCAGGTATCGAACCAATGGTAACTCTGTATCATTGGGATTTACCTCAAATATTGGAAGATCATGGTGGCTGGAGGAATGAAAGCATCATAGATGCTTTTGTAGATTATGCTGATTTCTGCTTTAGCCAATTTGGTGACCGGGTCAAATTTTGGATTACATTTGATGAACCCTGGGTTGTTAGCTATGCTGGTTATGGAACGGGAGAGCATGCCCCAGGAATAAAGGATCCAGGAGACTCTTCATATAAGGTAAAGAGTAGGCTATCATAGTACTGCCATTGTAAATCATTTATCCCTTTTTGCATGTTATTTAATGGGACATGGAAGTCAAATTTAAAATTAAATTTAAGACGCTACTCTCCATGAGCGAATACCAAAGTTGGCTTAGGAGTGTGCACATCTTGTCAGCACTATATGGCAGCAGTGAAGCACTATTTGTAACTAGGATATACCTATACAAATGATTTCAAAAGGAAGAGGTATATTTGATATACAATTTTACGCATTATCTGAGCCAGAAAAGTTTAACTTTCACTTAAATTTCCCTTTAATGCAGATATCTGTATACAGGTCAGTTTATCAAAGCAAGAACTATGTCTCACACTAAATAGCAGATTAAGTTACACAAATAATGAAAATAAATTAAAATATTGTCTTTATTCTCATCTGTTGTTGATGTGAATTAAATTTGGTCATACATTTCTGTATTAGTATTAACAAATTGCAGTGGTTTAAATGGTTGTTGGTGCTGAGAACATCTAATCAGTACTCTTTTTAAGATAATATTTTACGTGCTTCTCTAAAATGTTGCATCTTACGTTTTGAGATGGTAACCTCAAAACAGCTAACAATACTTTACTGTAATGATATATGATAACAGATGGATGGTCGGACAGATTATGAGATAGATAGATTGATAGATGGATAGATAGATAGATAGATAGATACATAGACAGGTAAAGAGATAGATAGATAGATGGATAGACAAGTGTGTCAAAAAATGATAATCCTACAAATTACATCCTCTTTTAATATTCCCAGATAGACTTGTCTTACTGTGTCCATGACCCCCAAGGGTGCCAAATTTAAATCTGAAAAGTGTCATTTTGGATGGTAAATAGGGCCATAAAGGATGAAATGATGCTAAAATATAGCTACCATGAATAATCTCTTGATGTGAATAGCTAGTCATTTATGACTATTTTCTATACTAAACATTTCTAAACTTTGAATAGTGATTTTTTTAACTACTTGTGTTTAGGTGGCCCATACTATCTTGAAAGCACATGCTAAAGCCTGGCACTTATACAACGACAAATATCGCACTAAATATTCGGGTAAAGTTGGAATCTCCTTGAACTCAGATTGGGCTGAGCCAGCATCTCCCACTAAATCTGAGGATGTGAAGGCTGCTGAACGCTACCTGCATTTCATGTTAGGCTGGTTTGCTCATCCAATTTTGGTTAATGGTGATTATCCTGACCTTCTTAAGGAGAAGATAGAGCAAAAACGCATACAATGTCCTGGCATAGTCGCTGAGTTACCAACATTCACTGAGGCTGAGAAAGGACAAATCAAAGGATCTGCTGATTTCCTTGGACTTTCCCATTATACTACAAGGCTAATAAATGATTCTGTTAGTGCAAGCTGTGTTCCAGAATATGATAACATTGGGGACTTTGCACAGAGCTCTGATCCTTCATGGTCTGTGACATCATCTCCATGGATTACTGTGGTTCCATGGGGTTTTAGAAGACTTCTGAACTTTGTGAAGGAAGAGTATGTGAAAGACAGTCTGCCGATATATATAACTGCGAATGGGATGCCAACACCATATGATGTAGAGGTGTTTAATGACACAGCTAGAATCCACTACTTAACTACTTACATCAACGAAGTTTTAAAAGGTAAGATATTGATAGATTGATTGAGATATTGATAGACACACAGACAGATAGATAGATAGATAGATAGATAGATAGATAATTAGATAATAATATTGAAGACATTTATACCAAAGGCATAATATGAATAATCATACTAAAGAAATGTAGTATCATTATAAACTTCCAGTCCCAGATAATTAAAGGGACATGAAACCCAAACATTTTATTTCATGATTTAGAAAGAGCATGGAATTTTAAACATCTTTCCAATTTACTTCTATTATCTAATTTGCTTAATTGTCTTGACATCCTTAGTTGAAAAGCATATCTAAATAGGCTCAGTAGCTGCTGATTGGTGACTGTACATAGATTGACTCATCCATGTGCATTGTTATTTCTTCAACAAAGGATATCTAAAGAATGAAGCAAATTAGATCATTGAAGTAAAATGGAAAGTTGTTTAAAATTATATTCTTTATCTGAATCATGAAACACAATTGGGGTTTCATGTCCTTTCAATTTATTCATATTAAGCCTCTTTATGAATTAAACATGCAATATATATATATATATATATATATATATATATATATATTCACAACTAATGTCTATATTAGTATATTTCCACTCTTTAGGCTTAAAGGGATACTGAACCCAATTTTTTTCTTTCATGATTCAGATAGAGCATGACATTTTAAGCAACTTTCTAATTTACTCCTATTATCAATTTTTCTTTGTTCTCTAGCTACCTTTATTTGAAAAGCAGGAATGTAAATCTTAGCATCCAGCCCATTTTAGGTTCAGCACCATGGATAGCACTTGCTCATTGGAGGCTGACATTTACCCACCAATAAGCAAGCATAACCCAGGTTCTCAACCAAAAATGGTCCGGCTCCTATGCATCACATTCCTGCTTTTTAAATAAAGATAGCAAGAGAACGAAGAAAAATTGATAATAGGAGTAAATAAGAAAGTTGCTTAAAATAGCATGCTCTATCTGAATCATGAAAGAAAATATTGGGTTTAGTGTTTCTTTAAGAAAAAATGTTCCAGTTGCTTTCTAACAAATCTTGGATGCTGTGATGTTTTGTTCCCTGAGGGCAACATGTGTAGAATAAATGGTTTTATTCATGTGTAGAATAAAAGGTTTAAATAAAGCAGAATTACACATTCTACAAGTGCATAATAAAAAAACTAATGCAATAGAACTTACTGTGAATCTTAAGCAGAATTTTTGGGACAAATTTCAATATTGACTTCCATTTTCCAGCCCCTGTATGACATGACAGCCATCAGCCAATCACAGACTCATATGCACTGTGAACTTTTGCACATGCCCAGTAGAAGCTGGTGCCTCATAAAGTGTACATATAAAAAGACTGTGCACAATTCGATAATGGAAGTAACTCTGACAATTTGTTAAAACTGCATGTTCTATCAGAATCATAAAAGTTTCATTTTGACTTTAGTGTCCCCAAGTGGATGTGAGAAACAAAAAACTAAATCTACACAACCTAATTTTCTTTCTCATCAAATGAAGCTAATCTTTATTGTAGTCATTTTATCTGCTTGGAGAAATAGAAACATCCTGAAGTCAGAGCCCCTTCCCCATTGATAAATGAACACGGGTTCTAATTTTGTTTATACAACCAAAAACATTTTATTTTCAGTTATATGAAATGTAGTTTCTTATAGCTCTTCACTTTAATTCTGTTATTCTATTATTTTTAGTGGATAAAGATCAACTCATAAATAGACAGTTATAGCCAACGATTTGTGAAATTAGTTTTTGAAGGAAAACCTCTGTTTTGTCCAGATATGAATTCTGTAATTAATCCAAAAAGTATACATATATATATATATATATATATATATATATATATATATATATACTGTATATATATATATATATCCACTAAATTGTTACTTAGCGTCAGACGTAATCCATAGACTTAAATGTGCAGTGTTGATGAATCCTGAGGACTGAAGGGGATTTAAAGGAATATCAGCTACCAGAAACGTTTCCCAAATTTAAAAAAACTTGCCTAAATTCATCTTCATAGCTTTGGGTGCACACCTTTCTTATCGAAAGCTTTCCCTCAAAGTTTTTTGTGCGTCAATGTTTCTAGATTTCAAACTATTCAAGTTACTGTTAAAGATCTTAGGAAAAACAAGGACAAGCTATTTTATTCAGGGTGGATAAAAAAAAAATCACAAAATATAAATAGTTTCTATAGAAGATACCTTATAATCTAGGTTACTCATCCTAAAAAAAAAATGTTTTTAATTATATAGGAAGATGCTGTATATTCAATGTTTTTGGTCAATTTGACACTGACGAAATAAGGGTTTCGTCAGTGTCAATATGACATCATCCGCAAATAACACAGTCCAAGTGGTACAGCACTTAAGATAACAAGGTGGTGCAAGCTGTAAGGGTACCACACAAAACCCTTAAAATAATAACACAGTACAAAGAATTCAGCAGCACTCACCACTATGTAGAAAATTCCATCTTTATTGGGATATTCAAAGCAAAAAGACAACGTTTCGGACCTCTAGTCCTTAGTCACGACTAAGGACTAGAGGTCCGAAACGTTGTCTTTTTTGCTTTGAATATCCCAATAAAGATGGAATTTTCTACATAGTGGTGAGTGCTGCTGAATTCTTTGGACTGTATCATCCGCAAATAAGGCCATTTTGTATTGTTTGGATTCTATCTGAGTCCCGATATATCTGTTCAGTCTCTTATTCTGATCGCAAGGGGCTCAATACACAGAGCAAAAAGCAACAGTGAGAGTGGGCACCCTCGTCTGGTTCCATTGCGGATTGCAAAAGACCTACGACTAGATTACGAGTCTTGCGTTAGGCTTAAAAAGCAGCGTTGGCCGGTCCCAATGCTGCTTTTTAACGCCCGCTGGTATTACGAGTCTTGCAGGTACAGGTGTACCACTCACTTTTTTGGCCAGACTTGGAAATACCGCAAATCCACTTACGTCAATTGCGTATCCTATATTTTCAATGGGATTTGCATAGCGCCGGTATTACGAGTCTGACTAAAAGTGAGCGGTACACCCTCTCCTGTCAAGCCAGGTACCGCATTAAAAATTCAGTAGTTAAGCGTTTTACACTACAACTACACTACACTAACACTCATAAACTACCTTTTAACCCCTAAACCGATTCCCCCCCACATCGTAAAGACTAAAATAAATATTTTAACCCCTAATCTGCCGAACCGGACATCGCCACCACTATAATAAATATATTAACCGCCACACTCCCGCCTCGCAAACAATAGTTAAATATTATTAACCCCTAATCTGCCATCCCTAACATCGCCGCCGCCTACCTACATTTATTAACCCCTAATCTGCCACCCCCAATGTCGCCGACACTATATGTATTAACCCCTAAACCTAAGTCTAACCCTAACCCCCCTAACTTAAATATAATTACAATAAATCTAAATAAAATTACTACAATTAACTAAATAATTCCTATTTAAAACTAAATACTTACCTATAAAATAAACCCTAAGCTAGCTACAATATAACTAATAGTTACATTGTATCTAGCTTAGGGTTTATTTTTATTTTACAGGCAGCTTTGTATTTATTTTAACTAGGTAGAATAGTTATTAAATAGTTATTAACTATTTAATAACTACCTAGTTAAAATAAAGAAACATTTACCTGTAAAATAAAACCTAACCTAAGTTACACTAACACCTAACACTACACTATAATTAAATACATTAAATAAATTAAATACAATTAATTACAATTAAATAAAATTAACTAAAGTATGAAAACCCTCCCCCCACTAAATTACAGAAAATAATAAAGAAATTACAAGATTTTTAAACTAATTACACCTACTCTAATCCCCCTAACAAAATAAAAAAGCCCCCCAAAATAAAAAATAAAAACATACCCTACACTAAATTACAAATAGCCCTTAAAAGGGCCTTTTGCGGGGCATTGCCCCAAAGTAATCAGCTTTTTTACCTGTAAAACAAAAAATACAAATCCCCCGCAACATTAAAACCCACCACCCACACAACCAACCCTACTCTAAAATCCACCCAATTCCCCCTTAAAAAAAAAACTAACACTAACCCCCTGAAGATCACCTTACCGGGAGATGTCTTCACCCAACCGGTCCGAAGTCCTCAACGAAGCCGGGAGAAGTCTTCATCCAACCGGGCAGAAGTGGTCCTCCAGACGGGCAGAAGTTATCATCCAGACGGCATCTTCTATCTTCATCCATCCGGCGCGGAGCGGGTCCATCTTCAAGACATCCGACACGGAGCATCCTCTTCTTTCCACGGCCGACGACTGAATTAAGGTTCCTTTAAATGACATCATCCAAGATGGCATCCCTTCAATTCCGATTGGCTGAGAGAATTCTATCAGCCAATCGGAATTAAGGTAGAACAAATCCTATTGGCTGATGCAATCAGCCAATAGGATTGAAGTTCAATTATATTGGCTGATCCAGTCAGCCAATAGGATTGAGCTGGCATTCTATTGGCTGTTCCAATCAGCCAATAGAATGCCAGTTAAATCCTATTGGCTGATTGCATCAGCCAATAGGATTTTTTTACCTTAATTCCGATTAGCTGATAGAATTCTATCAGCCAATCGGAATTGAAGGGACGCCATCTTGGATGACATCATTTAAAGGAACCTTCATTCAGTCGTCGGCCGTGGAAAGAAGAGTATGCTCCGCGCCGGATGTCTTTAAGATGGACCTGCTCCGCGCCAGATGGATGAAGATAGAAGATGCCGTCTGCATGAAGACTTCTGCCCGTCTGGAGGACCACTTCTGCCCGGTTGGGTGAAGACATCTCCCGGTAAGGTGATCTTCAAGGGGTTAGTGTTTTTTTTAAGGGGGGATTGGGTGGGTTTTAGAGTAGGGTTGGTTGTGTGGGTGGTAGGTTTTAATGTTGGGGAGGGGAATTGTAATTTTTTTTCAGGTAAAAAAGCTGATTACTTTGGGGCAATGCCCTGCAAAAGGCCTTTTTAAGGGCTATTTGTAATTTAGTGTAGGGTAGGGCTTTTTTATTTTGGGGGGCTTTTTATTTTGTTAGGGGGATTAGATTAGGTGTAATTAGTTTAAAAATCTTGTAATTTGTTTATTATTTTCTGTAATTTAGTGTTTTGTTTTTTTGTATTTTAGAAAATTTTATTTATTTGTATTAATTGTATTTAATTTAGGTAATTAATTTAATTGTAGTGTAGTGTTAGGTGTAATTGTAACTTAGGTTAGGTTTTATTTTACAGGTACTTTTGTATTTATTTTAGTTAGGTAGTTATTAATTAGTTAATAACTATTTAATAACTATTCTACCTAGTTAAAATAAATACAAACTTGCCTGTAAAATAAAAATAAACCCTAAGATAGCTACAATGTAACTATTAGTTATATTGTAGCTATCTTAGGGTTTATTTTATAGTTAAGTATTTAGTTTTCAATAGGAATTATTTAGTTAATTGTAGTAATTTTATTTAGACTTATTTAAATTATATTTAAGTTGGGGGGGTTGGGTTAGACAGGTTTAGGGGTTAATAACTTTATTATAGTGGTGGCGACATTGTGGGCGGCAGATTAGGGGTTAATAAATATAATGTAGGGTTTGGCCATGTTGGTGGCAGCAGATTAGGGGTTCATAACTATAATGTATGTGGCGGCGGTGTCTGGAGCGGCAGATTAGGGGTTGATTATTATAATTTAGGTGTCGTGATGTCGGGGGCAGCAGATTAGGGGTTAATAAGAGTAAGATTAGGGGTGTTTAGACTCAGGGTTCATGTTAGGGTGTTAGGTTTAGACATAACTTTTATTTCCCCATAGGAATCAATGGGGCTGCGTTAGGAGCTTTATGCTGCTTTTTTGCATGTTTTTTTCAGCTGGCTCTCCCCCATTGATTTCTATGGGTAAATCGTGCATGAGCACGTTTAGCCAGCTCACCGCTAACGTAAGTAGCGCTGGTATTGAGGTGAGATGTGGAGCAAAATATGGCTCTTCGCTCACATTTTTGCGGTTAACACCAGGTTTGTAAAAACACGTAATACCAGCGCTGTCGGTAAGTGAGCAGTGAACATAAACTGCTTGTTAGCACCGCATCCCTGTTAACGCAAAACTCGTAATCTAGGCGATACACTGGTAACACGCCAATCTTATGAAGGCAGCAGGGGTGGAATATA
This sequence comes from Bombina bombina, assembly GCF_027579735.1. Lineage (NCBI taxonomy): Eukaryota > Metazoa > Chordata > Amphibia > Anura > Bombinatoridae > Bombina > Bombina bombina. The sequence goes on along the minus strand of NC_069499.1, from coordinate 363,750,427 downwards.
GAGACAAGACTGCTGAATGAAACTCACAGCTAATTCCAAACTTTACTAATAGGACAGGCATGTAGTTCCAGTTTACTCTGTCAAATGCCTTCCCTGCGTCCAATGACAGGAGCAGAGAAGGCACTCTATTGACCGAAGCGTAATTTACCAAGTCTATAACCTTACAAATATTATCTGGGGCTTCCCTTGCTTTGATGAATCCAACCTGGTCAGTATGGATTAGTCTAGACAGTGGCCCATTTAGTCTGTTAGCCAGAATTTTCATGAACAGTTTTATGTCGGGGTTTATTAAGGAGATGGGATATAGGAGATGGGATATAGTTCTTGCAATATTGTTTGTTCTTCCCCGGTTTGGGGATCACTGAAATCCTAGCCAAAAGCATTTCACTGGGAATCTCACATCCCTGCATTATGGCATTAAATATAGAAACTAGCAGCGGTGCTAAGATATTTTTAAGTGTTTTGTAAAATATGCCTGTAAATCTGTCGGGGCCGGTGCTTTATTGGTTTTTGAGTCCTTTATGAAAACCTCTGAGAGGGTAATGGGTGAGTTCATAGTACTTCTGTCTTCTTCTGTGAGGGAGGGTAACTTGCTGTCATCTAAAAAATTATCTAAGGCATCCTTTGCTGTCAGGTCCTTGGACAGTGCAGGTAAATTATAATAGAGTATGATCAAAATCCGCAAATGTGTTGGATATCTCAAAAGGGTCGTTTGACATATTGCCCATGGGAGTTTGTATTTGGGGAACTGTGGTAGCTCTAGTTACTTCTTTCAGTTTGTTAGCTAACATTCGGCTAGATTTAGAGTTTTGCGGCCAAAGGGGTGCATTAGCTACGCGTGTTTTTTCCCCCCGCACCTTTTAAATACAGCTGGTATTGAGAGTTCTCTGAAGGGCTGCGTTAGGCTCCAAAAAGGGAGCGTACATTCATATTTACCGCCACTTCAACTCTCAATACCAGCTGTGCTTACGGACGCGGCCAGCTTCAAAAACGTGCACCTAACACCCTAACATGAACCCTGAGTCTAAACACCCCTAATCTTACACTTATTAACCCCTAATCTGCCGACCCCGCTATCGCTGACCCCTGCATATTATTATTAACCCCTAATCTTCCGCTCTGTACACCGCCGCAACCTACATTATAGCTATGTACCCCTAATCTGCTGCCCCTAACATCGCCGACCCCTATATAATATTTATTAACCCCTAATCTGCCCCCCCAAGGTCGCCGCTACCTACCTACACTTATTAACCCCTAATCTGTTGACCGGACCTCGCCGCTACTCTAATAAATGTATTAACCCCTAAACCGCCTCACTCGCACCTCAAAACCCTATAATAAATATTATTAACCCCTAATCTGCCCTCCCTAATATCGGCAACACCTAACTTCAAGTATTAACCCCTAATCTGCCGACCAGACCTCACCGCTACTCTAATAAATGTATTAACCCCTAAAGCAAAGTCTAACCCTAACACCCCCCTAACTTAAATATAATTTAAATCTAACGAAATAAAATTAATCTTATTAAATAAATTAATCCTATTTAAAGCTAAATACTTACCTGTAAAATAAACCCTAATATAGCTACAATATAGCTACTAATTATATTGTAGCTATTTTAGGATTTATATTTATTTTACAGGCAACTTTGTATTTATTTTAACCAGGTACAATAGCTATTAAATAGTTATTAACTATTTAATAGCTACCTAGTTAAAATAATTACAAAATTACCTGTAAAATAAATCCTAACCTAAGTTACAATTAAACCTAAAAATACAGTATCAATAAATTAATTAAGTAAACTACCTACAATTATCTACAATTAAATCAACTAAACTAAATTACAAAAAAAACAAAACACTAAATTACAAAAAATAAAAAAAGATTAAAAGAATTTTAAACTAATTACACCTACTCTAAGCCCCCTAAAAAATAACAAAGCCCCCCAAAATAAAAAAAGCCCTACCCTATTCTAAAATAAAAAGTAAACAGCTCTTTTGCCTTACCAGCCCTTAAAAGGGCCTTTTGCGGGGCATGCCCCAAAGTAAACAGCTCTTTTACCCCTAATCTAACACAAACCCCCCTTAAATAAACCTAACACTAAGCCCCTGAAGATCTCCCTACCTTATCTTCACCACGCCGGGTATCACCAATCCATCCAGAAGAGGGTCCGAAGTCTTCATCCTATCCGGCAAGAATAGGTCCAGAAGAGGCTCCGAAGTCTTCATCCTATCCGGCAAGAAGAGGAGATCCGGACCGGCAGACATCTTCATCCAGGTGGCGTCTTCTATCTTCATCCATCCGGCGCGGAGCAGGACCATCTTGAAGCAGCCGACGCGGATCCATCCTCTTCTTCCGGCGACTCCCGACGAATGAAGGTTCCTTTAAGGGACGTCATCCAAGATGGCGTCCCTCGAATTCCGATTGGCTGAAAGGATTCTATCAGCCAATCGGAATTAAGGTAGGAAAAATCTGATTGGCTGATTGAATCAGCCAATCAGATTCAAGTTCAATCCGATTGGCTGATCCAATCAGCCAATCAGATTGAGCTCACATTCTATTGGCTGTTCCGAACAGCCAATAGAATGCGAGCTCAATCTTAATGGCTGATTGGATCAGCCAATTGGATTGAACTTGAATCTGATTGGCTGATTCAATCAGCCAATCAGATTTTTCCTACCTTAATTCCAATTGGCTGATAGAATCCTATCAGCCAATCGGAATTCGAGGGACGCCATCTTGGATGACGTCCCTTAAAGGAACCTTCATTCGTCGGGAGTCGCCGGAAGAAGAGGATGGATCCGCGTCGGCTGCTTCAAGATGGTCCCGCTCCGCGCCGGATGGATGAAGATAGAAGGCGCCGCCTGGATGAAGATGTCTGCCAGTCCGGATCTCCTCTTCTTGCCGGATAGGATGAAGACTTCGGAGCCTCTTCTGGACCTCTTCTTGCCGGATAGGATGAAGACTTCGAACCCTCTTCTGGACGGATCGGTGATACCCGGCGTGGTGAAAATAAGGTAGGGAGATCTTCAGGGGCTTAGTGTTAGGTTTATTTAAGGGGGTTTGGGTTAGATTAGGGGTATGTGGGTGGTGGGTTGTAATGTTGGGGGGGTATTGTATGTTTTTTTTTACAGGCAAAAGAGCTGTTTACTTTGGGGCTGGTAAGGCAAAAGAGCTGTTTACTTTTTATTTTAGAATAAGGTAGGGCTTTTTTTATTTTGGGGGGCTTTGTTATTTTTTTAGGGGGCTTAGAGTAGGTGTAATTAGTTTAAAATTCTTGTAATCTTTTTTTATTTTTTGTAATTTAGTGTTTGTTTGTTTTTGTAATTTAGTTTAGTTGATTTAATTGTAGATAATTGTAGGTAGTTTATTTAATTAATTTATTGATAGTGTAGTGTTAGGTTTAATTGTAACTTAGGTTAGGATTTATTTTACAGGTAATTTAACTAGGTAGCTATTAAATAGTTAATAACTATTTAATAGCTATTGTACCTGGTTAAAATAAATACAAAGTTGCCTGTAAAATAAATATAAATCCTAAAATAGCTACAATATAATTAGTAGTTATATTGTAGCTATATTAGGGTTTATTTTACAGGTAAGTATTTAGCTTTAAATAGGATTAATTTATTTAATAAGATTAATTTTATTTTGTTAGATTTAAATTATATTTAAGTTAGGGGGGTGTTAGGGTTAGGGTTAGACTTAGCTTTAGAGGTTAATACATTTTTTAGAGTAGCGGTGAGGTCCGGTCGGCAGATTAGGGGTTAATACTTGAAGTTAGGTAGCGGCGATGTTAGGGAGGGCAGATTAGGGGTTAATACTATTTATTATAGGGTTTTTGAGGTGGGAGTGAGGCGGTTTAGGGGTTAATACATTTATTAGAGTAGCGGAGAGGTCCGGTCAGCAGATTAGGGGTTAATAAGTGTAGGTAGGTAGCGGCGACTTGGGGGGGGCAGATTAGGGGTTAATAAATATTATGTAGGTGTCGGCGATGTTAGGGGCAGCAGATTAGGGGTACATAGGGATAATGTAGGTTGCGGTGGTGTGCGGTCGGCAGATTAGGGGTTAAAAAATTTAATTATAGTGGAGGCGATGTGGGGGGGCCTCAGTTTAGGGGTACATAGGTAGTTTATGGGTGTTAGTGTACTTTAGAGCACAGTAGTTAAGAGCTTTATGAACCGGCGTTAGCCCATAAAGCTCTTAACTCCTGACTTTTTGCTGCGGCTGGAGTTTGGTCGTTAGTGTTCTAACGCTCACTTCAGCCAAGACTCTAAATACCGGCGTTAGAAAGATCCCATTGAAAAGATAGGATACGCAATTGGCGTAAGGGGATCTGTGGTATGGAAAAGTCGCGGCTGGAAAGTGAGCGTTAGACCCTTTCCTGACTGACTCTAAATACCAGCGGGCGGCCAAAACCAGCGTTAGGAGCCCTTAACGCTGGTTTGGGCGGCTAACGCAGAACTCTAAATCTAGGCGATTCTATCTGGTTTATTGGAATGTATGAAATAACGTGTATCTATGAGTTTAATGGACCTAGTGGCTTCCTCTGTGAGTATATGTCAAGCTCTTTGTTTTTTTGTTTTAAGAGTTGTGACGTTTTCTTCCATGTAGTAGCTGTCTCCCTCTCATTTATATCAAGTGTAAAGGAATTACAAAGCGCAACCTTAGTAGTAATTTAAGCTGTACCATAAGACAGCTTTTCCCCAAAAAACTGTCAGTGTATAATAGAGAAAAAAAGGGGGAGTAAGTACAGCGCTAAAAAAGCTTAAAAATTGCTACACCAATAAAGTGTCAATAAAGAATTTATTAATACGTTGCCATACACTTGGTAAAAAGTTAATAATGACTATCTAGTGCTATAGTGACCGGTCACACTAAAATTGATAGTTGGTATAGATATGTTTAAACCAGGTTAAAATAATAGCTTATGCTAAAAACAATGATCAAAAAACTATAATATAATATGCTGCTAAAATGATTAGAGATCTCTGTTAAAACAACAAGTCGGTATCATAAAAATGCTTAAAAGATACAAAGAATACCACCTATATCTATATATCATAGGAAACTGTTATGAATATCTCTTCGCTTCAGGGGTACAGATGGTGGTGTAGCAATTTTTAAGCTTTTTTAGCGCTGTACTTACTCCCCCTATTTTTCCCTCTCATTTAGTTGTCTGATTTCTGCTCTAAGGTTTGTTATTCTCGCCCTGTGAATTCTGGAAAAATTAAATAAAATTTTATTGTTTTAGTTAAAAAAAAAAAAAACAACTTAAACTATTATTATTAAGGTAATGGTTATTTTTATTTATTTAAATAAAACTATTTAAATTGTTAAAGGCAATCATTATTTTTCTCCTTCCAATAAAGTACAGCTGAAAAGTTGATCAAATAACCTATTAAAATAACCTATTAGACAGTTCACCTCCCAATAATTTAATTAATTTCAAAGATCTATCTAATAATATATAACCAAATCAGTAACAGTCTGATATAACCGGAAAAAAATCTAAAAATGTATTATTCTTAAAATGAAAACCATGATTTAAATTGATTTAAATGGGTCTTACTGACAAGTGATTGAAATTCGGCTAGATTACGAGTTTTGCATTATGGTGAAAAAGCAGTGTTATCAGGTTATAACGCTGCTTTTTCACTACCGCTGCTGTTAGGCAAATTGCGTAAAGTCTTTTTTCAATGGAATTTTCATGGCGCCAATATTACAAGCTTTTCCTGGGAGGCCAAAAAGTGAGCGGTAAACCCTATACCATCAAGATTCATAACGCATTCTAAAGTCAGTAGTTATGGGTTTTCCGCTACAACACTGTAACATAAAACTCGTAACTAAAGTGCTAAAAACTACACTAACACCCATAAACTACCTATTAACCCCTAAACCAAGGCCCTCCCGTATCGCAAAAACGAATATAAAATTATTAACCCCTAATCTGCCGCTCCGGAAATCGCCACCACTATAATGAACATATTAACCCCTAAACAGCCGTACTCCCGCATCGCAAACACTAGTTAAATAGTATTAACCCCTAATCTGTCGTCCCTAACATCGCCGCCACCTACCTACATTTATTAACCCCTAATCTGCCGCCCGAACGTCGCTTCAACCTACCTACCTACAATAATGAACCCCTAATCTGCCGCCCCTAACATCGCCACCACCTACCTACAATTATTAACCCCTAATCTGCTGCCCCTAACATCACCGCCACTTACCTACAATTATTAACCCCTAATCTGCTGCCTCTAACATCACCGCCACCTACCTACAATTATTAACCCCTAATCTGCCCCCCAACATAAACCACCTACCTACAATTATTAACCCCTAATCTGTCACCCCTAACATCGCTGCCACCTACCTACAATTATTAACCCCATAATCTGCCGCCCCTAACATCGCCACCACCTACCTACAATTATTAACCCCTAATCTGCCGCCCCCAACATCGCCGCCACTATACTAAATGTATTAACCCCTAAACCTGTCTAACCCTAACCCTAACACCCCCTAACTTAAATATAATTTAAATAAATCTAAAGAAAACCTACTATTAATAACTAAATAATTCCTATTTAAAACTAAATACTTACCTGTAAAATAAACCCTAAGCTAGTTACAATATAACTAATAGTTACATTGTATCTAGCTTAGGGTTTATTTTTATTTTACAGGAAAGTTTGTATTTATTTTAACTAGGTAGAATAGTTACTAAATAGTTATTAACTATTTAATAACTACCTAGCTAAAATAAATACAAATTTACCTAACTTGTCTTACACTAACACCTAACCTTACACTACAATTAAATAAATTACTTAAATTCAATTCAATTAAAGGACCAGTCAACACATTAGATTTGCATAATCAACAAATGCAAGATAACAAGACAATGCAATAGCACTTAGTCTGAACATCAAATGAGTCGTAGATTTTTTTATAACAAATTTCAAAGTTATGTATATTTCCACTCCCCTTGGACCATGTGATAGCAATCAGCCAATCACAAATGCATATACGTATAGTCTGTGAATTCTTGCACATGCTCAGTAGGATCTGGTGACTCAAAAATTGTAAATATAAAAGACTGTGCACATTTTTTTTAATGGAAGTAAATTGGAAAGTTGTTTAAAATTACATGCTGTATCGGAATCATGAAAATTTAATTTAACCTGAGTGTCCCTTTAACTAAATTAAATACAAATACCTAAATTACAAAAAAACAAACTAAATTACACAAAATAAAAAACAAATTACAAGATATTTAAACTAAATACACCAATTCTAATAGCCCTATCAAAATAAAAAAAGCCCCCCAAAATAAAAAAAAAAACCCAGCCTAAACTAAACTACCAATAGCCCTTAAAAGGGCCTTTTGCGGGGCATTGCCCCAAAGAAATCAGCTCTTTTACCTGTAAAAAAAAAATACAAACAACCCCCAACAGTAAAACCCACCACCCACGCAACCAACCCCCCAAATAAAACCCTAACTAAAAAATCCTAAGCTCCCCATTGCCCTGAAAAGGGCATTTGGATGGGCATTGCCCTTAAAAGGGAATTTAGCTCTATTGCTGCCCAAACCCTAATCTAAAACTAAAAGCCACCCAATAAACCAACGAAGCCGTGAGAAGTCCTCAACGAAGCGGCAAGAAGTCCTCAACGAAGCCGGGAGAAGTCTTTATCCAAGCCGGGAGAAGCGGTCCTCCAGATGGGCAGAAGTCTTCATCCAGACAGCATCTTCTATCTTCATCCATCCAGCGCGGAGCGGGTCCATCTTCAAGACATCTGGTGTGGAGCATCCTCTTCTTCCGACTACTCCCAACGAATGAAGGTTCCTTTAAGTGACGTCATCCAAGATGGCATCCCTTAGATTCCGATTGGCTGATAGAATTCTATCAGCCAATCGGAATTAAGGTTGAAAAAATCCTATTGGCTGATGCAATCAGCTAATAGGATTGAACTTCAATCCTATTTGCTGATCCAATCAGCCAATAGGATTGAGCTTGCATTCTATTGGCTGATTGGAACAGCCAATAGAATGCAAGCTCAATCCTATTGGTTAAGTGGATCAGCCAATAGGATTGAAGGCAGCGCCCCACAAAAGGCCCTTTTAAGGGCTATTGGTAGTTTAGTTTAGGCTAGGGTTTTTTTTTATTTTGGGGGGCTTTATTTTTATTTTGATAGGGCTATTAGATTAGGTGTAATTAGTTTAAATATCTTGTCATTTGTTTTTTATTTTGTGTAATTTAGTGTTTGTTTTTTTATAATTTAGGTATTTGTATTTAATTTAGTTAATTGAATTTAATTTAGGTAATTTATTTAATTGTAGTGTAAGGTGAGGTGTTAGTGTAACACAGGTTAGGTTTTATTTTAAAGGTAAATTTGTATTTATTTTAGCTAGATAGTTATTAAATAGTTAATAACTATTTAGTAACTATTCTACCTAGTTAAAATAAATACAAACTTGCCTGTAAAAAATAAATAAATCCTAAGCTAGATACAATGTAACTATTAGTTATATTGTAGCTACCTTAGGGTTTATTTTACAGGTAAGTATTTAGTTTTAAATAGGAATTATTTAGTTATTGATAGTAGGTTTTCTTTAGATTTATTTAAATTATATTTAAGTTAGGGGGTGTTAGGGTTAGACTTAGGTTTAGGGGTTTATACATTTAGTATAGTGGCGACGACGTTGGGGGCGGCAGATTACGGGGTTAATAATTGTAGGTAGGTGGTGGCGATGTTAGGGACGGCAGATTAGGGGTTAATAATTGTAGGTAGGTGGTAACGATGTTAGGGGCGGCAGATTAGGGGTTTATAATATTTAACTAATGTTTGTGATGCCGGAGTGTGGCAGTTTAGGGGTTAATATGTTTATTATAGTGATGGCGATGACCGGAGTGGCAGATTAAGGGTTAATAAGTATCATGTAGGTGTCGGCAATGTCGGGGGCGGCAGATTAGGGGTTAATAAATGTAAGATTAGGGGTGTTTAGACTCGGGGTTCATGTTAGGGTGTTAGGTGTAAACATAAATTTAGTTTCCCCATAGGAATCAATGGGGCTGCGTTACGGAGCTTTATGCTGCTTTTTTGCAGGTACTAGACTTTTTTTCAGCCGGCTCTCCCCCTTGATGTCTATGGGGAAATCGTGCATGAGCACGTACAACCAGCTCACCGCTGACTTAAGCAACGCTGGTATTGGAGTGCGGTATGGAGCACAAGTTTGCTCTACGCTCACTTTTTGTCTTTTAACGCCGGGTTTATAAAAACCTGCAATACCAGCGCTATAGGGAAGTGAGCGGTGACGATAACGTGCAAGTTAGCACCGCACCCCCTCATACAGCAAAACTCGTAATCTAGCCGATTGTTATTTAAATCATGATTTAAATCAATTTTATTTAAAACAAATCCACCCTGATTTAATTTAAATCTTTTTAGTTAGTGTAACTTATATCTGTTCTATTAGATACAGCAAAGCTATAAACAAATTGGTGAGTGTGCCTTGCTACAAGATACAGTGTGTGTTGACATGGACATTTCTTTTAATAATATAATAATAATAATAATAATAATAATAATAATAATAATAATAATAATAACTAGTATTTATATAGCGCCTTTCGCCCAATGGGTCTCAAATCGCTTTTTCAGCTGAATAGTAATAGTTGTTATTATTACCCAATTTATTTTACAGCAGGTTTAGAACTACAACCCATGCAAGAATATAACCTATTTAAATAAGCACTAAAGTTTTAAACAACCTATTTTAAGTATTTTGTTTGCAAGAACTAAAGTTAAAATGATGCAGACATACTGCAGGTGGGGTCTATTCTCTAGCGCCTTGTGTGTTTGTATATTGAGCATTGCCTTTATGTTGGAACAACTTAAAAAACATGAAAACAAATGACGCTTCATAGTTTTGCACATTCTTAAAAGCAACCTGATAAGTCACCTAGCCACTTAAGATATCCTTTGTATTACATGCTGAAGAGTTGATGTATTATTTGTTATCTTTAGTTAAGAATTCATTATTTATGTAACGAAAAATGCGTGCTCTAAAAATGATAGACTTAATATTTATTTAAGTTGTTTTTATTTCTTTTTTCTATTTGAACAAGAAATTTACTTATTTTGAAACACCAAAATAAATACTTGTATGTTTGTCCAATAAAATGTCGTACATCCTCCTTTCCTTTTCTATAGATATTACTGATTCAGTATTTATATTATTCAAAAATAATGATACAATTGCAATGTTTACAGCCATCAAGAATGACAATGTGTCTGTACATTCATACATGGTACGTTCCCTTCTGGATGGTTTTGAAGGTAAACATGGTTATGGACAGAGGTTTGGTTTACACTATGTAGATTTTGAAGATGGAAACAGACCACGAATTCCCAAAAAATCAGCATTTACATATTCCAATATAGTTGAAAACAATGGCTTCTCAAAGACAAAGTCAGAGCATGTTTTACCTTCAAGAGTCAAATGGCCTAATGCCAAAAAGCTAACTCCCCTGCCAGCATCTGAGGTTCCTTCTAAAGCAAAGATTGTATGGGAAAAATTCTCTGGACAAACTGCTTTTGAAAGAGATATGTATTTACGTGACTCATTTCCAGAAGATTTTAAATGGGGGGTTTCAACCTCTGCATATCAAATTGAGGGAGGATGGGATGCTGATGGTAAAGGGCCTAGCACATGGGACACATTTACACATGTTCCTGGGAACATTTATAATAATGACAATGGAGATATTGCTTGTGACAGTTATCATCAACTGGATGCTGATCTGTACATGCTAAGGGCCTTAGGAGTGTCAAGCTACAGGTTCTCCTTGTCTTGGTCTCGCATTTTTCCAACTGGAAATGGCACAGTCAATGACAAAGGTGTTGAGTATTACAACAGACTTATTGATGGTTTAATGTCAAATAACATATCTCCAATGGTGACACTCTACCACTTTGACTTACCTCAAAAACTCCAGGATATAGGAGGGTGGGAGAATGATGCAGTACTTGATGCATTTCATAACTATGCAGAGTTCTGTTTCCAGACATTTGGGGACAGGGTTAAGTTTTGGATGACCTTTAACCAGCCTCACAGTATAGTAACAGCTGGCTATGGTCTGGGTTTGTTTCCACCAAACGTTAAAGATGACCCAGGCTCTGCTCCTTATAGAGTTGCTCACCGCCTACTGAAAGTCCATGCAAGGATTTATCATACATATGATGAGAAATATCGAAAGACCCAAAGTGGGATTATCTCTCTGAGCCTCAACACAGAATGGGTAGAACCCAAAAATCACAATCAACCAAAAGATGTGGAAGCTGCTGACCGTTACCTGCAGTCAACACTAGGGTGGTTTGCACACCCAATCTTTAAAACTGGTGATTACCCTGATGTCATGAAATGGCAAATTGCAAATAAGAGTGACCTTCAAAAGCTACCATTATCCAGACTGCCCAGTTTTACAAAAGAGGAGAGAGACTTCATTCAAGGAACTGCTGATGTTTTTTGTATAAACATTTACACCACAAAAATAGTGCAACACAAACCAAGCAAAACAAATCCAGCCTCTTTTGATGCAGATTTAGATATTATGGAAGAATTTGACACAAACTGGCCAACAACGGCTGTTAAAGAACATCGAGCTGTGGCATGGGGGCTAAGAAGGCTACTTAATTGGGTGAAAGAGGAGTATGGAGACATTCCAATTTATATAACAGAGAATGGAGTTGCCACAGGCAGTTCAAATGATTTTGATGACATAGAGCGCATATTTTTCTATAAAACCTACATTGATGAAGCCTTGAAAGGTAAGAAGACATACAATGTAAGCAGCAAAAAAAGCATAATCAATTAAAAGTGTTAAATTTGTTTTTATTGATACATTATGACAGAGTTTGAATCAGCACCTATGTTTGGTCCCATGTTAACCTCAGTTGGTGAGGGTACACTGCTTACTACAAACATCTTACATGTAATGAGATAACTGGGTGATATTTCCTCATTATCAGAGCAACACTTAACAAAATACATTTCAAAATCTTGGCTTCGGAAAGGAACCAGCAGACCCTTCCACTAGAATTAATATACCTCTTTCCAAGTCCCCAAGGACATGTTTTTGAAAACACTATTAAATGAGTCTAAAATTACTATGCAAAATTAATCAATTTATCTGTTAATAATTAGCACTCCTACAAAGCCCACCTGTTAATCTATCCTTAACTGGCCAGCAAGCTGTTTCATATTCTAAAGTTAACTACTTATGTGTCATGCTAAAAGCTTGTTAACTCTAGAATATTAAAGATTACCCAGAATTTGTACAATGATATTATATTTTTATTTCATTCCATGGTGCGGTGAACACATTTTACAAATATTTTTATTAGAAATAGATACATATTATATTTTATTTTTGTCAAAATACATTAAAAAAATCTACATATAGACACATACCTAGAAACACATTTAGATTCACAAGGATTGGTAGAAGGAGTGGTGTACGATTGTGTGGTGCCAAATAAAAAAATTACTTGAGGTCCATATTGTGGTCCTTGGGTATTAGGCTATACCAGTATTTCTAACATTTTCTTCTGTTCAGCTTCCAGGATAGATGGAGTGAATCTTAAAGGATACACTGCCTGGTCTCTAATGGATACCTTTGAATGGAACTCTGGATATAGTGTGAGGTTTGGCTTGCATCATGTGAACTTCATAAATCCCAGCAGACCAAGAACACCGAAACGCTCTGCAATTTATTATGCATCAGTTATTCATAACAACGGAATACCAATGGAGAAAGAGGAAGAGTTCTTATATGGAGAGTTCCACAAAGGCTTTGCTTGGGGTGTTGCATCTTCATCTTATCAGGTTTGATGCCACAGACAGGGACAAGGAGAATTGTTTATTACATATATACTGTAGTTTAACATGCGTTTCATTCAGAAGATAAATTAGAATTAAGCTGAGAAAATATTTAACTTAATATTTCTTCATAGATTGTATGACCCCATTCACTTATGAAACAGAATATTATAACACTTTTGTGTTTTCTGATGTGCATACAAAACATAGTTAAACATTGTTTTATTATTATTATTGTTGTTGTTATTTTTATTGTTATTATGTGTATTTATTTGTGTTGTTATATTAGTGAAATGTAACTTTTACTTGATCTTAATCAGGATATTTATTACTGTTACTTGGCCTGTGCCTAACGTAGCAGGATTTAAGGGGCAGCATATTTTTAAGGGTAAATTCTATGGCACTTCCTACTCAAACCTTTGCTAAGGGCCAGATTACAAGTCGAGTGCAAAATATCCCTTTTGCGAAAGAGATATTTGCGCTCCACTGAGTAATACCTGTGCACATGCAAGCTCACGTTCATATTGCATGGAAGCTTTGTGCTCACAAGAGCGCGCTTCCATAGGCTCTAATGGTAGCCTTGTTCTGATACACGGCACAGAACCTAAGTGCAGCAAAAGGGGTAAGTAGTGCAGTGATGTCCAGCAATTTTAAATATCTATGTATATGACTATATACACATACTCCACTGAGTAATACCAGCGAACGCTAATGTGCACTAGTATTACAAGTTGAGCGCAAAGTGAAAATGCTTCCATAGGCTCCAATGGTAGCCTTGTTCTGATGCCATTATACACGGCACAGAAGTGCAGCCAAGGGGGTAAGTAGCGTAGCGATGGCCTGCAATTTTATATATTTATGTGTTAATATGTGTATATACTCATATTATCACATAAACATATATGTATGTATAGAAGCATATACATATATATTTACAGGGAACACACAGTTCCCATAGACTGTTATGTAAAGGCACTTTTCAGTGCCCTTTTTTTTCTAACATCCCACATCCACTACTCTTTACCCCTTAAAACTGCCTAGTACAGTATTTTTTTTTATGGAAAAAAAAATTATAATTTTTTTTCATAAAAAAAAAAAAGAACCTCTATTTTGAAAGCATTTGGGGCATGTTTAGAAAAATAACCAGAGATCTAGTCTCTGGTTAATTTTCTTAGCGCTAATTGCTACTGTGAACTTGTGGTTGTTTATTGCACATCTGCAAACAGATACATTTGCTTGTTTGCGGGAGCGCAATAAATTAGCACTCCATTTCTAATCTAGGCCTCAATGTTTTATTTGTTAAATAGCTACAAATCAATGATCCCTGAGTGTGAGAAATAAAGGAGGCAAATATAAGCTATCGGTATATGGAATATAGAGAGATCCACTAGGGACTCACTAATACCAATATTAAGAGGGTGGGTGCAAACAAACTTAAATACACATCTATAAGAATAATACTGTTAACACATAAGTTCCGATTGAAATGAATATCCACAGTCAAATCAGTATTTTTGGTTAAAAGCACAAATATGCTAGTCAGGCGTGCAGGGACATCAGAGCCACTAGGCTTGCTCCACTCATGGGATAACAGTGACGACCTCTTCATTATTCGCTGTATGCTACAACAGGCGTATGGACTCACTTTAGCTTTCCACTGCTAGATCCGCCTAGGGGCTGCCAAGCATAACCCTCTTTGGCCTCTGTGGTTCATCTGTCCGGGTACAAATACAAAGAGAGCTGAGATTAGCAGAAGGGTGGTCAATCAGCAGGGTCAGTAACAGCTGGCAGGAGTGCAGCAAAATCATAATTCAAATAACAGTCTAGTTCAGACTGAGGTCAGCAACATTTAGGCAAAGTAACAAGGCAGAATCAGTAGCCAAATAGCAATGTCAGTTTCAGGCAGAGGTCAGCGACACACTGGCAAAGTATCAAAGAAGAATCATTAGGCAAACGGATGGTCAGGAACAAAGCAGGAGTTCAAACATAAATCCACAGAAGCCATGACAGCAGGCCCAGAACACAGTCTATCAACAGGCCGGTAACATTGCAGGACATGGTGCGTTTGGGGAGGCAGCAGATTTTCCAGTGCCAAGTGCAGCCTAAAACTAAATAAACCACTACTTTAAAAGGACATTAAATGGAAATTAAACCCCCCAATTTATCATGATTCAGATAGAACATACAATTTTAAACAACTTTCCAAGTCTGTACTCAATTTTGGTTCATTCTCTTGGTATTTTTGTCTTGAAGAAGCAGCAATCCACTACTGGGAGCTAGCTGAGATAATCAGGTGAGCCAATAACAAGAGGCAATTGTGCATCCACCAATGAGTAGGTAGCTCCCAGCTCCTGAGTGTTGCTAGTTATGCTTTTTGAGAAAGAATACATAAAGAACCAATCAAATTAGATAATAGAAGTAAATTGGAAAGTTGTTTAAATTTGTATGTTCTGTCTGAATCATGAAGGAAAAAATGTGGATTTCATGTCCTTTTAAGATAATGAAATAATTCTTTAAAACAAAGTATGGAGATCACATGGTTTCAAGTGAACACATTTATAGATCAGTTTATCTGGAAAAGGAGTGACCATACCATAAAAAAGAATTGAATGTTTATATCTCTCCTTATGACAGATTGAGGGTGCCTGGAGGACAGATGGAAAAGGACTGAGCATCTGGGATCAGTTTTCACACTCCCCAGACACAATTGAAAATAATGACAATGGAGATGTTGCCTGTAACAGCTACAACAGACTAGAGCAAGATGTGGCACTGCTTAAGGAACTCAAGGTGACGCACTACCGATTTTCTATCTCCTGGCCAAGGGTTCTCCCTGATGGAACTGTTAAAACTGTCAATGAGATTGGGCTGAATTACTACATCCGATTGGTTGATGCCCTCCTAGCTGCCAATATCACTCCCCAGGTAATTATTTCTCTCTCTAAGAACAATTACTTTATATAGCTACTTTTTGTACATCCAATGTAAACTTTATGGTATTCATGCAAAATGCTCTGCTTGTAACATTAATACTGACACAAAACGTTATCCAACATTCTACCATACTCATGAATACACTCTGTGGCTTAGATTTCAATGGTGCACTATTAATCTTGTATTTCAAGTCAATAGTAAAACAGAATTACCAAAGAATGTTTAGCACAGCAAAAATTGTGAGTTATTTGTTGTGTATGTGTGTGGGTATATATAATCTGTTCTTCTGCAAATCTCAACAGTTTGTGGTGCACTGTCTCCTGTGACAGCATAAAAGCACTGCATGCAGGGAGAGGTGCGCTGTCTCCTGTGACAGTATAAAAGCACTGCATGCAGGGAGAGGTGTGCTGTCTCCTGTGACAGTATAAAAGCACTGCATGCAGGGAGAGGTGTGCTGTCTCCTGTGACAGCATAAAAGCACTGCATGCAGGGAGAGGTGTGCTGTCTCCTGTGACAGTATAAAAGCACTGAATGCAGGGAGAGGTACACTGTCTCCTGTGACAGTATAAAAGCACTGCATGCAGGGAGAGGTGTGCTGTCTCCTGTGACAGTATAAAAGCACTGCATGCAGGGAGAGGTACACTGTCTCCTGTGACAGCATAAAAGCACTGCATGCAGGGAGAGGTGTGCTGTCTCCTGTGACAGTATAAAAGCACTGAATGCAGGGAGAGGTGCGCTGTCTCCTGTGACAGTATAAAAGCACTGAATGCAGGGAGAGGTGCGCTGTCTCCTGTGACAGTATAAAAGCACTGCATGCAGGGAGAGGTACACTGTCTCCTGTGACAGTATAAAAGCACTGCAAGCAGGGAGAGGTACACTTTCTCCTGTGACAGTATAAAAGCACTGAATGCAGGGAGAGGTGCGCTGTCTCCTGTGACAGTATAAAAGCACTGAATGCAGGGAGAGGTGCGCTGTCTCCTGTGACAATATAAAATCACTGCATGCAGGGAGAGGTGCACTTTCTCCTGTGACAGTATAAAAGCACTGCATGCAGGGAGAGGTGCACTTTCTCCTGTGACAGTATAAAAGCACTGCATGCAGGGAGAGGTACACTGTCGCCGGTATTTTTAAACGGTACCGGCGTCGTACTGTTTTACTCTCAGGCAGAAATTAGAAGAATTCTGCCTGGAGGTTTGATGATCTTAGCAGTTTGTAACTAAGGTCCATTGCTGTTCTCACACATAACTGAAGAATATGGGAAAACTTCAGTTGGGGGAACGGTCTGCAGATTACCTGCTTTGAGGTATGTTCAGTATTTTTATTTCTAGAGAGATGAATAAGTTCTAGAAAATGCTGACAGAGCCTTGTGTATTTGAGGTAAGCCTGATGCAGTGATTTAACAGCGACTGGGATCATGCTTACAAAACAGGGTAATACTCATGTTAATATTCATATTACTTAGTGACAAAATGTTTACATGATTTCATAAATAGGACGTTTTTTTTCTGAGGGAGATAAGTCTTTATTTGGGGCCTAGTTTCCACATGGCTAGTCAGATACTCCCAGGAGTATTTTCTTAAGGCCCCTCTGACATCCAGTACATGGTGGGAGGGGCCTATTTTAGCACTCTAAGTGCGCAGTTTTAATTCAGACTCCTGTGACAGCATAAAAGCACTGAATGCAGGGAGAGGTACACTTTCTCCTGTGACAGTATAAAAGCACTGCATGCAGGGAGAGGTACACTGTCTCCTGTGACAGTATAAAAGCACTGCATGCAGGGAGAGGTGCACTTTCTCCTGTGACAGTATAAAAGCACTGCATGCAGGGAGAGGTGCACTGTCTCCTGTGACAGTATAAAGCACTGCATGCAGGGAGAGGTGCACTGTCTCCTGTAACAGTATAAAAGCAAGTGCAGGGAGAGGTGCACTTTCTCCTGTGACAGTATAAAAGCACTGAATGCAGGGAGAGGTACACTGTCTCCTGTGACAGTATAAAAGCACTGAATGCAGGGAGAGGTGCACTGTCTCCTGTGACAGTATAAAAGCACTGCATGCAGGGAGAGGTGCACTGTCTCCTGTGACAGTATAAAAGCACTGCATGCAGGGAGAGGTGCGCTGTCTCCTGTGACAGTATAAAAGCACTGCATGCAGGGAGAGGTGCACTGTCACCTGTGACAGTATAAAAGCACTGCATGCAGGGAGAGGTGCACTGTCTCCTGTGACAGTATAAAAGCACTGCATGCAGGGAGAGGTGCACTGTCTCCTGTGACAGTATAAAAGCACTGCATGCAGGGAGAGGTGCACTGTCACCTGTGACAGTATAAAAGCACTGCATGCAGGGAGAGGTGCACTGTCTCCTGTGACAGTATAAAAGCACTGCATGCAGGGAAAGGTACACTGTCTCCTGTGACAGTATAAAAGCTATGCAAACAGGGAGAGGTGCACTTTCTCCTGTGGCAGTATAAAAGCACTGCATGCAGGGAGAGGTGCACTGTGTCCTGTGACAGTATAAAAGCACTGCATGCAGGGAGAGGTGTGCTGTCTCCTGTGACAGTATAAAAGCACTGAATGCAGGGAGAGGTGCACTGTCTCCTGTGACAGTATAAAAGCACTGCATGCAGGGAAAGGTACACTGTCTCCTGTGACAGTATAAAAGCACTGCATGCAGGGAGAGGTGCACTGTCTCCTGTGACAGTATAAAAGCACTGCATGCAGGGAGAGGTGCACTGTCTCCTGTGACAGTATAAAAGCTATGCAAACAGGGAGAGGTGCACTTTCTCCTGTGGCAGTATAAAAGCACTGCATGCAGGGAAAGGTACACTGTCTCCTGTGACAGTATAAAAGCACTGCATGCAGGGAAAGGTACACTGTCTCCTGTGACAGTATAAAAGCTATGCAAACAGGGAGAGGTGCACTGTGTCCTGTGACAGTATAAAAGCACTGCATGCAGGGAGAGGTGCACTGTCTCCTGTGACAGTATAAAGCACTGCATGCAGGGAGAGGTGCACTGTCTCCTGTGACAGTATAAAAGCACTGCATGCAGGGAGAGGTGCACTGTCTCCTGTGATAGTATAAAAGCTATGCAAACAGGGAGAGGTGCACTTTCTCCTGTGGCAGTATAAAAGCACTGCATGCAGGGAGAGGTGCACTGTGTCCTGTGACAGTATAAAAGCACTGCATGCAGGGAGAGGTGCACTGTGTCCTGTGACAGTATAAAAGCACTGCATGCAGGGAGAGGTGCACTGTCTCCTGTGACAGCATAAAAGCACTGTATGCAGATAAGGGTGCACTGTCAAACACAAATTGTAAACTACATGATTTTGAACCTTCATATCTGAGAATAATTTTGCAATGAAAACTGCAGCTTTATTTTGTCAAATGAGTACAGAGTTTTATGTTTATTCATTTCACTGAATTCTCTGTGACCAGAACAAAATAATTACTGCTAACCAATCACAAACTAATATTCAGATATGGGCCTCTATTTATCAAGCCGTCAACCGCAAATACGCTGGAATTCCGCAGCGTATTTGTGGCGAGCCTGATTCGCCTTAGTTATCAAGCCCTACAGACTGGCAAAAGTAGAATTTAGTGACGTAACCTACGATCCGCCGGACTCAGTCTGACACAGATCGATGCTTATGTCACTCCAGATGTGCCGAACGCAAGTTCGGCACAATCTGACTACTTTTGGAACTTATCAAATATTCCGCTCCCGGAGCCCGCCGAGACTAAATAAAATGTTTAACCACTAAACCGCCGCTCCCGGAGCCCACCGCCACCTACATTACATTTATTAACCCCCTATCCTGCCCCCCTATACCGCTGCCACCTATATTAAACTTATTAACCCCTATCCTGCCCCCCCTATACCGCCACCACCTATATTAAACTTATTAACCGCTATCCTGCCCCCCTATACCGCCACCACCTATATTAAACTTATTAACCCCTATCCTGCCCCTCCTACACCGCTGCCACCTATATTAAACTTATTAACCCCTATCCTGCCCCCCTACACCGCTGCCACCTATATTAAACTTATTAACCCTTATCCTGCCCCCCCACACCTCCGCCACCTATATTAAACTTATTAACCCCTATCCTGCCCCCCCACACCGCCGCCACCTATATTAAACTTATTAACCCCTAAACCTAAGTCTAACACTAACACCCCCCTAACTTAAATATTATTTAAATAAATCTAAATAAATATTACTATTATTAACTAAATTATTCCTATTTAAAACTAAATACTTACCTAAGATAGCTACAATATAACTAATAATTATATTGTAGCTATTTTAGGATTTATTTTTATTTTACAGGCAAGTTTGTATTTATTTCTCTTGTAAGGTGTATCCAGTCCACGGGTTCATCCATTACTTGTGGGATATTCTGCTTCCCAACAGGAAGTTGCAAGAAGACACCCACAGCAGAGCTGTCCATATAGCTCCTCCCCTAACTGCCACCCCCAGTCATTCTCTTGCAACTCTCGACAAGAAACGAAGTATCAAGAGATATGTGGTGACTTAGTGTAGTTTTACCTTCAATCAAGAGTTTGTTATTTTTAAACGGTACCGGCGTCGTACTGTTTTACTCTCAGGCAGAAATTAGAAGAATTCTGCCTGGAGGTTTGATGATCTTAGCAGTTTGTAACTAAGGTCCATTGCTGTTCTCACACATAACTGAAGAATATGGGAAAACTTCAGTTGGGGGAACGGTCTGCAGATTACCTGCTTTGAGGTATGTTCAGTATTTTTATTTCTAGAGAGATGAATAAGTTCTAGAAAATGCTGACAGAGCCTTGTGTATTTGAGGTAAGCCTGATGCAGTGATTTAACAGAGACTGGGATCATGCTTACAAAACAGGGTAATACTCATGTTAATATTCATATTACTTAGTGACAAAATGTTTACATGATTTCATAAATAGGACGTTTTTTTTCTGAGGGAGATAAGTCTTTATTTGGGGCCTAGTTTCCACATGGCTAGTCAGATACTCCCAGGAGTATTTTCTTAAGGCCCCTCTGACATCCAGTACATGGTGGGAGGGGCCTATTTTAGCACTCTAACTGCGCAGTTTTAATTCAGACTGAGACATCCAGCTTCCCTAGAGGAGTCCTCTGGCATCTGAGGACCATTTCAAAGGGGTTATTTCTGCACAAAATTGTATTTGAGGGCAGGTAGGAGCCTCAGCAGAGGTGTGGCAAGGTGCTCAATTTACTTTTAACGATTTTTAACGTTTTTCAATCCGGTTTGGGGCCTAAGGGGTTAATCATCCATTTGCAAGTGGGTGCAATGTTGCTTTAGTCCCTTACACACACTGTAAAAATGTCAAAGACTTTACTGTATTTTTACACTGTTTTGCAGTTTAAGTGCTAGTTTTTTTCTCTTAAAGGCACAGTAACGTTTTTGTTTAATTGCTGTTTCACCTTTATTAAAGTGTTTTCCAAGCTTGCTTGTCTCATTACTAGTCTGTTAAACATGTCTGACATAGAGGAAACTCCTTGTTCAATATGTTTGGAAGCCATGGTGGAACCCCCTCTTAGAATGTGTACCAAATGTACTGAAATCTCTATAAACTATAAAGACCATATTATGGCGCTTAAAGATTTATCTCCAGGGGATTCCCTGACTGAAAAGAGGGAGATTATGCCATCTAACTCTCCCCATGTGTCAGAACCTATAACTCCCGCTCAAGTGATGCCAAGTACATCTAGCGCGTCTAATTCTTTTACCTTACAGGACATGGCGGCAGTTATGAATGTTACCCTTTCAGAGGTATTCTCCAAACTGCCAGGGCTACAAGGAAAGCGAGACAGCTCTGGGGCTAGAACAAATACAGAGCTTTCTGATGTTTTAATGCCTGTGTCCGATATACCCTCACAATACTCAGAAGCCGAGGCAGGTGAGCTTCTATCTGTGGGTGACATTTCAGACTCAGGGAAGGCGTTACTTCAGTCTGATTCTGAAATGACAGCGTTTAAATTTAAGCTTGAACACCTCCGCTTATTGCTTAGGGAGGTCTTAGCGACTCTGGATGACTGTGACCCCATTGTGGTTCCAGAGAAATTGTGTAAAATGGACGAATACTTTGCTGTGCATGTTTACACTGATGTTTTTCCAGTCCCTAAGAGGTTTTCGGAAATTATTACTAAGGAATGGGATAGACCAGGTGTGCCGTTCTCTCCCCCTCCTGCTTTCAAAAAGATGTTTCCCATAGATGCCACCATATGGGACTCGTGGCAGACGGTTCCTAAGGTGGAGGGAGCAGTCTCTACCCTAGCTAAGTGTACAACTAACCCCGTCGAGGACAGTTGTGCTTTCCTAGATCCTATGGATAAAAAATTGGAGGGTCTCCTTAAGAAAATTTTTATACATCAAGGTTTTATTCTACAGCCTCTTGCATGCATTACCCCAGTTACTGCTGCAGCAGCTTTTTGGTTTGAGTCTCTTGAGGAGGCTCTACAGGTGGAGACCCCATTAGACGATATTCTAGACAGGATTAAAGCTCTTAAGTTAGCTAACTCCTTTATTTCTGACGCCATTTTTCATTTAGCCAAGCTAACGGCTAAGAATACAGGTTTTGCCATTTTGGCGTGTAGGGCGCTATGGCTTAAGTCCTGGTCAGCAGAAGTTACTTCAAAGTCTAAGCTTCTTAACATCCCCTTCAAGGGACAGACCCTATTCGGGCCCGGTCTAAAGGAGATCATTTCTGATATTACTGGAGGAAAAGGTTACGCCCTTCCTCAGGATCGGTCCAATAAGTTAAGGACCAAACAGAATAATTTTCATTCCTTTCAAAACTTCAAGAGTGGCGCAGCTTCGGTTTCCTCTAATGCAAAACAAGAGGGAAATTTTGCCCTGTCCAAACCAGTCTGGAGACCTAACCAGGCTTGGAACAAGGGGAAGCAGGCCAAGAAACCTGCGGCTGCCTCTAAGACAGTATGAAGGAGTAGCCCCCGATCCGGGACCGGATCTAGTGGGGGGCAGACTTTCTCTCTTCGCCCAGGCCTGGGCAAGAGATGTCCAGGATCCCTGGGCGTTAGAGATTGTTTCCCAGGGATATCTTCTGGACTTCAAAGCTTCATCTCCAACGGGGAGATTTCATCTCTCACAATTATCTGTAAACCAGATAAAGAGAGAGGCATTCCTATGTTTTTTTCAAGACCTACTGGTTATGGGAGTGTTCCACCCAGTTCCAAGGGAGGAACAGGGGCAGGGCTTCTATTCAAATCTGTTTATAGTTCCCAAAAAAGAGGGAACTTTCAGACCAATCTTGGATCTTAAGATCCTAAACAAATTTCTCAGGGTCCCATCCTTCAAGATGGAGACTATCCGAACCATCCTCCCTATGATCCAGGAGGGTCAATATATGACTACCGTGGACTTAAAGGATGCTTATCTCCACATTCCGATTCACAGAGATCATCATCAGTTCCTCAGGTTCGCCTTCTTAGACAGGCATTACCATTTTGTGGCTCTTCCCTTCAGGTTAGCCACGGCACCAAGAATCTTTACGAAGGTTCTAGGGTCCCTACTGGCGGTTCTAAGGCCACGGTGCATAGCGGTGGCTCCTTACCTAGACGACATTCTGATACAGGCGTCGACTTTTCAAATCGCCAAGTCCCATACGGACATTGTTCTGGCCTTTCTGAGGTCTCACGGGTGGAAGGTTCTCTCTCCCCTCTCACAAGAGTTTCCTTCCTAGGAACACTGATAGATTCAGTAGAAATGAAAATTTTTCTGACAGAGGTCAGGTTATCAAAGCTTCTAACTTCCTGCCGTGCTCTTCATTCCACTTCTCGGCCATCAGTGGCTCAGTGTATGGAAGTAATCGGCCTAATGGTAGCGGCAATGGACATAGTTCCGTTTGCCCGCCTACATCTCAGACCACTGCAACTTTGCATGCTCAATCAGTGGAATGGGGATTACACAGATTTGTCCCCTCTGCTAAATCTGGATCAAGAGACCAGGGATTCTCTTCTCTGGTGGTTATCTCGGGTCCATCTGTCCAGGGGAATGAGTTTCCACAGGCCAGAGTGGACTATAGTGATGACAGATGCCAGCCTTCTGGGCTGGGGCGCAGTCTGGAACTCCCTGAAGGCTCAGGGTTCATGGACTCAGGAGGAAGCCCTCCTTCTGATAAACATTCTGGAACTGAGAGCGATATTCAATGCTCTTCAGGCTTGGCCTCAGCTAGCTGCGGTCAGGTTCATCAGATTTCAGTCGGACAATATCACGACTGTAGCCTATATCAACCATCAGGGGGGAACAAGAAGCCCCCTGGCAATGTTGAAGGTTTCAAAGATAATTCTATGGGCAGAGGTTCACTCTTGCCATCTCTCAGCTATCCATATCCCAGGAGTAGAGAACTGGGAGGCGGATTTTCATTTTTGGCAGACTTTTCATCCGGGGGAGTGGGAGCTCCATCTGGAGGTATTTGCCCAGCTGGTTCAACTATGGGGCAAACCAGAACTGGATCTAATGGCGTCTAGTCAGAACACCAAGCTTCCTTGTTACGGGTCCAGGTCTAGCAGTGCCCTGGTCCTTCAGCTTGGCTTATGTGTTCCCACCATTTCCTTTCCTCCCTCGTCTAATTGCCAAGATCAAGCAGGAGAGAGCTTCAGTGATTTTGATAGCACCTGCGTGGCCACGCAGGACTTGGTATGCAGATCTGGTGGACATGTCATCCCTTCCACCATGGATTCTGCCGCTGAGGCAGGACCTTCTACTTCAAGGTCCATTCAAACATCCAAATCTAATTTCTCTGCGGCTGACTGCTTGGAGATTGAACGATTGATTTTGATCAAAACGTGGTTTCTCCGAGTCGGTCATTGATACCTTAATTCAGGCTCGAAAGCCTGTCACCAGGAAAATCTATCATAAGATATGGTGTAAATATCTTCATTGGTGTGAATCCAAGGGTTACTCATGGAGTAAAGTCAGGATTCCTAGGATATTATCCTTTCTCCAAGAAGGATTGGAGAAGGGATTGTCAGCTAGTTCCTTAAAGGGACAGATTTCTGCTCTGTCTATTCTTCTGCACAAGCGTCTGGCAGATGTTCCAGACGTTCAGGCATTTTGTCAGGCTTTAGTTAGAATCAAGCCTGTGTTTAAACCTGTTGCTCCGCCATGGAGTTTAAATTTAGTTCTTAAAGTTCCTCAAGGGGTTCCGTTTGAACCTCTGCATTCCATAGATATCAAGCTTTTATCTTGGAAAGTTCTGTTTTTGGTAGCTATCTCTTCGGCTCAAAGAGTCTCAGAGTTATCTGCCTTACAGTGTGATTCCCCTTATCTGATCTTCCATGCAGATAAGGTAGTTTTGCGTACCAAACCTGGGATTCTTCCTAAGGTGGTATCTAATAAGAATATCAATCAGGAGATTGTTGTTCCGTCACTGTGTCCTTATCCTTCTTCAAAGAAGGAACGTCTATTACACAATCTTGACGTGGTTCGTGCTTTAAAGTTTTATTTACAAGCTACTAAGGAGTTTCGTCAAACATCTGCATTGTTTGTTGTCTACTCTGGACAGAGGAGAGGCCAAAAGGCTTCGGCATCTTCTCTTTCTTTTTGGCTGAGAAGCATAATCCGTTTAGCTTATGAGACTGCTGCCCAGCAGCCTCCTGAAAGAATTACAGCTCATTCCACTAGAGCGGTAGCTTCCACATGGGCTTTTTAAAAATGAGGCCTCTGTTGAACAGATTTGTAAGGCGGCGACTTGGTCTTCGCTTCATACTTTTTCTAAATTCTACAAATTTTATACTTTTGCTTCCTCGGAGGCTATTTTTGGGAGAAAGGTCTTGCAGGAAATGGTGGTGGATACACCTTACAAGAGAAAACAAAATTTATGCTTGCATGATAAATTTCTTTCTGTTGTGGTGTATCGAGTCCATGGCCCGCCCTGTCACTTTAAGGCATGTGTTTTTTATTTTTAAACTACAGTCACCACTGCACCCTATAGTTTCTCCTTTTACTTGCTTGTCTTCGGTCGAATGACTGGGAGTGGCAGTTTGGGGAGGAGCTATATGGACAGCTCTGCTGTGGGTGTCCTCTTGCAACTTCCTGTTGGGAAGGAGAATATCCCACAAGTAATGGATGAACCCGTGGACTGGATACACCACAAGAGAAATAAATTTATCAGGTAAGCATAAATTTTGTTTTTAACTAGGTACAATAGTTATTAAATAGTTATTAACTATTTAATAACTACCTAGCTAAAATAAATACAAAATTACCTGTAAAATAAATCCTAACCTAAGTTACAATTACACCTAACACTATACTATAATTAAATAAATTAAATTAATTAAATACAATTACCTACAATTAACTAAAATTAACTAAAGTACAAAAAAAACACTAAATTACAGAACACTAAATTACAGAAAATAAAAAATAAATTACAAGAATTTTAAACTAATTACACCTAATCTAAGCCCCCTAATAAAATAAAAAAGCCTCCCAAAATAATAAAATTCCCTACCCTATACTAAATTACAAATAGACCTTCAAAGGGCTTTTTGCAGGTCATTGCCCAAAAGTAATCAGCTCTTTTACCTGAAAAAAAAGAAATACAACCCCCCCACCAACATTAAAACCCACCCAAACCCCCTTACTAAAACCTAACATTAACCCCCTGAAGATCACCCTACCTTGAGCCATCTTCACCCAGCCGGGCCGAAGTCTTCATCCAATCCGGGCGATGTGGTCCTCCAGACAGTCCGAAGTCTTCATCCAATCCGGGCAGAAGAGGTCCTCCAGACGGGCAGAAGTCTTCATCCAGGCGGAATCTTCTATCTTCTTCCATCCGACGAGGAGCGGGTCCATCTTGAAGCCATCCGACGCGGAGCATCCTTCCAGCACGACGACTTCCCGATGAATGACGGTTCTTTTAAATGATGTCATCCAAGATGGCATCCCTCGAATTCCGATTGGCTGATAGGATTCTATCAGCCAATCGGAATTAAGGTAGGAAAAATCAGATTGGCTGATTCAATCAGCCAATCGGATTGAAGTTCAATCCGATTGGCTGATCCAATCAGCCAATAGGATTGACCTTGCATCAGCCAATAGAATGTGAGGTCAATCCAATAGCTACAATATAATTATTAGTTATATTTTAGCTATCTTAGGGTTAATTTTATAGGTAAGTATTTAGTTTTAAATAGGAATAATTTAGTTAATAATAGTAATATTTATTTAGATTTATTTAAATAATATTTAAGTTAGGGAGGTGTTAGTGTTAGTGGTAGACAGGTTTAAGGGTTAATAAGTTTAATATAGGTGGCGGCGGTGTAGGGGAAGGCAGGATAGGGGTTAATAAGTTTAATATAGGTGGCGGCGGTGTAGGGGGGCAGGATAGGGGTTAATAAATGTAATGTAGGTGGCGGTGGGCTCCGGGAGCGGCGGTTTAGGGGTTAAACATTTTATTTAGTTGCGGCGGGCTCTGGGAGCAGCAGGATAGGGGTTAATAAGTTTATGTAGGTGGCGGCAGTATAGGGGACGGTAGATTAGGGGTTAATATGTATAATGTAGGTGGCGGTGGGCTCCAGGAGCGGCGGTTTAGGGGTTAATAACTTTATGTAGGTGTGGCGGGGTCCGGGAGCGGCAGTTTAGGGGTTAAGAACTTTATTTAGTTGTGGGGGGCTCCGGGAGCGGCGGTTTAGGGGATAAAACAGTTTAGTATAGTGTGGGTGCTTAGTGACAGGTTATCAATAAAGCTGGGAAAAAGCCGAAGAGCAGCGAGATTGATGACTGTTAGTTAACAACAGTCCGCTGCTCATCGCCCAGTACTTGATGCACAGCTTTTTGACAGCTTTATTGATAATTTTGGAGAGCGTATTCAGGTCCACGGCAGCAATGTTAGGCGAACTTAGGCGAGCGTATTGGGGCCGGCGAATGCAGGTAAGTACGGAGCTTCATAAATAGAGGCCATAGTATGAACTCTGTTTGCACAAGTGCAATTGAGAGAGACTGGGAAAGTCTACCTTTATCTCTTCCCTAAAGTAATTTAGCATGGATTAAACTTAGTTACTATTGCAAAGAAAGCTTCTCCTATCATGATTGTTGATGCAAAACTGATAATCCACCTTTTACAAACGTGACTGATGAGAATTTTGGCGGGGGGGGGGGAGGGTGAAGTAAACATAAGCTCACATAAATTGCCTAAAAGTATTAACCCAAACCTCCCTGGGAGAAAGTGAAACAAGCACAATTTTTAGATGTATTTTACAGCATAAGGCAGCATAATAAATAATGAATGTATATTGCAATAATGTTTCACTTTCAATAATGAAATATTTTATACTTTGTTGAAATGTCAAGTGTAATGGTTCTTTAACCTTCTGTCTATCAGTAATCTCCCATCTCTGCCAACATTAAGCACATAGTCTTCAAAATATTCACACTCCAGAAAGCCCTATCGTGCCACAAAAATTAACAATCAATTTTCAACAAGCTTGAGTGCCCCTATCTCCTTAACTAAAGGGGAGGGCTATGTGCTGCCAGGGTAAAGCTTTGCAGGGCAAAGCTCACACAGATGTACTTACTGTACGCAGCATTACAACGGAATCCCCACTCACCATCCATGGTAAAAAAAATACATTAGGTAACAAGTGGACACAAGCACTGGTGGCACCACCCCCTTGAATTGTGACTTGCCAGCCACAGCAGCTGTAGCACACTGGGAAACTTCCTAGTAGACCAGTCCAGCCCTTGGGTTAACGCTCAAGCGAAAGCCAGAACATGGTTCTGTAGCACACCCCATAACCATCTTATCTGACCTCCATATGTAAGCTACACTACGGAAAAACCATTTATTTCTATAATATATAAAAAAAACAGCAAAATAATATAGCAAAATGGGTACTGACAGACAGCTGCCAGTAGCTAACATGGCGGCTAATAGGTAGAAGGGGGAAGTATTAGAGAGCTGTTTGGAGGGGGGTTAGGGAGGTTAGGATACTACCCTACAGAAAAAATATTTAAAAAAAAAAATTACAAAAAAATAATAATTTTATTTTTATACTTGCATACTTTCTGGGAGGTATTCTCAACAGTTTGTGGTGCACTGTCAGGGAGGGATCAGGGGGTGGGATGTGTCAGGTGGGAGGCTGATCTCTACACTAAAGCTAAAATTAACCCTACAAGCTACCTAATTAACCCCTTCACTGCTGGGCATAATAGAAGTGTGGTGCGCAGCTGTATTTAGCGACCTTCTAATTACCAAAAAGCAATACCAAAGCAATATGTCTGCTATTTCTGAACAAAGGGGATCCCAGAGAAGCATTTACAACCATTTGTGCCATAATTGCACAAGCTGTTTGAAAATAATTTCAGTAAGAAATCTAAAGTTTGTGAAAAAGTTAACAATTTTTTTTATTTGATCGCATTTGGCAGTGAAATGGTGGCATGAAATATACCAAAATAGGCCTAGATCAATACTTTGGGTTGTCTACTAAAAAAATATACATGTGAAGGGTTATTCAGGGATTTCTTGCAGTGTTACAATGTAACTATTGCTAATTTTGAAAAAAAAAAATGGTTTGGAAATAGCGAATTGCTACTTGTACTTATTGCCCTATTACTTGAAAAAAAGTAAAGGACATGTAAACATTGGGTATTTCTAAACTCAGGATAAAAAAAAAAAATTCAAATTTTTCATGCTTGGTACCGGAAAAGGTTTAGATATCGGAATAGTTTGGATTTTGGAATATTTGCATCTGTAAAATCCTAATACAATTTATACCTGCTACAACCTAAAGGCAGTTTTATATAATTTTTTATACTTTTATATACATAGTCCCATCTGAAAGATAGTATAGTACTGCAATCAGAAAGGTAATATTTTTGTTATTTTAAATTAATATAAACTATTATTTTCATTTATTGTAACAATAATAAAAATGTAAATAATTATTGTTAAAAAAATAAAAATAACTTACAGCGCATCTTCATTGGAAGTGATCAATTTAAGTCCATCTAAAATATTCCAGACCTGATTTTAAAACATGCAAAGTTTGCCATCACTTTAAATAATTTTATATATATATATATATATATATATAATTTCTTTCATGTAATTGGCAAGAGTCCATGAGCTATTGACGTATGGGATATGCAATCCTACCAGGAGGGGCAAAGTTTCCCAAACCTCAAAATGCCTATAAAAACACCCCTCACCACACCCACAATTCAGTTTTACAAACTTTGCCTCCTATGGAGGTGGTGAAGTAAGTTTGTGCTAAGATTTCTACGTTGATATGCTCTTCTCAGCATTTTGAAGCCCAATGCATTTCAAAGTACAGTGAATGTCAGAGGGATGTGAAGGGAGTATCACCTATTGAATGCAATGGTTTTCCTTGCTGGAAATCTATTTCATAGGTTCTCTGTTTTCGGTCGTAGAGATTCATCTCCTACCTCCCTTTTCAGATCGACGATATACTCTCATATTCCATTACCTCTATTGATAACTGTTTCAGTACTGGTTTGGCTATCTGCTATATGTAGATGGGTGTCTTTCGGTAAGTATGTTTTTATTACTTAAGACACTCTCAGCTATGGTTTGGCACTTTATGTATTATAATAAAGTTCTAAATATATGTATTGCACTTATATTTGCCATGAGTCAGGTTTATGTATATTTAATTTTGCAGACTTTTCATTTTCATATTTGGGAAAACATATTTAAGAAAATATTTTTCTTACCTGGGGTTTTAGTCTTTTTTTCAAATTGACTGCTTTTTCATTAAATTTTCACGGGCAAAATTAGGCTCGCGAGGCGCAAAAATGCTGATGTTTATTGCGTCATTCTTGGCGTGAAGGTACGTCCGGTGATGCAAGTTTGTAATTTCCGGCGTCAACTAAGAGTTCTTTACACATGGTTGTGTCTGCAATGACGCAAGTGTGTCATTTCCGGATGTTGTTAGCGCCAAAAATTTCATTTTGGGTTATGCGTCATACTTGGCGCCAAATAATTTAATTATTTAAAACCCCATTCCTATGTGCCTCTTGCCTTTTTTCTATGTCAGAGGGCTATGCTGTTTGCATTTTTTCCTATTCCAGAGACTGCCATATAAGGAAATTGATAATTTTGCTTTATATGTTGTTTTGTTCTCTTACATTTGCAAGATGTTTCAATCTGATCCTGTCTCAGAACCCTGCTGCCTGATAACAGTTCTATCAAAGCTAAGTGTATCTGTTGTAAATTTGTGGAGATTATATCTCCAGCTGTGGTATGTAATAGTTGTCATGATAAGCTTTTACATGCAGAGAATGTATCCATCAGTAATAGTACAATGCCCGTTGTTCCTTCAACATCTAATGTACATGATATCCCTGTGAATATAAAAGATTTTGTTGCTGATGCGATTCAGAAGGCTTTGTCTGCTATCCCGCCTTCTAATAAACGTAAAAGTTTTTTAAAACTTCTCATAAAGTTGATGACATTTCTCAGGCCTGCCATTTCTTTGGCTGATGTTGCAGCTGCATCAACTTTTTTGGTTGGAAAGTTTAGCGCAACAGGAAACAGATCCTGATTTGTCTAGCATTGTTCGCTTGCTTCAATATGCTAATCATTTTATCTGTGATATCATCAAATTGATGTTAAATCTTTGTCTTTAGCTATTTTAGCTAGAAGAGTTTTGTGGCTTAAATCTTGGAATGCTGACATGATATCTTAATCTAGATTACTATCTCTTTCTTTCCAAGGTGAAAAATGTATTTGGTTCTCAGTTGGATTCAATTATTTCAACTGTCACTGGGGGGAAGGGAGTTTTTTGCCTCAGGATAAAAGACCTAAGGGTAAATCTAAAGCTTCTAACTGTTTTCGTTCCTTTCGTCAAAATAAGGAACAGGAACCCAATTTGGGCAGATTATGTCCAAAATCAATGGATTCAGAGAATTGTCTCTCACGGGTACCGAATAGGATTCAGAGTAAGACCTCCTGTGAGAAGATTTTTTCTCTCACGCATCACAGCAAATCCAGTAAAGGCTCAGGCTTTTCTGAAGTGTGTTTCAGACCTGGAGCTTTCAGGGGTAATCATACCAGTTCCGTTTCAGGAACAGGATCTGGGGTTTTATTCATATCTATTCATTGTCCCAAAGAAAGAAATTTCGTTCAGGCCAATTCTGGATCTGAAAATTTTGAATCGTTTTGTAAGAGTGCCAACTTTCAAAATGGTGACTATAAGGACTATTCTGCCTTTTGTTCAGCAAGGTCATTATATGTCCACGATAGACTTACAGGATTCATATCTTCATATTCTGATTCATCCAGACCATTTTCAGTTTCTGAGATTATCTTTTCTAGACAAGCATTACCAATTTGTCGCTCTTCCATTTGGCCTAGCGATAGTTCCAAGAATCTTTTCAAAGGTTTTCGGTGCCCTACTCTTGGTAATCAGAGAACAGGATATTGCGGTGTTTCCTTATTTGGACGATATTTTGTACTAGCTCAGTGTTTACATTCTGCAGAATCTTACACAAACCAACTAGTGTTGTTTCTTCAAAAACATGGTTGGAGGATCAATTTACCAAATAGTTCCTTGATTCCTCAGACAAGGGTCACCTTTTTAGGTTTCCAGATAGATTCAGTGTCCATGACTCTGTCTCTAACAGACAAGAGATGATTAAAATTGGTTTCAGCTTGTCGGAAACCTTCAGTCTCAACCATTCCCTTCAGTAGCTATGTGCATGGAAGTTTTAGGTCTCATGACTGCAGCATCGGACGCGATCCCCTTTGCTTGTTTTCATATGAGACCTCTCCAGCTTTGTATGCTGAATCAATGGTGCAGGGATTATACAAAGATATCACAATTAACATCCTTAAATCCCAATGTTCGACTCTCTTTGACTTGGTGGTTAGATCACCATTGTATAGTTCAAGGGGCCTCTTTTTTTCGTCCAACCTGGACTGTGATCACAACAGATGCAAGTCTTTCAGGTTGGGGAGCTGTTTGGGATCTCTGACAGCACAAGGGGTTTGGAAATCTCAAGAGGCGAGGTTACCAATCAATATTTTAGAACTCCGTGCTATTTTCAGGGCTCTTCAGGTTTGGCCTCTGTTGAAGAGAAAACCGTTCATTTGTTTTCAGACAGACAATATCACAACTGTGGCATATGTCAATCATCAGGGTGGGACTCACAGTCCCCAAGCTATGAAAGAAGTCTCTCGATACTTGCTTGGGCGGAATCCAGCTCCTGTCTAATTTCTGCGGTTCATATACCAGGTGTAGACAATTGGGAAGCGGATTATCTCAGCCGTCAGATTTTACATCCGGGGGATGTGTTTTCTCAGATTGTTCAGATGTGGGGTCTTCCAGAGATAGATCTGATGGCTTCCCATCTAAACAAGAAACTTCCCAGGTACCTGTCCAGATCCTGGGATCCTCAGGCGTAGGTGGTGGATGCGTTAGCAGTTCCTTGGTGTTACCAACCTGCTTATATCTTCCCGCCTCTAGTTCTTCTTCCAAGAGGGATTTCCAAGATCATCATGGAAGAATCGTTTGTGTTGCTGGTAGCTCCAGCATGGCCTCACAGGTTTTAATATGCGCATCTTGTTGGGATGTCCAGTTGCCAACCTTGGCCACTTCCTTTAAGACCAGACCTTCTGTCTCAAGGTCCGTTTTTCCATCAGGATCTCAAATCATTAAATTTGAAGGTACGGAAATTGAACGCCTAGTGCTTAGCCATAGAGGTTTCTCTGACTTATTATCGAGTTTTGAAAACTTATTCTTCAGGATGGTTTGGATAAAGGTTTGTCTGCAAGTTCCTTGAAGGAACAAATCTCTGCTCTTTCTGTTTTATTTCACAGATAAATTGCTAAGCTTCCTGATATTCACTGTTTTGTACAGGCTTTGGTCCATATCAAGCCTGTCATTAAATCAATCTCTCCTCCTTGGAGTCTTAATTTGGTTTAAAGGCTTTACAGGCTCCTCCTTTTGAGCCTATGCATTCTTTGGACATTAAACTACTTTCTTGGAAAGTGTTGTTCCTTTTGGCTATCTCTTCTGCTAGAAGAGTTTCCGAATTGTCTGCTCTTTCTTGTTAATCTCCTTTTCTGATTTTCCATCAGGATAAGTCAGTTTTGCTGACTTAATTTAAATTTCTACCTAAGGTTGTGAATTCTAACAACATTAATAGAGAAATTGTTGTGCCTTCTTTGTGGCCTAATCCTAAGAATTCTTTGGAGAGATCCTTACATTCTTTGGATGTTGTAAGAGCTTTGAAATATTATGTTGAAGCTACTAAAGATTTCAGGAAGACTTCTAGTCTATTTGTTGTCTTTTCTGGTTCTAGGAAAGATCAGAAGGCTTCTGCC
Source organism: Bombina bombina (assembly GCF_027579735.1). Lineage (NCBI taxonomy): Eukaryota > Metazoa > Chordata > Amphibia > Anura > Bombinatoridae > Bombina > Bombina bombina. The sequence continues at coordinate 363,716,271 of NC_069499.1, read as the reverse complement.
ATTTCTTTGGCATCTTGGTTAAAGCTTTTGATTCATCAGGCTTATTTGGAGTTGGGTCAGGCCCCGCCTCAGAGAATTACAGCTCATTCTACTAGATCAGTCTCCACTTCGTGGGCTTTTAAGAATGAAGCTTCAGTTGATCAGATTTGCAAAGCAGCTACTTGGTCTTCTTTGCATACATTTACTAAATTCTACCATTTTGATGTATTTGCTTCCTTGGAAGTAGTTTTTGGTTGAAAAGTTCTTCAGGCAGCTGTTTCAGTTTGATTCCTCTGCTTATGGTTTTTTTTTTCATTTATAAGAATAAACTTATATTTTGGGTTGTGGATTAATTTTTTTCAGCGGAAAATGGCTGTTATTATTTTTATCCCTCCCTCTCTAGTGACTCTTCTGTGGAGTTCCCCATCTTGGGTATTACTATCCCATACGTCACTAGCTCATGGACTCTTGCCAATTACATGAAAGAAAACATAATTTATGTAGGAACTTACCTGATAAATTAATTTCTTTCATATTGGCAAGAGTCCATGAGACTCACCCTTTTTATGGTGGTTATTATTTTTGTTTAAAGCACAATTATTTCCAAATTCTTTGTTTTGATGCTTTTTACTCCTTTCTTTATCACCCCACTACTTGGCTATTCATTAAACTGAATTGTGGGTGTGGTGAGGGGTGTATTTATAGGCATTTTGAGGTTTGGGAAACTTTGCCCCGCCTGATAGGATTGTATATCCCATACGTCACTAGCTCATGGACTCTTGCCAATATGAAAGAAATGAATTTATCAGGTAAGTTCCTACATAAATTATGTTATATATATATATATATATATATATATATATATATATATATATATATATATAATTATATATATATAAAAGTAAAGTATAGTTCAAAGTTGCTGCCCGTATATTTATATATTCAATGACAAAAGATTGTCTATACAAAGTTCAAATTCCAGGGAGAAAGTTCCATTAAACAGAAGACACTGATGTAGCAGTGAATCGATGTAATAAAATACTGCTGATAGAGAAAACCCCTCTACCCGCCTCACATAAAGGATCCGATATGGGTGTAGCTTACTTCAGAGCTCCAGCTATAGTGCAATACGGTGATGAAAACAGTCAACTTTACATCAATTACAATTAAGTGCCAAACTTTTGGAGAATGAGACACAACGGAAGCCGTGCTCCCATAAGGCATTAACGCCTTAAACTCACCACCCGGGGTGCATCAATCCTCATCTCCTCTTTGGGCTCAATGTAGGATCTGAAGGCTGTATAGCGGAGCTCACTCGATAGCCACAGCGGCGTCCCTGCGAGGCGTCCCACTAGGCGGGAGGGGTGTGTTTCAGATGACACGTGGTATCCATGAACCAATCCGGAGCAGAAAAAAACACTTGTAAGGAATCCCTTTGGAGAAATTTGGAGTCGATGTCCTAGAAACCACTGCTGCAGCCCAGAAAATAAGCAGCAAAAAAAAAACAAAGTTGTTGCAGACAGCGGTTGTAAGGTGAAAATCAAAGTCTTTATTTAAACATAGTTAAAAGTAGAAACACTCCAGAGGTCACACAGGTACATCACAGCAATGGGTCCGCTAACATGTTTCGGCCTCAGGCCGTAATCATAGCTAAAGGACAAAGCACCTGAACCACTTAAAAAGGCACCAGGATAACCCTGATTGGGTAAAATCAAAGGCAAGCTGTGTGTTAACTTTAACTCTATGAGTACTTGTACACATAATAATTTAACTTAACCTGTGGTCTGAAAGGGAGAAAATAGGACAAATACTAATTTACAAACTATATAGTCAAATGTGTTGAAAAGATGTTGTAAAAGTATTGAAAAAGTATTTGAGAAACCTTAAGAGGAACGGCACATGAATGTAGTTGCAACATTTATATATTTAAACAGCTATTAATTGTAAAGTAATATTATAATGTAAAGCATGCTATCACTGTATTATTTTATTTATTTATTCACACATTTGAAAGCAAAAGAACATGTTTAATCTAACAAAGTTTATACCCACTAATTGAACTAAAGTGGGAGCTAGATGTATGTGTGTAAGTAAAATAGTGCAAAACATAATATACTAACTTAGTAGATGCAACAAAAAATCTAAAATCTAGACTGAGTGCCTATAGTGGCAACAACACGTACTGTATGAAAAATGAAAGGAAATAGTGAAAATAAAATGAAAAATGTATAATGATGTAAAAAGTAAAAATGGAAAGTAAGAAAAATATATAAAATATATGAAAAACATATGAAAAACACTGTAGGGATAGTAGTATACCATTAGTATACCAAATAGAGAGTTGTATATACATAATGTTCCAATAGAAAGATGGATTGTACACACAAGTAAAGGACGGTATATATACAAGCCAATAGATATACCAGTAAGTACAGGGCTGAGAGCAAAATTGGACAAACTGAAGTACAGCAAACGGGTGCACGATTGGGACAAGCTGCTGCATGATGGGGAAGAAAAGAAAAGACCTGTGGCAACAATGATTTATTGCCAGTAGTTTATCAGATCATATTCCGAATTTAAACCGGTAGGTACACGGGTTTGTAATTTAAAAATCCAGAATAGTTCCCTCTTCTGCAGCAGCTTGTCCCTATCACCCCCTCTAGGAGGGCAGAGCACTCTCTCTATAGCTTGCCACCTAAGCGAGTCCACACTTTTTTGATAATATCTTGCGAAGTGTTGCACCAAAGGTGTAGAAGCTACACCAGCTTGTATGGTAGAGAGATGATTGCGAATGCGCACCTTTACCTCAGTAGTCGTAAGTCCAACATACTGTAAATAGCACAAGATACAACTCAGCACATACACAACATATGTAGAGGTGCACTTGAGGCAGGATTGTATTGCAAAAATCTCACCTGTGACTTCAGATCTAATGCTATCAAATGGCAGCACAAACTCACACACTCTACATTTATTACGGCACTTAAAAATGCCTCTGTGGGTAAGCCAAGAACTTTGATTTTGTTTAATCTTGGGTAACACAGATGGAGATAATATGTTACCCAAAGTAGTCGTTTTCCTATAAGAGCAGCGTAGACCTTGAGAAACACAATGTTCAAGCTTATCGTCAGCTGCTAAAAATGAAAAATGCTTCTTGACAATTTTGCAAATTTCGGGGTACTCTTGACTAAACTCTGTAACAAAGGTTACTCCATTGTGGTCATTAGTGGTTTTACCCCTATCACCAGTCCTATCTGTCAAGCCCAGAACACTTGAGCTGTCCAGGCCATCAACTTGTTCTTTAGCCTTTTTAATTACTCTAGAACTGTAGCCTCTATATTTTAGCCTTTTGGCCAAATCTTGAGACTGTTCTGCACATTTCTCAGGTACAGAGCAATTACGTTTCACCCTCATAAATTGACCCTTGGCCACAGCATGGGGAACATGCCTAGGGTGGCAGCTTTGGGCGTGTAACAGGGTATTCCCAGCTATGGGCTTCCTATAAATCTCTGTCACTATTCTGCCATCCTCCATGCCCTTAATGGTGATGTCTAGGAAATTGATCTCACTTTCCCGCAACTCACTGGTAAACCTCAAACCAATGTTGTTTGAATTAAGGTACATCATAAAGGACATAAACTGTGACTCACTCCCACTCCACACGAGGAGTAGGTCATCTATATAGCGGCCGTAAAAGTATATAAACTCTCTGTATGGGTTCCCATCTCCATAGACGTGGGACAGCTCCCACCAACCCATAAATAGGTTGGCATAGGAGGGGGCAAACTTGGCCCCCATTGCTGTCCCACGTCTCTGGAGATAGAAGCCATCATCAAAGGAAAAATAATTGTGTGTGAGTAAAAATTTTAGAGCTCTAAGAATAAAGCTTCTAAACTCAACTGAAAAATCAGAATAAAATTCTAGAAAGAAACCGACCGCTATCAGACCCTCCTCGTGTGGAATGGAGGAGTATAGTGCGACCACATCAATAGTGGCCCATTTATGGCTATTATGTTGCCATCTCATGTCTTCAAATGTGCATATAACCTCTTTAGTATCCAGAATGTAGCTGTACAAATTCTTTACAAGTGGCTGCAAAAGGTTATCCACCCACTGTGAAACGTGCTCTGTAAGAGAACCAATCCCACATTAATATAGGGCGTCCCCTCACATCCTCAAGGGATTTGTGTACCTTAGGAAGATGGTGGAAGATGGGCACCACCGGACTCAAAGGTTTTCCGGTCGTAGTGCCCATCCTCGAACCCATCATCCAGTATATCCAGAAGTTCCCTTTTAAAATCAACAGTGGGGTCCCTAGGTAGGGGAATATAGTCCTCAATATTATTAAGTTGACGTAAAGCCTCATTGACATAATCCAATCTGTCCAGGACCACGACAGAGCCACCCTTGTCCGCTGTATGTATGACTATATCATGATTCTCTTGTAGCTCTTTAAGGGCAGCTCTCTCTGGTCCAGACAGATTGGGGGCTTGATATCCAACAGAGTTCTTAAGTTTAATATGATCCCTTTCCACACGTTTGAAGAAAGTCTCCAGAATATTACCTCTCGTGTGAATTGGGTAAAACAGTGACTTATTTTGGAAACCACTGGATGCATTAATACTCTCCCTATATGTACTTGACATAGTCTCCCGGGATAAACATTCCAAATTGATCACATCACAGGTTTCACTGAATGTTAATTTACCAGTATGCAAAACATGGGGTGGATGATCACCAGTTGGTTCCACCCTATTATCTGAAATTTCAGATGATTTAGTGAAAAAATGTTTTTGTAAAGTCATGTTTCGTATTAGTTTATTAACATCTAAGATGGTATTAAAGACATTAAAATGATTGGTGGGTGCAAAATTCAAACCTCGACTTAGGAGAAAGACTTGTGAATCAGTAAGTGTGTATTTAGATAGATTTATTACATTGTTTACTTGTATTTTTGTTTCCCCCTCTGACCTCTTAGGTGATAATGTCCCTGACCTGTTTGCCCTATTCTGGTGCGTTGTGGAGGGAGAGAAGAAAAAAAAATGTGTGACTAAATAAATAAAATAATACAGTGATAGCATGTTTACATTATAATATTACTTTACAATTAATAGCTGTTTAAATGTATAAATGTTGCAACTACATTCATGTGCCGTTCCTCTTAAGGTTTCTCAAATACTTTTTCAATACTTTTACAACATCTTTTCAACACATTTGACTATATAGTTTGTAAATTAGTATTTGTCCTATTTTCTCCCTTTCAGACCACAGGTTAAGTTAAGTTATTATGTGTACAAGTACTCATAGAGTTAAAGTTAACACACAGCTTGCCTTTGATTTTACCCAATCAGGGTTATCCTGGTGCCTTTTTAAGTGGTTCAGGTGCTTTGTCCTTTAGCTATGATTACGGCCTGAGGCCGAAACATGTTAGCGGACACATTGCTGTTATGTACCTGTGTGACCTTTGGAGTGTTTCTACTTTTAACTATGTTTAAATAAAGACTGTGATTTTTACCTTACAACCGCTGTCTGCAACAACTTTGTTTTTTTTTTGCTGCTTATTTTCTGGGCTGCAGCAGTGGTTTCCAGGACATCGACTCCAAAGTTCTCCAAAGGGATTCCTTACAAGTGTTTTTTTCTGCTCCGGATTGGTTCATGGATACCACGTGTCATCTGACACACACCCCTCCCGCATAGTGGGACGCCTCGCAGGGACGCCGCTGTGGCTATCGAGTGAGCTCCGCTATACAGCCTTCAGATCTTACATTGAGCCCGAAGAGGAGATGAGGATTGATGCACCCCGGGTGGTGAGTTTAAGGCGTTAATGCCTTATGGGAGCACGGCTTCCGTTGTGTCTCATTCTCCAAAAGTTTGGCACTTAATTGTAATTGATGTAAAGTTGACGGTTTTCATCACTGTATTGCACTATAGCTGGAGCTCTGAAGTAAGCTACACCCATATCGGATCCTTTATGTGAGGCGGGTAGAGGGGTTTTCTCTATCAGCAGTATTTTATTACATCGATTCACTGCTACATCAGTGTCTTCTGTTTAACGGAACTTTCTCCCTGGAATTTGAACTTTGTATAGACAATCTGTTGTCATTGAATATATAAATATATGGACAGCAACTTTGAATTATTCTTTATCAGCTCTTTTTGAAGAAATGGGGAAATTACTGATTAGGGAGCATAAGCTCCAATGGGACATATGGACACTTAAAACATATATTAAATTTAAGATTATACCACGTGGGTTAAGGTTCAACAAATTTCCCACATTTGATGTTGTTGATACTGTTTTCATTGCTGACTGGAATGATATTTTGTCTGATTGCTCAATACGTTTAATGTTGTTGCTAACCTCCTACAAATCCAATCTTCTTAAAATTACCAGAGAGGAGATAGGGGAATTACAAAATGAAATGAATTCACGGCAGTTGGAAACTAGTTTTGCAAAATTTGATGGCATATTGAAAGTAGTGGTAGCAAAAGTGAAAGATTCAGTTCTTGAGATTAAACATAAAAAAATTTGTTAGGGATCAGACCGACTATAGTAATAACACAGTTTACTCATGGAAGCGTTCAGATAAAGCTGTGCACAGAAGACAGTCTAGAGGTAGGTCTAGAAACAGATGCAACAATAGTAACAACAACAAAAATGCTAATGGCCAAGTACCTACACATAACACAGAGGCAAAGCGAGTAACATATTCTAATACTGATTTTGAGTCAGGGGAGGAAGCTGGGGCCTCCAGTGGTGAGGAACTCCCCAGAAGCATTCTGAAAAACAAACAGCCTGTATTAGTACAAAATACACATGCTCTGACCACCTCTGATCATTATCAGCCTCAAACAGCTTCCTCTAATCTAAAAAGTCTTGATTCCAGAAATCTTGCTTCCAATTATGTGGAAGAAGGTGCAGGAGCCTGTGTTATGCAAACAAGTGTGTCTGCTGATGATCAGAGAAGGATAGAGCAGGTTTTTTCTCTCCCTCCACAACGCACCAGAATAGGGCAAACAGGTCAGGGACATTATCACCTGAGAGGTCAGAGAGGGAAACAAAAATACAAGTAAACAATGTAATAAAGCTATCTAAATACACACTTACTGATTCACAAGTCTTTCTCCTAAGTCGAGGTTTGAATTTTGCACCCACCAATCATTTTAATGTCTTTAATACCATCTTAGATGTTAATAAACTAATACGAAACATGACTTTACAAAAACATTTTTTCACTAAATCATCTGAAATTTCAGATAATAGGGTGGAACCAACAGGTGATCATCCACCCCATGTTTTGCGTACTGGTAAATTAACATTCAGTGAAACCTGTGATGTGATCAATTTGGAATGTTTATCCCGGGAGACTATGTCAAGTACATATAGGGAGAGTATTAATGCATCCAGTGGTTTCCAAAATAAGTCACTGTTTTACCCAATTCACACGAGGGGTAATACTCTGGAGACCTTCTTCAAACGTGTGGAAAGGGATCTTATTAAACTTAAGAACTCTGTTGGATATCAAGCCCCCAATCTGTCTGGACCAGAGAGATAAATTTAAAAAGGTGGATTGGTGAGCGCTAAGGATGGTACTGCTAAACACTTACTCTAAAGATACAATCTCTGCTTGTATCAGACACAAATATATGACCAATAACAAAGCCTAAGCCTCAAGATAGAGAAAGTGCGCTAACAAGCTAAAAGTATACACACCACATTAAAGGATATTTACATTTATTAAATGAAATAGACAAATTACATAAAAAATATATAGAAATTAGCGGTAGGGACGTCTCCCTTGTATAAAAAATAGTAGTCCGTGCAAATATTTGCAAATAACAGCTAACAATTAGTAGGATGTAAATAAATGTTAAAAAACAAATGTTAAAAGACAATCATAATCTTAAATATATGGCATAACACTGATAATATTCATAAAAGCAAGGATTATTAATAAAAACAAGCACCAAGTTCAGAAATATAATCACAGTGTAGATGGCCGTGTGCAAATGAGCATCAATATTGTAGCATTATGGCTTGAATTCGTAACAGATTGGTGCCACAAACAGATACAATGTACTGTACCGTGAGTCAAGAGGGTATTCGGAGGGTGTTACCGAGGAAAGGAAATCTTACGGTCAAAGCTTGGACCTCGGCTGCAGTGACTGCCGTTCCTGGAAAGTTGCAGTGTACAGACCTCTGCACATGTGAGTCGGCGTCTGACGTCACAAACTTCCGCTCTTCTCAGGTAATGGATTGTCGTTCCAGCAGCGTGAGAAAGAAAACAGCTGATTGCTGTGTGCTGATGAAAACTTGCTGCAAGAGCAGATTTAACTGCTGTAGATGTATCCGTTGTTCCAATAAACTGGTAGGGCACAAGTTATCCCTTACCTTGGGATATACAAAGATACTGGTAACCCGGGTTAAAGTTGCAGTACAGGCTGTACTGAGATATCCCTTAGTGTTTCAAAGATACAGTGTCACAGTGTCACATATGCAAGCGACGCGTTTCACCCTCTTGATAAAGCCCAAGGGAGGGCGAAACGCGTTGCTTGCATATGTGACACTGTGACACTGTATCTTTGAAACACTAAGGGATATCTCAGTACAGCCTGTACTGCAACTTTAACCCGGGTTACCAGTATCTTTGTATATCCCAAGGTAAGGGATAACTTGTGCCCTACCAGTTTATTGGAACAACGGATACATCTACAGCAGTTAAATCTGCTCTTGCAGCAAGTTTTCATCAGCACACAGCAATCAGCTGTTTTCTTTCTCACGCTGCTGGAACGACAATCCATTACCTGAGAAGAGCGGAAGTTTGTGACGTCAGACGCCGACTCACATGTGCAGAGGTCTGTACACTGCAACTTTCCAGGAACGGCAGTCACTGCAGCCGAGGTCCAAGCTTTGACCGTAAGATTTCCTTTCCTCGGTAACACCCTCCGAGTACCCTCTTGACTCACGGTACAGTACATTGTATCTGTTTGTGGCACCAATCTGTTACGAATTCAAGCCATAATGCTACAATATTGATGCTCATTTGCACACGGCCATCTACACTGTGATTATATTTCTGAACTTGGTGCTTGTTTTTATTAATAATCCTTGCTTTTATGAATATTATCAGTGTTATGCCATATATTTAAGATTATGATTGTCTTTTAACATTTGTTTTTTAACATTTATTTACATCCTACTAATTGTTAGCTGTTATTTGCAAATATTTGCACGGACTACTATTTTTTATACAAGGGAGACGTCCCTACCGCTAATTTCTATATATTTTTTATGTAATTTGTCTATTTCATTTAATAAATGTAAATATCCTTTAATGTGGTGTGTATACTTTTAGCTTGTTAGCGCACTTTCTCTATCTTGAGGCTTAGGCTTTGTTATTGGTCATATATTTGGACCAGAGAGAGCTGCCCTTAAAGAGCTACAAGAGAATCATGATATAGTCATATGTACAGCGGACAAGGGTGGCTCTGTCGTGGTCCTGGACAGATTGGATTATGTCAATGAGGCTTTACGTCAACTTAATAATATTGAGGACTATATTCCCCTACCTAGGGACCCCACTGTTGATTTTAAAAGGGAACTTCTGGATATACTGGATGATGGGTTGGAGGATGGGCACTACGACCGGAAAACCTTTGAGTTTCTGGTAGTTGACTATCCGGTGGTGCCATCTTCCACCATCTTCCTAAGGTACACAAATCCCTTGAGGATGTGAGGGGACGCCCTATAGTTAGTGGGATTGGTTCTCTTACAGAGCACGTTTCACAGTGGGTGGATAACCTTTTGCAGCCACTTGTAAAGAATTTGTACAGCTACATTCAGGATACTAAAGAGGTTATATGCACATTTGAAGACATGAGATGGCAACATAATAGCCATAAATGGGCCACTATTGATGTGGTCGCACTATACTCCTCCATTCCACACGAGGAGGGTCTGATAGCGGTCAGTTTCTTTCTAGAATTTTATTCTGATATTTCAGTTGAGTTTAGAAGCTTTATTCTTAGAGCTCTAAAAGCCCCCTCCTATGCCAACCTATTTATGGGTTGGTGGGAGCTGTCCCACGTCTATGGAGATGGGAACCCATACAGAGAGTTCATATACTTTTACGGCCGCTATATAGATGACCTACTCCTTGTGTGGAGTGGGAGTAGCGAGTGAGTCACAGTTTATGTCCTTTATGATGTACCTTAATTCAAACAACATTGGTTTGAGGTTTGAGGTTTACCAGTGAGTTTACCAGTGAGTTGCGGGAAAGTGAGATCAATTTCCTAGACATCACCATTAAGGGCATGGAGGATGGCAGAATAGTGACAGAGATTTATAGGAAGCCCATAGCTGGAAATACCCTGTTACACGCCCAAAGCTGCCACCCTAGGCATGTGCCCCATGCTGTGGCCAAGGACCAATTTATGAGGGTGAAACATAATTGCTTTACCTGAGAAATGTGCAGAACAGTCTCAAGATTTGGCCAAAAGGCTAAAATATAGAGGCTACAGTTCTAGAGTAATTAAAAAGGCTAAAGAACAAGTTGATGGCCTGGACAGGTCAAGTGTTCTGGGCCTGACAGATAGGACTGGTGATAGGGGTAAAACCACTAATGACCACAATGGAGTAACCTTTGTTACAGAGTTTAGTCAAGAGTACCCCGAAATTTGCAAAATTGTCAAGAAGCATTTTTCGTTTTTAGCAGCTGACGATAAGCTTGAACATTGTGTTTCTCAAGGTCTACGCTGCTCTTATAGGAAAACGACTACTTTGGGTAACATATTATCTCCTTCTGTGTTACCCAAGATTAAACAAAATCAAAGTTCTTGGCTTACCCACAGAGGCATTTTTAAGTGCCGTAATAAATGTAGGGTGTGTGAGTTTGTGCTGCCATCTGATAGCATTAGATCTGAAGTCACAGGTGAGATTTTTGCAATACAATCCTGCCTCAAGTGCACCTCTACATATGTTGTGTATGTGCTGAGTTGTATCTTGTGCCATTTACAGTATGTTGGACTTACGACTACTGAGGTAAAGGTGCGCATTCGCAATCATCTCTGTACCATACAAGCTGGTGTAGCTTCTACACCTTTGGTGCAACACTTCGCAAGATATTATCAAAAAAGTGTGGACTCGCTTAGGTGGCAAGCTATAGAGAGAGTGCTCTGCCCTCCTAGAGGGGGTGATAGGGACAAGCTGCTGCAGAAGAGGGAACTATTCTGGATTTTTAAATTACAAACCCGTGTACCTACCGGTTTAAATTCGGAATATGATCTGATAAACTACTGGCAATAAATCATTGTTGCCACAGGTCTTTTCTTTTCTTCCCCATCATGCAGCAGCTTGTCCCAATCGTGCACCAGTTTGCTGTACTTCAGTTTGTCCAATTTTGCTCTCAGCCCTGTACTTACTGGTATATCTATTGGCTTGTATATATACCGTCCTTTACTTGTGTGTACAATCCATCTTTCTATTAGAACATTATGTATATTCAACTCTCTATTTGGTATACTAATGGTATACTACTATCCCTACAGTGTTTTTCATATGTTTTTCATATATTTTATATATTTTTCTTACTTTCCATTTTTTACTTTTTACTTTTTACATCATTATACATTTTTCATTTTATTTTCACTATTTCCTTTCATTTTTCATACAGTACATGTTGTTGCCACTATAGGCACTCAGTCTAGATTTTAGATTTTTTGTTGCATCTACTAAGTTAGTATATTATGTTTTGCTCTATTTTACTTACACACATACATCTAGCTCCAACTTTAGTTCAATTAGTGGGTATGAACTTTGTTAGATTAAACATGTTCTTTTGCTTTCAAATGTGTGACTAAATAAATAAAATAATACAGTGATAGCATGCTTTACATTATAATATTACTTTACAATTAATAGCTGTTTAAATGTATAAATGTTGCAACTACATTCATGTGCCGTTCCTCTTAAGGTTTCTCAAATACTTTTTCAATACTTTTACAACATCTTTTCAACACATTTGACTATATAGTTTGTAAATTAGTATTTGTCCTATTTTCTCCCTTTCAGACCACAGGTTAAGTTAAATTATTATGTGTACAAGTACTCATAGAGTTAAAGTTAACACACAGCTTGCCTTTGATTTTACCCAATCAAGGTTATCCTGGTGCCTTTTTAAGTGGTTCAGGTGCTTTGTCCTTTAGCTATGATTACGGCCTGAGGCCGAAACATGTTAGCGGACCCATTGCTGTGATGTACCTGTGTGACCTCTGGAGTGTTTCTACTTTTAAAGGGACAATACACTGTAAAATTGTTTTTCCATTAATGTATTTTAAATGACTTTTTATACCACCTGCAGAGTATAAAATATTTGAGAAATTGCATTTTCAGGTTTATTTGTGTATATGAAGTAACTGGTTTTGTGCTTTGTAACCACAGCCTATTACAATGGGTTGAATTTAAGGTAATATCTGGGGCGCGATCCGATATAGATCGCAGTTTGCGGCGCAAGCGAGGGAACCGGCGTTGCCCGCAGTTTCAGCTCGCAACTCGAGCTATCCTATATAAGTCGCCGTCAGATGCTAACGTGCCGTAAGTCTGACAAACCAGCGATGTCCAGAAATCTGCGTAAGTACAAATTTTTGGCGTCGCCAGTGACTTGCGCCACGTTAGAAACTGCCGGCGCCTATAAAACCTGACTAAAGTCTAAAACACCCGCACTGTCTAACACGCCTCCCTAACATAGCCCGACAAGTCTAACACGCCTCCCTAACATAGCCCGACACGTCTAACCCTCTATCCGCTATCCCCCCTCACTATCCTAACAATAAAAAAGCTATTAACCCCTAAACCGCCGCTCCCGTACCCCGCCGCAACCTAATAAAGTTATTAACCCCTAAACCGCCGCTCCCGTACCCCACCGCCAGCTATATTATATCTATAACCCCCTAAAGTGAGCCCCTAACACCGCCGCCATCTATATTAAAATTATTAACCCCTAATGTAAGCCCCTTACACCGCCGCCATCTCTATTAAAATGATTAACCCCTAATTTAATCTACCTACCCCGCCGCCAGCTATATTATCTATATTAACCCTAAGTATATTATAGTTAATATAGGTATTACATTATATATATTAACTATATTAACCCTAATTATATTAGGGTTAATATAGTTAATATAGTTACTATAGTAATCTAATTCATTTATAAACTAAAATATTCCTATTTAAATCTAAATACTTACCTATAAAATAAACCCTAAGATAGCTACAATATAATTAATAATTACATTGTAGCTATGTTAGGGTTAATATTTATTTTACAGGTAAATTGTTAATTATTTTAACTAGGTATAATAGCTATTAAATAGTTATTAACTATTTAATATCTACCTAGTTAAAATAATTACCCAATTACCTGTAAAATAAATCCTAACCTAAGTTACAAATACACCTACACTAGCAATAAATTAAATAAACTACAAACATCTATCTAAAAATACAATTAAATTAACTAAATTACAAAAAAAACAAACACTAAATTACAAAAAATAAAAAAAGATTACAAGATTTTTAAGCTAATTACACCTATTCTAAGCCCCCTAATAAAATAATAAACCCCCAAAATAAAAAAAATTCCCTGCCCTATTCTAAATTAAACAAATTTCAAAGCTCTTTACCTTACCAGCCCTTAAAAGGGCCTTTTGTGGGGCATGCCCCAAAGAATTCAGCTCTTTTGCATACAAATACAATACCCCCCCCCTATTACAACCCACCACCCACATACCCCTATTCTAAAACCACCCAAACCACCCTTAAAAAAGCCTAACACTACCCCCCTGAAGATCTCCCTACCTTGTCTTCACCACACCGGGCTGAACTCCTGATCCGATCCGGGCGATGTCTTCCTCCAAGCGGCAAAGAAGAATTCTTCCTCCGGCGATGTCTTCCTCCAAGCGGCAAAGAAGAATTCTTCCTCCGGCGACGTCTTCCTCTAAGCGGCAGCAAAGTCTTCATTCTTCCGGCAGCATCTTCAATCTTCTTTCTTCGCTCCGCCGCCGCGGAGCATCCATCCCGGCCGACTACTGAACTACGAATGAGGTACCTTTAAATGACGTCATCCAAGATGGCGTCCGCCGAATTCCGATTGGCTGATAGGATTCTATCAGCCAATCGGAATTAAGTTAGAAAAATCTGATTGGCTGATTGAATCAGCCAATCAGATTCAAGTTCAATCCGATTGGCTGATCCGAACAGCCAATCAGATTGAGCTCACATTCTATTGGCTGATCGGAACAGCCAATAGAATGCGAGCTCAATCTGATTGGCTGATTGGATCAGCCAATCGGATTGAACTTGAATCTGATTGGCTGAATCAGCCAATCAGATTGAGCTCGCATTCTATTGGCTGTTCCGATCAGCCAATAGAATGTGAGCTCAATCTGATTGGCTGTTCGGATCAGCCAATTGGATTGAACTTGAATCTGATTGGCTGATTCAATCAGCCAATCAGATTTTTCTAACTTAATTCCGATTGGCTGATAGAATCCTATCAGCCAATCGGAATTCGGCGGACGCCATCTTGGATGACGTCATTTAAAGGTACCTCATTCGTAGTTCAGTAGTCGGCCGGGATGGATGCTCCGCAGCGGCGGAGCGAAGAAAGAAGATTGAAGATGCCGCCGGAAGAATGAAGACTTTGCTGCCGCTTGGAGGAAGACGTCGCCGGAGGAAGAATTCTTCTTTGCCGCTTGGAGGAAGACATCGCCGGAGGAAGAATTCTTCTTTGCCGCTTGGAGGAAGACATCGCCCGGATTGGATCAGGAGTTCGGCCCGGTGTGGTGAAGACAAGGTAGGGAGATCTTCAGGGGGGTAGTGTTAGGCTTTTTTAAGGGGGGTTTGGGTGGTTTTAGAATAGGGGTATGTGGGTGGTGGGTTGTAATGGGGGGGGTATTGTATTTGTATGCAAAAGAGCTGAATTCTTTGGGGCATGCCCCACAAAAGGCCCTTTTAAGGGCTGGTAAGGTAAAGAGCTTTGAAATTTGTTTAATTTAGAATAGGGCAGGGAATTTTTTTTATTTTGGGGGTTTATTATTTTATTAGGGGGCTTAGAATAGGTGTAATTAGCTTAAAAATCTTGTAATCTTTTTTGTATTTTTTGTAATTTAGTGTTTGTTTTTTTTTGTAATTTAGTTTAGTTAATTTAATTGTATTTTTAGATAGATGTTTGTAGTTTATTTAATTTATTGCTAGTGTAGGTGTATTTGTAACTTAGGTTAGGATTTATTTTACAGGTAATTGGGTAATTATTTTAACTAGGTAGATATTAAATAGTTAATAACTATTTAATAGCTATTATACCTAGTTAAAATAATTAACAATTTACCTGTAAAATAAATATTAACCCTAACATAGCTACAATGTAATTATTAATTATATTGTAGCTATCTTAGGGTTTATTTTATAGGTAAGTATTTAGATTTAAATAGGAATATTTTAGTTTATAAATGAATTAGATTAATTTAATATAAATGTAGTTAGGGGTGTTAGGGTTAGATAGAGTTAATATAGTTAATATAAATACTATAGTAACTATATTAACTATATTAACCCTAATATAATTAGGGTTAATATAGTTAATATATATAATGTAATACCTATATTAACTATAATATACTTAGGGTTAATATAGATAATATAGCTGGCGGCGGGGTAGGTAGATTAAATAAGGGGTTAATCATTTTAATAGAGATGGCGGCGGTGTAAGTGGCTTACATTAGGGGTTAATAATATTAATATAGCTGGCGGCGGTATAGGGGGATTAGATTAGGGGTTAATAATTTTTATATAGGTGGCGGCGGTGTAAGGGGTCAGATTAGGGGATAGATAAGGTAGATGACAGCGGTGTAAGGGGTTCTAATTAGGGGATAGATAAGGTAGATGGCGGCGGTTTTAGGGGCTCACAGTAGGGGGTTAGTTTATGTAGATGGCGGCGGGGTCCGGGAGCGGCGGTTTAGGGGTTAATAACTTTATTAGGGATTTCGGGAGGGGGGGGGATCGCGGTTGACAGGGAGATAGACATTGCGCATGCGTTAGGTGTTAGGTTTATTTTAGCAGATCGCGGTTGACAGGGAGATAGACATTGCGCATGCATTAGGTGTTAGGTTTATTTTAGAAGATCGCGGTTGACAGGGAGATAGACATTGCGCATGCGTTAGGTGTTAGGTTTATTTTAGCAGCCAGTTTAGGGAGTTACGGGGCTCCAATAGTCAGCGTAAGGCTTCTTACGGCTGCTTTTTGTGGCGAGGTGAAAATGGAGTAAGTTTTCTCCATTTTCGCCACGTAAGTCCTTACGCTGCATATTGGATACCAAACTGCGCGGGTTTGGTATACCTGCCTATAGCCCAAAAAACTACGGGCGACGGCAGAAATATACGCGCGTAACTTCTAGGTTACGCCGTATATGTGATACCAAACCCGCGCAAATATTGGCGTCGCCGGCTTTTGCGGGCGACGATTTTTATCGGATGGACCCCCAGATCTCATTATGTTATAACTTTGTGTACACACACTTGCTTCCTTATCTTATAATTGTCTGGAACACCATAGCTCAATACAAAGAGAGAACAATGGAAAATTATCATTTTATTACTTAACTATCCTGCATCCCACTGAGATTAACTTCTTCTGCTGACTGTGTTTACTTAGGCTTGTCAATAGCATATACTCCAGTATCAAAACTTTCAGTATAGGTTGGAAAACCACAAGCTAAATCAGCTATTTCAAATGCTGAAATAGGAGTAAAGGAGCTACTTGGAACCAATTTAATACACTCTAGCACAGTGCTTTCCAAACTGTGTGTCGGGACACACTAGTGTGACGGCAGCAGTGTGTAGGTGTGTCCCTGCTTCAGCACAAAATTTTTTAAATTTAATTTTTGTAATTTTTTGGGGGGGATTTCTGACTTTCTGCCTGCGTGCTACGCATATCACATGGTTGACACGTGATTGATACCTAGGAGGTCAAAGATCATCTTAACCTATTGGCGCAGCTCAGTGGGAACTGAAACTATTCCAATTGGCAGCTTTGGCGGCACATTGGTTCCTGACTGCACGTGTAGTCTCCTTAATTGGCTCGTGACTGCATGTGTAGTCAGTGAGTGGGACAGCAGTGTGTTTGCAGCGTGGGCAGTAGTCAATCGGACACACCGAGCTCTGAGGGTGGCAGCTTAAACGCTGAGCTGAAGTCAGAAGTTAGTGGGGGTTTTTTTGCAGCTAACTCCCAGTAGTGCATTGCTGCTCCTGCTCTTGATATATAGATAGGAAGTGGAAGCTTAAAAATGCTTTATGATGAAATGGGTGTTTATCTAATATTCCACCAAATATTCAGAAACTGTGTTCATCCCATCAACCTCATACATCCCATTAAAATAGTAAGTAGTTATTGGTGTAGTTATTATAAACTTTTTTTTAATTCTTGCACATACTTACTGTTACTTGTAAATACATTTAGTTATTATATAATTTATGTATGTGTCTGTATCTCTTAAAACAAGTTAGTTTAACCTCCTGTTTGCTAGAACAACTGAATTACTGTGTCACGAAATGATGTAGGTCTAAAAAGTGTGTCACCAAGATAAAAAGTTTGGAAAGCTCTGCTCTAGCAGGTAAAAGGATCATTGGGAATAATTTAAAGGGGAGAAAGTTTTTGGGTGAACTGTCCCTTTAACTATGTTTAAATAAAGACTGTGATTTTTACCTTACAACCGCTGTCTGCAACAACTTTGTTTATATATATATATATATATATATATATATATATATATATATATATATATATATATATATATATAAAATATTTCACATGAAAAAAGTTCAGATAAAATTTAGTTTGATTGATTATTTATTTTCAGATTTGTAGATAATGCTTACTTGTAAACAGCTAATTCTATAATATTAATATTAATGGTGTGATTAAGTTTATTGAAAGTGTCTCGTTATTGTCCATATGTACTGTATATATCTAGCTCACAAATCCAGAAAAGGATCAAAAGGAACACTAATCCTTATATTGGGCTCACAATACATAGTTTAAATACCATAAATGTTGATTAATTAGAGAAATGAGAGTGCAAGTGTTCTGCAGATTAAAATACAGGATATATGTTTATTTGGGAGAATTGAACATTCTTCCTTATTTCATTGAAAACAATGAAGACCATGGGAAAATTGTTAAGGGCTGCAGCCAGGTCCTGGGCTACCATTTTCCCACCAGAGGAATGTTACTATATTGCAGAGAATAACAATATGTAAAACAAATTGAATGTGTTAAACATGTTATTAAAATATGATTGGTTTTGTAGGTGACTCTTTACCACTGGGATCTGCCACAAGCATTGCAAGACATTGGAGGTTGGGAAAATGAAACGATAGTGGAAAGGTTTAAAGAATATGCTGACTTGCTCTTTAAAAGGCTGGGAGATAAAGTGAAATTCTGGATCACTCACAATGAACCGTATATCATAGCTAACCTTGGGTATGGTTATGGCGTATTTGCACCAGGTAATCACAAGACATTTCTGGAATAAAGTCGAATGCAGATTGGCCGAAAAAATGTAATTAGTTAAATTAATAGTGTTTCTGTGAAGTTGTGTTGAGAAAGGAGAAGGGATTTCTGCTGCATTACAGTCTGATGTTTAGTGATTTAGGTCAGCCATTCGTAGTTTGAATATATGGTCAGTTTATATAATCAATCATGAGTTTTAAATTATTTCATATATGATATTGACATAAACAAAATACTAGCTCATATATATATATATATATATATATTTCATATAGGTGGCGAGAGTCCACAAGCTAGTTACTAATCGGATATACATTCCTACCAGGAGGGGGCAAAGTCTCCCAAACCTCAAATACCTATAAATACACCTCCCACCTCACTCATACCTCAGTTTTAAAAACTTCCTCCTTAGGAGGTGGCGAAGAATAATGTGCTTGATTTCTTCAGTGAAAGGCGCTTTTAAGCATATTGAAGCCCAGTTCCTCTCTAAGTACAGTGTTTGTCTGAGGGATGTGAAGGGAGTATTGCCTGATGATACCATGTTTTCGCCTATGGGAAAGCTTTTCATAAGGCTCTCTGTAAATCAGTCCCTCCCTCTCTCCCTTTATAGATCGTCAATATACTCTTGTACCATTACCTCTGCTGATATGTTTCAGTACTGGTTTTGCTGTCTGCTATGTGTGGATGGGTGTCTTACACGGCAAGTATATACTTTTATTATATAAGACACTCTCAGCTATGGTTCGGGCTCTTTTTAAGTAAAGTTGTTATATATTGTTTGTATAAAATGTCTTGAGTCAGTAATTCAATGCTCTTTTTTAGCAACTTATTTGTGGCTAAATATTTGTCAAGGTTGGAGTCTGCGAAACATACAAGTTTTTTTTGGAGCTAGGAATTTATTTATAAATTAGGATGCTAAGTATTATGTTAGACTCATGGAATGTTGATAATCACATTTTATGCAACTATAATAGAAATATCCATTAAGCTTTATTTAGGTACATTTAGTTTTTTTGTATATACAATCAAAATCAAACTTACCTGCTTTTTAGAGTGATAGGTGTATTAAAAATCCACTACAACTTTGCATGTCACGCATGTGATGATGCTATTTATGTCATAGCATGACGTGTCAACATTGTGCGCCGTTTTTTGGCGCCAAAAATTTCACGTCAAAAATTGCCATTAGCTCCACCCCAGCTCATTCAGTGCTCTCCGAAAACACTTAGATAGCTTTCATGCAGCATTATTTTATGAATCAGTTTTCTTTTTTATAAATATTCGTTCTGTTTTCCATTCTCTCAAGCCTGTTATATATATTATATATAGGAGCATGGATATAAATTTGCAGAATTAATTTTTTTTTTTTTTTTAAATCTTTGTATTTTGCAATTATGTCTCAAACTAAACCTGCCTCTGATGTTACCATTTAATTTGAGCTGCCTGAACACGTATCTACCAAAGCTAAGTGTGTTTGTTGTAAAAAAGCTGATCTAAATTCTTCAGCTCAATTATGTGGCTCTTGTTTTGACAATTTGTTTAATGCTGATAATATATCTATGAGTACAAATGCACCCTCTGTTATTCCATCTCAGTCTATAGTACATAGCATTCCTGCAGAAATAAAAGATTTTACTGCTGCAGCTATAGAGAAGGCAATGACTGCTATTCCGCCTTCAAATAAATGTAAAAGGGTTTTGAAACATTTTCCTAAACATAGTGTATTAAGTTCTGACTTTCAGCATACTGATGTATTCTCTACTGATGGGGTTTCCTCTGATTCAGAGGATGCCACGTCAGAGACAGATATAGACAAATCTTCTTCTTTTTTATTTTAGATAGAATATATTAGTTCTCTCTTAAAGGAAGTTTTGTTTACTTTGGGTATTGAGGAGTCTAAACTTCCTGATGATAAAGCTAGTATTTGTTAAATTCTGTATTTAAGATTACTGTTATTACTCCTAAAGTATTTCCGATTCCTGATGCTATCTCTAATGTGATTGCTAAAGCATGGTCAAAGCCTGGTATCTCTTTTAACCCTTCTTCTAGGTTTAAGAAATTGTATCCTTTACCTGTAGCCAAATTAGAACTTTGGGAAACAATTCCTAAAGTTGATGGGGCAGTTTCCACTCTTGCCAAACGTACTACTATTCCTATGGAAGACGGTACTTCTTTTAAGGATACTTTAGATAGGAAGCTTGAATCTTATCTAAGAAGGGCATATTTATATACTGGCTATATACTTAGATTTGTTATATCAATGGCTGATGTTGCTGCTGCTTCTACTTTTTGGTTGGACAGTTTAGCACAGCAGTTGTCGTCAGATTCTGAATTATCTAACTTTTTTTTTTTTTTACTTCAACATGCAAATCATTTTATTTGTGATGCTATATTTGATGTTGATGATGCAGATGAATGTCAAATCCATGTATTTAGCCATTCTAACTAGAAGAGCTTCATGGCTTAAATCTTGGATTGCTGACATGGTGTCTAAAACTCGATTATTATCTCTCTTTTTTCAAGGTAAAAATCTTTTTGGTTCACAATTGGATTCTATTATCTCCACTGTTACTGGGGGTAAGGGAGTTTTTCTCCCCCAAGACAAGAAATCTAAGGGTAAATTTAAAACTCCCAATCGTTCTCGTTCCTTTCGTCAGAATAGAGAACAGAAAATCACTCCTTCCCCTAAGGCCTCTGGCTCTAATTAGAGACCATCTCCGAATTGGAATAAATCCAAGCCTTATAAGAAACTAAATCCTGCCCCTAAACCTACATAAAGATGGGGCCCTCAAGCCAGTTCTTCTGGGAGGGGGCAGACTAAAGCTATTTCAAAGAGTTTGGACAGACTATGTCCAAAATCAGTGGATTCAGAATATAATTTCTCAGGGGTATCGAATAGGATTCAGAATAAGACCTCCCTTGGGAAGATTCTTTCTTACCCATGTACCAAAAAAACCAGTAAAAGCCCAAGCCTTTCTGAAATTTGTTTCAGATCTAGAAATTGTCCCAGTTCCACAACAGGAACATGGATTGGTTTTTTTTTTCTCCAAATTTATTCATTGTACCAAATAAGGAAAATTCTTTCAGACCAATTTTGGATCTGAAAACTTTAAATTGTTTTGTAAGAGTCCCAACTTTCAAGATGTGGACTATAAGGACTATTCTGCCTTTTCTACAATAGACTTACAGGACGCTTGTGACAAAAAATGTGATGCGTGTAGGATGCGCCTAGTAGAATATAAATATACATATACAAAAAAAAATGTAATAAGAAATGAGTGATGAAACGATCGTGTTGGATCATGAAACGTGTTTTTAAATTAAAGTCTTTTTAAATATTGGCTTTTTCCACAAGCTTCATTATATATTTGTGTATATCGCATATCGTATACACTGTATATTATCCCAGCTAGAACTAGAGCACACGGAGTGCAAGGAAGTTAATACGGAGCTGGTGAGTGAGGGATTGGATGTTATCAGATCCCGCTTGTATCCCGTATGTGGCATCCGAATAAGAGGTTCGAGTGGCCTATAAATAAGACGGGGATAAGTTGTCTGGATGACTTTAAGAGTCCAGGAAGCCCTTGTAGCACTTCTCAAGTGCCTTCAATATTGTAAGTACGATACATTGTGCGCTGGCTATTTCTACAACGCTGATTGTGCACTATGGTGGCGCCTCCTTCTTCTTTTATATAATTACAGGACGCTTACCTTCACATTCCAATTCATCCAGATCACTATCAATTTCTGAGATTCTCTTTTCTAAACAAGCATTACCAATTTGTCGCTCTTCCGTTTGGCCTTGCAACAGCATCAAGAATATTCTCAAAAGTTCTAGGTGCCCTTCTATCTGTAATCAGAGAGCAGGATATTGCGATGTTTCCTTATTTGGACGATATCTTGGTACTAGCTCAATCTTTTCATTTAGCAGAATCTCACACAAAACAACTTCTGTTGTTTCTTCAAAGACATGGTTGGAGGATCAATTTACCAAATAGTTTCTTGATTCCTCAGACAAAGGTCACCTTTTTAGGTTTCCAGATAGATTCAGTGTCCATGACAATATCCCTAACAGAAAAGAGACGTTTGAGATAGCTTGTCTAAACCTTCAGTCTTTATCATTTCCTTCAGTTATGTGCGTGGAAGTTTTAGGTCTCATGATTGCAGCATCGGACGAGATCCATTTTGCTCGTTTTCATATTAGACCTCTACAGCTTTGCATGTTGCACCAATGGTGCAGGGATATACTTAAATCCCAACACTCAACTCTCTCTGACTTGGTGGTTAAACTATCACCTTATTGCTCAAGGGGCCTCCTTTGTTTGTACTACCTGGACTGTGATCACAACACATGCAAGTCTTACAGGTTGGGGAGCTGTTTGGGGGTCTCTGACAGCACAAGGAGTTTGGAATCCTTGAGAGGCGAGGTTACCAATCAATATCTTAGAACTCCGTGCTATTTTCAGAGCTCTTCAGGCTTGGCCTATTTTAAAGAGAGAATCATATATTCGGTTTCAAACAGACAATGAGGCCTATTTATCAAGCCATCAACTGCAAATACGCTGGAATTCTGCAGCGTAATTGTGGAGAGCCTGATTCCCCTTAGTTATCAAAGCCTACAGACCGATGCTTACATCACTACAGATGTTCCGAATGTAAATTCGGCACTATCTGACTACTTTTGCTAGTTAACAAATTCCTAGCCACTATTTTGGCCCAGAGTACCTGGTTTTCAATCCGCCGCCCTGGAGGCGGCAGATGCCATAGGAATCAATGGGAGTCTGAGGCAGCGAAAGCTTATGTTCGATGCTGGCAGATATCCCATTGATTCCTATGGGAGAATAAAACACCCTAACATAAGCCCTGAGTCTAAATACCCCTAATCTGTCACCCCCTACAGCGCCGCCACCTACATTATACTTATTAACCCCTAATCTGCCGCTCCTACACCGCCGCCACCTACTTTATACATATTAACCCCTAATCTGTTGCTCCTACACCGCCGCCACCTACAGTATACCTATTAACCCCTAATCTGCCTCTCCCGACACCGCCGCCACCTACATAAAATTATTAACCCCTATCCCGCGCTCTTTGATCCCACCGCAACTAAATATATGTATTAACCCCTAAACCGCCAGCCCCCCACATCGCCATAAACTATATTAAACTATTAACCCCTAAACCTAACAACCTGTACAACAAACTTTATATTAAATATTAACTCATCCCTATCTTATAATAAATTTAAACTTATCTTTAGATTTAAATTAAACTATTTTAAACTATATTAAACTATATTAAACTGCATGAAACTAATAATTAATCTACCCTAACTGTTATACTAAAATGACATTAAATTATATTAAACTAATAATTAATCTACCCTAACTGTTATACTAAAATTACATTAAACTATATTAAACTAATAATTAACCTACCCTTACTGTTTTACTAAAATTACATTAAACTATATTAAACTAATAATTAATCTACCCTGTTATACTAAAATTACAATAAACTATATTAAACTAATACTTATCCTACCCTAACTGTTATACTAAAATTACAATAAGCTACAAATTAAAATAACTATATTATATAGTTAAAAACCTAACCCTACTCAAATAATTGAATTCTACAATTAAAAATTACAGTTACAAAAAACTAACAACTAAGTTACAAAAAATAACAAACACTAAGTTACAAAAAAAATAAACACTAAGTTACAAAAAATAAATTATCAAAGATTTAAACTAATTACACCTAATCTAAGAGCCCTATGAAAATAAAAAAGCCCCCCAAAATAAAAAAAAACCCTAACCTCTAATAAACTACAAATAGCCCTTAAAAGGGCCTTTTGCGGGGCATTGCCCCAAAGAAATCAGCTCTTTTACCCGTAAATAAAAAATACAAACAACCCCCCAACAGTAAAACCCACCACCCACACAACCAACCCCCCCCCAAATAAAAACCTAACAAAAAAAACCTAAGCTCCCCATTGCCCTGAAAAGGGCATTTAGCTCTATTGCAGCCCAAACCCTAATCTAAAACTAAAACCCACCCAATAAACCCTTAAAAAATCTTAACACTAACCCCTGAAGATCCACTTACAGTTTTGAAGATGCAACATCCATCCTCCAAGAAGCCGGCAGAAGTCTTCATCCAAGCGGCCGAAGTCTTCATCCAAGCCAGCAGAAGTCTTTACCCAGACGGCATCTTCTATCTTCATCCAGAGCGGCTCCATCTTCCAGACATCCGACGTGGAGCATCCTCTTCTTATGACGTCTTCTTCCCGAATGAAGGTTCCTTTAAATGGCGTCATCCAAGATGGCGTCCCTTAGATTCCAATTGGCTGATAGAATTCTATCAGCCAATCGGAATTAAGGTTGAAAAAATCCTATTCGCTGTTGCAATCAGCCAATAGGATTGAGCTTTCATCCTATTGGCTGATCCAATCAGCCAATAGGATTGAGCTCGCATTCTATTGGCTGATTGGAATAATAGCTAGGGTAGATTAATTATTTGTTTAATATAGTTTAATGTAAATTTAGTATAACAGTTAGGGTAGGTTAATTATTAGTTTAATATAGTTTAATTTAATTTTAGTATAATAGTTAGGGTAGATGAATTATTAGTTTAATATAGTTTAATTTAATTCTAAAGGTAAGTTTAAATTTATTATAAGATACGGATGAGTTAATATTTAATATAAAGTTAACTGGTTGTTAGATTTAGGGGTTAATAGGTTAATTTAGTTTATGGCAATGTGGGGGGCTGGCGGTTTAGGGGTTAATAACTTTAAGTTCGGTGGGCTCCGGGAGCGGCGGGATAGGGGTTAATAACATAATGTAGGTGGCGACGGTGTAGGGGGCAGCAGATTAGGGGTTAATAACATAATGTAGATGGCGGCGGTGTTGGGGGAAAGATTAGGGGTTAATAACATAATATAGGTGGCGGTGGGCTCCGGGAGTGGCGGAATAGGGGTTAATAACTTTATTAGAGTGGTGGTGGGCTCCGGGAGCAGCGGGATAGGGGTTAATAACTTTATTTAGTTGCGGTGGGGTCTGGGAGCGGGGGGATAGGGGTTAACCATTTTAGTATAGTGGCGGTGTTTAGTGACAGTATACAAATAAAGCTGTGAAAAAGCCAAATAGCAGCGAGAGCGATGACTGTTAATTAACAACAGTCCGCTGCTCATCGCCCGGTACTTGGTGCGCGGCTTTTTGACAGCTTTTTTGTTAAATATGGAGAGTGTATTTAGGTCCGCGGCCGTGATGTTAGGCGATGTCAGGCGAGCGTATTGGTGCCGGCGAATGCAGCACAGTTGATGGTTTGATAAGTAGGCCTCAATGTCACAACAGTGTCATATGTCAATCATCAAGGGGGGGGGGGAATCGCAGTCCCCTAGCAATGAAAGAAGTATCTTTAATACTTTCTTGGGTGGAATCCAACTCATGTCTAATCACTGCGATTCATATACCAGGTGTAGACAATTGGGAAGTGGATTATCACAGCCATCAGACTCTACATCCGGGGGAGTGGTCTCTCCATCCATATGCGTTCTGTCCGATTGTGCAGATGTGGGGTCTTCCAGATATAGATCTGATGGCCTCTCGTCTAAGCAAGAAACTTCCCAGATACCTCATCAGGGATCCTCAGGCGGAATTGATGGATGCTCTAGCAGTTCCATGGTTTTACCAACCTGCTTACATTTTTCCACCTCTGGTTCTTCTTCCAAGAGTGATATTAAAGATCATAATCGAACAATCTTATGTGTTTCTGATAGCACCAAAAAGGCCTCACAGGTTCTGGTATGCATACCTTGTCCGAATGTTTAGTTGCCAACCTTGGTCACTTCCTCTAACACCAGACCTTCTGTCACATGGCCAGTTTTTCCATCCGGATCTCAAATCTCTAAATTTGAAGGCATTGAAATTTAACGCTTAGTCCTTAGTCATATAGTTTTCTCTGACTCTGTGATTAACACTATGATACAGGCTCGTAAGCCTGTTTCAAGGAAAATATATCACAAGGTTTGGAAAGTCTATATTTCATGGTGTTCCATCTATGATTATTCTTGGCATTCTTTTAGAATTCCTAGGATTCTACAGTTTCTTCAGGATGTTTTGTATAAAGGTTTGTCTGCCAATACTTTGAAAGGACAAATCTCTGCTCTTTCTGTTATATTTCACAGAAAGATTGCTAATCTTCCTGATGTTCAATGTTTCGTACAGGCTCTGTTATTAAATCTATCTTTCCTCCTTGGAGTCTAAATTTGGTATTAAATACTTTGCAGGCTCCTCCTTTTGAGCCTATGTATTTTTTGGACATTAAACTACTTTCTTGGAAAGTATTTTTTCTCTTGGCTATCTCTTCTGCTAGAAGAGTTTCTGAATTGTCTGCTCTCTCTTGTGAGACTCCTTATCTGATTTTCCATCAAGATAAAGCTGTTTTGCAGACTTCATTTAAATGTTTGCCTAAAATTGTGAATTCTAACAACATCAATAGGGAAATTATTTTTCCTTCCTGGTGTCCTAATTCTAAGAATACTCTTGAAAGGTCTTTATATTCTTTCAATGCGGTAAGAGCTTTGAAATATTATGTTGAGGCTACTAACAGTTTCAGAAATACTTCTAGTCTGTTATTTTATTTGCTTCCAGAAAAAGTTCAGAAAGCCTCTACCATTTCTTTGGCATCTAGGCTGAAATTTCTGATTCACAAAGCTTATTTGGAGGCGGGGTAGTCTCCGCCTCAGAGAATAACAGCTCATTCTACAAGATCAGTTGCCACATCTTGGGCTTTCAAGAATGAAGCTTCAGTTGATCAAATCTGCAAAGTAGCCACTTGGTCTTCTTTGCACACATTTCCTAAATTTTACCATTTTGATGTTTTTGCTTCTTCGTAAGCAGCTTTTGGTAGAAAGGTTCTTCAGGCAGCTGTCTCAGTTTGATTCTAGTGCCTATGATTTACGTTTTTTTAATTTTTAAGAAAACTTAATTATTTTTTTGGATTTCATTTCTCAGCGGAAATAGCTGTTTTTATTTTATCCCTCCCTCTATAGTTACTCGTAGACTTCCACATCTTGGGTATTATATCCCATCAGTAACTAGCTCGGTGGCGAGAGTTCACGAAACCCACCCATTTTTTGGGGGTTATGATTTTTTTGTATAAAGCACATTATTTATTCTGTTCCTCTTTTTATGCTTTACTCCTTATACACCTCACTAACTTGGCTATATGTTAAACTGAGGTATGAGTGAGGTGGGAGGTGTATTTATAGGCATTTGCGGTTTGGGAAACTTTATCCCCTCCTTGTAGGAATGTATATCCCATCAGTAACTAGCTTGTGAACTCTCGCCACCATGAAAGAAATTAATTTATCAGGTAAGTTCTTACATAAATTATGTGTTTTATATATATATATATATATATATATATATATATACTGATAGTAAACACAATCTTATTCATGGATACTTCATTGTTACTATCCATACTCAGAGCCCCCAACTGTACTGCAGTTTGTTTAGAAGCTCATGACCCTTCACATTCCCTTTACTATAAATGTTCCAGAACACCCAACACTGCTCAGAGAAAGCTAATACCTGCGCATGCACACCTGCGCATGCATATAGACATCTCTGATCTAGCCTCAAGACTCCCAGTTCTGTTTAGAATCTTCTACAGAGGTTATAAAAACCTGTATTTGGTTAACATAATTACATTACTAAATACATTCAAATCATATATGATTAGTGTTACCACTATTACTGGAAACCATTAAGCATGTGACAACACTTGGGAACTAGTGCAGTTATTGACTGCAAAGCACCATGTCTTTAAAAAAAAAAAATAATACAAAAAAAAAAATATATATATATATATATATATATATATAAATGTCAGCTCTGTATTTTTAGAAATATTCTGTGTTATTGAATATAGACCTTATATTACACTGGTGATTATGGGTAGCAATTCTGGGGTTGGAAAACTCTTTGCACTCTTATATAAAAATAAAATGCAAATTGTGGGAAGTAATGGCTGTGCATTGCCTTCTTTTTTAATTCTGTAGAGTATATAGACTGACGATTGTTTCATAAAATCAGCATCTTTTGCACGGCTAGATTCAAAAAGATCTGCCGTATGAATGCACAATTCCACACTTCCTACTATGTACAACCATGTCGGCCAAGCCTTGTGTGTATTTTTAAGTATTATTCAAAAATAAATTCATTCATAATATGTGTAAATTAACACTGATTGAACTCTAATAGAAGAATTAGAGGCAATTGATAACAAGTATGTGTATATTTGCATGAAAACATTACATATGCTTGTATTGTTACATGTTAATTTATTATTTATCTGGATTCTTTTAGGGAAAATAATATTTTTTGTTTGTAAAAAAAATCTGCACAATTAATCCCTGTTGTGCTTCAATTACATCTAATTGTTGTGGCTCACCAGATGTGTTCAGCTAGCTCCCAGTGGTGCATTGCTGCTCTTTCAACAAAGGATACCAAGAGAATGAAGCAAATTTGATAATAGAAGGAACTTTGTTTAAAAATGTATTATCTATATGAATCATGTCCCTTTAAAGGGACTCTATTATAAGATTTATTTGCCACATCTATCAGTTGGCATTTCAAAATGTTCATGAGTTTTTAAAAGAAATTAATACTCATACCCTGAATACCATTCCCCTGTGAGCATTAAACAGATGTTGATTAGATTATTTTTAACGTTTAAAACTAGTTTCCTGACAATATGACTAAAAGTGAAATCTACTAATAATCAATTTCATATTGTGATCTCTGTGCACAAGCTTTAATCTACTGCCGTTATAGATGTTGGTTCATGTATTTGTGATTTATATCTTTTCAAGGAATTTCAAGACCAGGCGAGGCACCATATATAGTGGGACATAACTTAATAAAATCTCATGCTGAGGCGTGGCACTTGTACAATGACACCTACAGAGCTAAGCAAGGGGGGCTTATTTCTATCACTATTAACTCAGACTGGGCAGAGCCAATAAACCCCTATAAACAGGAGGATGCTGATGCAGTTGAGAGATACATGACGGTAATATTGGAACATTCCTATTATGATTACATTATTTTAATATTGTTTTAACTTAAAAGGTATAATGGATTCTAACCAATGTATAGAAATAAGCATAAAACCTGTATAAAATCATGTCATTTCATGTGTTTGGTTGCATATTTCAAATTCATAATTATATTTTTTATAGCACTCAATCAATAACATATGTGCACAATCCTATGTATAATTCAGGTAACAAATCTGCTTTTTATGCCTAATCCCAATCATTTTTTATTTTGCACTCACAGAGGCCCATTTATCAAGCTCTGAATGGAGCTTGAGGGCCCGTGTTTCTGGCGA
The DNA here is from genome assembly GCF_027579735.1 of Bombina bombina. NCBI lineage: Eukaryota > Metazoa > Chordata > Amphibia > Anura > Bombinatoridae > Bombina > Bombina bombina. Next base: position 363,686,312 of record NC_069499.1, on the reverse strand, counting down.
GTCTTCAGACTCGCCAGAAACGCAAATTATGGAGACCGCTGCTCCATAACCTGTCCGCCTGCTCTGATGAGGCGGACAGAGATCACCACAATTCAACCCGATCGAGTACGATTGGGTTGATTGAGACCCCACTGCTGGCGGCCGACTGGCCGAGAGTCTGCAGGGGGCAGCGTTGCACCAGCAGCTCACAAGAGCTGCTGGTGCAATGCTGAATATGGAGAGCGTATTGCTCTCCGCATTCAGCGATGTCTGTCGGACCTGATCCGCACTGTCGGATCAGGTCCGACAGACCTTTGATAAAAAGGCCTCACAGACTTGAATGGTACATGAAATTCAACGTAAAATGTGTAAGACAAAAAAGTCAAAAAGAAAGCTACACTCAACCTAAAAATAAATCAAGTGAAGGAAAAAAACATCTTTTTCACCTGATTTATTTTGTGCAGCTTTCGTTTTGTTGTTTTTGTTTTTTGTATACTTTTGGAGTATTGCGGTAAACCGTGTTAGCTAGCTCCTACCTATATGCATGTGTATATATTTTTGAAAATATAGTGCCAGATTACAAGTCGAGCATTAACTGAGCTAGAAGTGATCTTTTTGCGCCCGTCTGGTTGCGCTCATATTATGAGTTGAAAGTAAACTGTTTTCGCTCTCACGCTAACCTGACAAGCACAAAAAGCCAAACTTAGCATATCATGTGCACGTTCACATATTCCCACATAGAAGTCAACCAAGGAAAAAAAGTGGAAAAAAACACCCTACTCTCACGCAAACCAGATCGCATATTCTCATGTGCACAAACCTGATATGAAAATATGACTATTTCACATTCCAGTGTTAACAAAGCAGAATCTGTTCTATATGTTCATAAATAAATATTTCTATATATACATATATGATGTTTCTTTGGTAAAATATATATTTATACCTATATATGTGTGTATGTATAAAAATATACAGATATATATAAGAATATCTTTTTATAAATATATAAACCATATTCCCGTATGAGCAGAGCATTGAAATGTGGAATATTTACAGTAAATACACTGTATAATAATTATTAAAAATGAATATTGCATAAATATGCTTTATCCTGTTTTCATCTATTTATGTTTAAATCTTTTTTTATTATCACAGGGTTTCACAGATCATATACAGGTCATTACTTATTATGAAACATTCATTCTATAACTAGCTGATCATATACAAGAGGTGAGGTAAACCTGTGATATTACAGTATATAGATTAGATATCAGGTTCTCCTCATAAAAGTGTCCAATGTCTTGTCTTATTTTCGCTCAAGAGTTCTTTGTTTATTGCTTCTTAGAGGTTCTTTAGGCGTAATATTATCTATATCCTCTTTTCTAATAAAAATGTTCCGAAATATATTAACCTGTGAGTAGTCACATTCTTATACCTCAGGTAAAGATTAACAATATAATTTTTCAACAATTAAATTCAACTATTAACTGAACTTAAGCTGTATTCTTTGAGAGTTCTATAGTTTTCTTAATAACAGCTTAGAGAAAAAACAGTAACACAATTGAACATAAAATTAGAAATAGAAATGAAAAATAATAATAACTATAAATAAATAGAAATAAAATTAAGTTACCGAGTGACTCCTTATTGACTCTCTCCCAGGTCTTGTTGTTTATTCCTACATCCTCAGTGTGGGAGAAGTCTATCTTGCTCTATCTTATTTTATGTCTGTTCAGTGTCCAGTAAAACCAGGTCTTTTCGTATTGTGTTTGTGTGTCTAATATATGTGAGGCGGATTCATACATTCGATGTGTTAAAGAGATCTTATTGAGAATCTCATCCCAAGGGGGTGCTGAGGTCTTCCAGTGTTTTGCTATACAAGATCTTGTTACCGTACAAATGATTCTAATAAATGTGTTTATCTGTTTATTGAACTGGGGTAAAGGAATGTGTAGGAGTGCTTGTGATGGTGTTAACTGAATATCCTCATCTAAAATTGAGCTTAGTAGATTGGATGTTTTAGTCCAAATGTCTCTCACCCTCCCACATTCCCACCACATGTGGTAGTATGAGCCTACCTCCCCGCATCCTCTATAACAGGACCTATTATGATTGGGTGTCATATGAGCTGTTTTTACTGGGGTGAGGTACCACCTGAACATTGTCTTGATAGTGTTTTCTCTCAGGTCAGCACTTAGAAGTCCTTTACAAGCTGAATTAAACGTATCATCCCACCATTGCTTATCTTCATTTATATCTAAATCTCTTTCCCAGTTGAGAATCAAGTTAGATTTTGATAAGTTGTGAGATGCTTGTATCTGTAGATAGAGCTCAGAGATGGCTCCTTTCTGTCTATGTGTAGACTGAAGTAGGCTTTCTAGGGGTGTGGTTATATTAGCTTGTCTATCTTTAATATAATTGTGGATTGCGGAGTTTACTTGAAGATATTGGAACCAATGTAGTTTTATTGAATCTAGTTGGGTTTGGATCTGGATAAAAGTCTTAGGTTTACCTCCACTTAGCCAATCCGCCACTCTATAGAGACCTTTATTGGCCCATTTGTCTACTATATGTTGTGTCTCTTTGGTAAGTAGATATCTAATCGGGTGTGCTAGTGTTTGTTTAGATAATAGATTCTGTCTTTTGGTTAAAAAGGTCCATGTTTCCATAGTGTGTTGTGTGATTCTCAATCCTGGTTTGTCTATGAGACCTCTCCTAGTTTGTTTTTGCCAAAGTAAGTCGTCCGAATAGGGGGTGTCTCTGATCTCTGCCTCTAGGTTGGTCCAAATGACCCCTTCAACCTTACTTCCCAATAGTGTGGTTTGTGCTAATCTCGCTGCTCTGTAGTATTCTACTATGTTAGGTGCTCCGATTCCACCTAGGCTTCTATGTTTAGTTATCAGAGCAGTTGCTATACGGGCTCCTTTATTACCTCTAATGAAGATTACTAAGTCTCTTTGCAATTTCTCTAAATCCTGTATTGGGACTTTCAAGGGTAGAGTTCTAAATAAGTATAGTATCTGGGGAAGAATTGACATTTTGACTGTAGCTAGTCTGCCTAGCCATGATAAGGTGTGTGACTTCCATTTGCTCAAGTTTTTCTTTATCTCCTTAAATAGAGATTCATAATTGTATTTATATAATTGGTGAATTTGAGGTGTGAGGTGTATTCCTAAGTATTTGAGCGAGTGGGTGGCCCATCTTATCTCAAAGTTAATATCTATGATTTTTTTAGTTTGATGTGGGAGTCCTAGGGGTAGTGCTTCACATTTATCTAGATTGATTTTATACCCTGATATTTGGGAAAAATGGTCCAATAATTTGTATAAATTGGGTAAGGATGTGAGGGGTTTTGTTAGTGTCAAGAGGATATCATCCGCGAAAAGTGTCAGTTTATATTCCCGGTCTTTGATCTTTATCCCTATGATGTCTGGGTCCAGTCTAATTTTAGCCGCTAGGGGTTCTATGCAAATCGCGAAGAGCAGGGGTGACAGTGGGCATCCCTGCCTTGTACCATTTAGTATGGGAATGCTCTTAGATTTATATCCTGAAATAGATACCTGGGCTGAGGGGTTAGAATAGATTGCATTTAAGGTTTTAATGAAGGTCCCTTCGAATCCCATTTGTTGTAACACTGCAAACATGTATCCCCAGTCTATTCTGTCGAATGCCTTCTCCGCGTCCAACGAGAGGAGCAGAGAAGGCACCCGACCGTCACCTACATAGTCTATAATGTTCAGCAATCGTCGTACATTGTCTGGCGCTTCCCTGTCTTTTACAAAACCCACTTGGTCTGGATGTATCAGTTTTGGAAGAATGTGTTTTAATCTATTGGCCAGAATCTTTGTCAGTATTTTTAGGTCCTGATTGATAAGCGATATTGGTCTAAAGTTTGCACAAAATTTATGGTTTTTACCGGGTTTAGGAATCACTACTATTTTAGCTTGTAACATGTCAGTTGGGATGGTGTGCCCCTCCATGATAAAATTACAAAGGTCTGTAATGTGGGGGATAAGAGTTTCTTTGAAAGCTTTATAGTATTCCCCTGCAAACCCATCAGGTCCCGCTGCCTTCCCTGTTTTGAGTTCCTTTATGACTTTTCCGACTTCTTCCCTCGTGATTGGGGCATTTAATGTATTGTTGTCGTCTTTAGTGATTAGGTATAAGTCTGCTTCTCTCAGAAACTTCTCTGTTTGGCATTTTAAGGAGTCTGAGTGTGATACTTTTTTACCGTCATATAGATTTCCGTAGAAATCTGCAAATGTGTCCGTTATATGCTGTGGGTGGGATACTGAGGTGCCGTTCGTTAGTGTAATGGAGGGAATGATAGATGCTCTACATCTCTCTTTAAGTTTGTTTGCTAAGTATCTGTCGGGTTTATTTGCATGGATGTAATAGTGTGTGTTTAGTCTCTGAATTGCTCTGATTGATTGGTTATTCAGTATACTAGCCACATTTTCCCTTTTGGTTGTGATAGTAGAGAGGATTGCCTTGTTTTGTGTTCTTTTGTGTTGTGTTTCTAAATCTGCAATTTCTTTATGTAGTTGTTCAAGCTGAGCTTTGTGTTGTTTGTTGCTTTTGGATTTATCCTGGATAAGTAAACCTCTCATGTACACTTTGTGTGCTGCCCAGGGGGATATAGGGTTAGTCGTAGATTTTTTGTTTAATTCCCAGCATTCGGATAATAATTTGATATATTTGTCTTTGTGTTTAGGGTTTTTTAAGAATGATGGGTCATATGTCCATGTCCTGTGTCTATGTGTATCTACAAATCCCTCCATGTGTAAGGAGAGTATTGAGTGGTCTGACCACACACAAATCTGAATCGACGATGACTGTAAAAGTGGTTGTAAGATTTGACTAGTATAGATATAATCTATTCTCGTGTATTGTTTGTGGGCTGCTGAATAGAAAGTGGTGTCTTGGGTCTTGCCGTATAGTGTGTACCACGAGTCATATAACGCATGTGGGGCTAGATTCTCTAGAATAGTGTTCACTAATCTATTATGTCTAGATTGTTTAGCAGTGAGTTTAGTTTTATTTCCTATAAATTTGGTCATGGTTATGTTGAAGTCCCCTGCTAAAATGATTTTGTGTTGGGACCACTCAGTAAGTAGGTGAGATATATGGATGAAAAAGGAGTGTTGATTATCATTAGGAGCATATATATTACATAGGATGACCTCAGTTTCCCCAAATTGGCCTTTAATTATAAGATATCGACCCTCTTTATCTGCTATCGTAGATTCATGTTTGAAAGCCAGACTATTATGGATCAAGATCGAGACTCCCCTTTTCTTAGAAGTGGTGGTTGCATGATAGTGTTGTGTGAAGTCTCTTGCCCAGTATTTGGGGATTATGTCTCTAGTAAAATGGGTCTCCTGGAGAAATAAAATATTGGCTCCCATACGATGGTTTTGGGCCATTGCTGTGCGTCTTTTAATGTTAGTGTTTAGCCCCCTCACATTATGAGAAATAAGATGTATTTTTGGAATCATGGGAATGCTGTTTTGTTGTGTGTGGCTTTTGTCAACCTAGATACATAAGATGTTGATACATACAACTCCAGAGAGTCGCGTGGTTCCATCAGAAGGACCTTACTATGGCAGTCTGACCTGGGAGGTAGAGTAGACTCGGCAACCTTAAAAAACATAAAAAGTGAAGATAAAATAAAACTTTTAAAAAACATACAAAAATAACAACATGAACAATAATAGATTTTCAATCTATTCATTAGTTAACACTAGTATCACCTCAGAATAGGTGATTAGAGCTGAGTAAAGGCGAAGTTTATGTTATCATCTAAATTGTCAGCAACATTAAAACAGGATGTAATTTAAACAAACAAACATGGAATCTAGACAGGAGATAACTGTCTGTAAAGCATCTCCGCTTAACCAGAGGAGATATATTTCGGGCCCTGTATCTTTTCAAAGGATATATCTTCATATTGGACCCTTGGGATTTCCTTCCAGGAAGGGAATAAGATTAAGATTATCAACCCCCATTTGGCGGTTGAAGGGATGAACTCTGGTCCTCCCTATATCAATGTCAGTATTTCAAAGTGTACCCTTTTGAGGAGTCTTCCTGTATCAGTTCTTGACTCTTTTCCGGTTTATTTTCATCCATCCTGGACGTCCAGAAGTGCTTGGTGGGAGGTGAGGCTGTTCTTCAGTTGGTATATTTGGGGTCTCCATACCCAGGAGCTTACATGTGGGGGAGATGTCTTCAATTTCGTGGACTGTGATGGTTTTGTTGTCCTTGAGAATGTGCAGAGCGAAAGGGAATCCCCATCTATATTTGATTTGATTTTTACGTAATATAGAGGTCAGGGGGCGTAAGGTGCTTCTTCTCTGTAGTGTACGGAGGCTTAGGTCTTGGAAGAATTGAATAACACTACCTTTATATTTGTAAGTTGGTTTGTCTCTAGATGCTTTGAGGATTTTTTCTTTTTCTTGGAAAAATGACAGTTTTATGATGACGTCTCTAGGGGGAGCATCTTCCTTAGGTCTTGCTCGTAGTGCCCTATGGGCTCTTTCAATTGCAAATACTGATTCTTCAGATTCCCCTGTGATATTTCTGAACAGGTGTTGTAGATATGTGTTGAGTTCAGGGGTAGTTATTGTTTCTGGGACCCCTTTCAGCCTAATGTTATTGCGACGTGACCTATTTTCTAGGTCATCGACCTTGTCTTGTAGCTCATTAATTGCTTGTTGTTGTATCTGTAGGGTCTGAGATGAGGCTTCTATTTCGGTTGTCATTGTGTCTCTGTGCTCCTCCAGAGATTCCATTCTGCCTCCTAAATCTGTTATATCAGCTCGTATCTCATTTAAGCTAGATGTGACAGCCGTATGCATGGTGTCAATCTTCCCCCAGAGTTTCTCAAAATTTGCAGCTATGTCTAGCTTTGAAACTAAATCTTTAAAGTCTGCTTTTGTAAGCGGTGTAGTATCCTTAAGAGAAGATGACTCTATTTCTGTATCTGAATCTCTTTCTGAATCCATGTTGTCTGGTTCAGTTATCTTGTTAAGTCTTGAAGACTTGAAAAAAGTGCTCATATTTGACGTTTTATTTGTTTTATCCCCCTTGACCAGTTTTTTGTGTGACATATTAATTGTCTGTTACCAGACCTGAAGTAGAGAATTGCAAAAGAGTGAGTTATGGGTGATCTTTTCCTTGGCGATAATCTCTCACTGATATATGTGGAGCCGGTCACGCAGTAAAAGAGAGAAAAAAAAATGCTTTTGGTGGTGCAAAGAAAGTTAGATTATTGGTCAGCTTCATGCCCTGATAATGAATTCCTTTTTTTTAAAGTTCTTTGTTTTCCTCTTCTCTCCCCCACTGTGTCTGTATAGCTTGTCAGGTCTGTATTCCTGTCATTTGCTCACCCCTTATTTTTAGGTGTATTTTGGAGTGCACTTCTTTCTCCTTGTTTCTTTGTTTAGAGTCTGCTTTAGCTTGATTTACTTTCTTACAGTAGATAGCTTACCATATTATTCCTAATTTAACATGAGCTGCCCCATGTGAGTTTGTTATGTGCCTTTATGGGCTATCTGTTTATACTCCTTATAGGCTAAATGGACGTGACAGAAAACAAAAAGATTGCTTTTCTTTCTACATATCTCAGATTATTTTATGTCCATGAGGGTTGGAGTAGAGCTACCGACCCCTAATCGTCTCTCCATAATCTTGCCCCCTGCCTCTATCGGCAATGCCTTGGGCCGTTTACTTGTTCCCCGGTCTGTTTGTGTGGCGTTTGCACGTGGCCTACCTGCGTGGTTTAGGATAGTTAAATCGGCCTTGTTAGTCGGGTCGCTTGGAGCTAGGGCACTTTAGTACTCACTGTATGTTGTTCGGGCGACCACTCTCTTGTTCTGTCGACATGTCACAGCATAGTGTTCAGCGTTAGCTCCGGCGCCATTGCTGCTAGGCGGGTTAGTCTGTTTTTGGCGCGAACGCCCGGTATCTTTTAGAAGCGTTTCTGCTCAGTCTATCATATACAACCGAGCTTTTGTCTAACGCCTCGGCATCCGAGTGTCTCTTGTGTTCTTTCAGGCAGCTTAGGCTGGAAATTAAGCTGTTTTGCTGACTTTTTTAATGTTTTCAGCTCAGAGCTCACGGATCACACTTCCATCCCTGAGCTCAGTTAGGCTCCGCCCCCGTTTTCATCTATTTAAAGGGACACTGAACCCAATTTTTTTTTCTTTCATGATTCAGATAGAGCATGCAATTTTAAGCAACTTTCTAATTTACTCCTACAATCAATTTTCTTCGTTCTCTTGCTATCTTTATTTGAAAAAGAAGGCATCTAAGCTTTTTTTATTAGTTCAGGACTCTGGACAGCACTTTTTGATTTGTGGATGAATTTATCCACCAATCAGCAAGAACAACCCAGGTTGTTCACCAAAAATGGGCCGGCATCTAAACTTACATTCTTGCATTTCAAATAAAGATACCAAGAGAATAAAAAAAATTGATAATAGGAGTAAATTAGAAAGTTGCTTAAAATGTCATACTCTATCTGAATCATGAAAGAAAAAATTTGCGTTCAGTGTCCCTTTAACTGCGAAGGGCTCCAATGCACAGTATATATTTATGTGTACATATGTATTCATGTGTTGTTTATATGTGTATATATATAGATAAACATAGAAGAAATGTAAACTTTCACTCACTTTTATTTCCTTTTCTGATTGCTCCGGATTGCAGCCATTGCTTCAAAGGCTGTTTTGAGTGCAGCACCTGGGCAGGTTCCTAGTGCTCACTCGTGAACATAACTGTAAAGAGGGTTTTATCCAGAATACAAAGCAGGAAAAATCGTAGACAATGAGGCAACAATCGTAGCTAGGCAAGCAGTGTACTTATAAAACTTCACATTTATTATAGGCAATTTAAAAACTCACGGTACACCATAGCTTGATACAGAGGAGTGTAGGTACACACAACGCCGGTGTCTACGTCATCTGATGTGTTTTACGCTGCTCTGGTGCTTTCTCAAAGATAGCCTGGGGTAGGTAAGTTGTCTAGCTTTTACTCTTTCTTGCATACGCCCATCTACGTATATTGGCCAATCGGCTAATAGAAAGATTGACACACCTATCCCCAGGTTATGTAGCGTAGTTCACCACTAATTAGAATACTTAAAAACAGAAGCAAACTTCCTATATTTTCAAATTAGACATTTCCTACAGACGCATCCAAACAAGTTAGACATAGTCAGACCATTTACGACTTTTGAAACTTTATGCCTTTTACCTGTGACACCCAGACACCTTATATCTCTCACTTACAAACTTCTACAGTCTCTAGACTCCCAAACACCCCCTTCATTCAGGTCTTTATGGGAAAAGGAACTGGGCTTACAATTAGATGGCATGGAATGGGAAAGAGGGTTCACCTCAATTACAAAATCATCTATCTCTGCCAATATAGTTGAAACCAATTATAAATTGATATCGAGATGGTATCTAACACCTATTCACTTACACAGAATTTACCCTTCCACTTCGTCTAAATGCTGGAGAGCTTGTGGTGGTCGAGGAACTCTCTCTCATATATGGTGGTATTGCCCAGTAATCAAACCCTTTTGGCAACAAGCCGAGCAATACATAAATAAAAAACTAAGCCATAAAATAACTCTAACCCCTCAAATGATACTCTTGAACATACTACCCAGATTGGGGTGCCAATATAAGAACTCACTACTTCAAACAATGTTAAATAGCGCAAAGAGATTAATACCCCGATTCTGGAAAAAAAACAAAATACCCACACTACATCAATGGATTGCCGAAATTAACCATGTCCTATCTTTGGAAGAAATGTACCATAGCTATTACGCTAAGTCAGAGCACTTCCTTAACATTCTGTTCCTCTGGAATCAGAAGCAATAGGTGGGTGAGCAAGTAGCAGACTAAATACTACTTAAGAAGAGCTTCACCCCTCCCCTTTCCTTTTCTCTTTTCTGCTTTCCCTCTTACTTACTCTTACCCCATTATGTTAAATTTGTTTAACACCTCTTAGTAATAGGTCTAAGTATAAGTTGCTGATGATACATACTGTTACAAGAAGACAATGTATTTGTATTCTGTTTCACTTTTTGATGTATAAAAATTGGACATATGTATGTGTAAGATTGTCTGTATCTCAGATTATGTGTTCATTTCAATAAAAAAACATTGAATTTAAAAAAAAAAAAACAGAAGCAAACTTTACTCAAATATTTACACATGATCTACAATAAAAACATATATGCCATTATGTATTGATACATTCATACAGCAGAAATATAGTATCAAATAGAGCAGCATTTTCAAAGGAAAATTTCTACTTATACTTAGTATCAATCTCACGATAAGAACCATTATGCCTCAAATCTCACAATTAGACACCTAAGGATTTGATCAAAAATCTCTCTGCTTATCCTCCTTGATCTGCCCGTAGCCTTTGACACTGTTGACCACCTTCTTTTGATCCAAACCCTCCAATCCTTTGACATCTGCGACGACGTGGCTCTCTTCCTACCTGTCAAACCGTACCTTTAGTGTAGCCTTCTCTGGGGCCTCCTCTGCCCTGCCACCACTTTATGTCGGAGTACCACAAGGCTCTGTCCTCGGTCCCCTTCTCTTCTCAATCTACATGTCATCACTAGGTTCCCTAATAAAGTCCCACAGTTTACAATATCATTTGTATGCCGATGACACCCAAATCTACTTCTCTACACCAGACCTATCTCCTTCCTTGCTAACCCGTGTCACTAACTGTCTTCCTCACATCTCTAACTGGATGTCCTCTCACTACCTCAAGCTAAATCTCTCCAAAACTGAGCTCCTTATTTTCCCCCCTTCTACAAAACTCTCCACCCCCAATCTCTCTATAACTGTCGACAACTCCATCATTACTCCTACCCCGCATGCCCGATGTCTCGGGGTCACATTTGACATTTGAGATCTTTCTTTCACTACTCACAATCAGTCATCGGCTAAAGCCTGCCGCTTCCACCTTAAAAACATCTCTAAAATTAGACTCTTCCTTACACAAGACACAACTAAGATTTTAATCCACTCTCTCATTCTTTCCCACCTCGATTACTGCAACTCTGTCCTCTCTGGTCTCCCCACCTGCCGCCTAGCTCCTTTACAGTCCATAATGAATGCCTCTGCCAGACTCATCTTCCTTACACGTCGCTCTTCATCTGCTGCACCTCTCTGCCAATCCCTTCACTGGCTTGCTCTTGCCTTTAGGATCAAACACAAAATTCTCATTCTGACATACAAATCCCTCAACTGCACTGCTCCCCAATATATCTCAGACCTTGTCTCCAGATACTCTCCCTCCTGTCCCCTTCGCTTTGCTCACGACCTCCTACTCTCATCCTCTCTTGTCACCTCATCACACTCCCGTTTACAGGACTTCTCCAGACTGGCTTCCATCTTGTGGAACTCTCTGCCTTGCTCCACAAGACTCTCTTCTAGTTTTAAAAGCTTCAAGTGTTCCCTAAAGACTCTACTGTTCAGGGATGCATACAACCTATGCTAACCTTTCTTTATACCAGTTCCTCTCCTCCATTGCAATCCACTGAACCCCCTTAGCATGTAAGCCTAAGAGTCCAGCTGTTTGTAGATCACCTTCTTAAGAGCTGACTACAACAGTGCAACTCTTGGCAGGGCCCTCTACCCATTTTATCCCTATAATTGTTTTGTTGTACTCTTCCTTTGTTTATAGCACTGCGGAATCTGTTGGTGCTCTAAAAATAACCGATAATAATAAAATTCACATAGTGATTTATCTAATATGTCTAAATGTAGACCCAAATCCAAAAGGTTTTTAAGTTCATGTTTGAACTGTGTAGTTAGGTTTCTAGATAGCTTATTGTATGTTTGTCTATCACTAAGTTGCTTCATTGCTTCACTGTGATAGCCTGACATATTCTGAATCACTATTGAACCTCCTTTATCTGCAGGGGTAATGGAGATTTATTTTCTTTGTTTTAATTCCCTTAAATGCCACTCTCTGTTTGTGATTAAGGTTATATTTCATTTGTTGGGAAGTTTTTTTTGTTATATTTTCATGTAAATTCACTAGTTCGGTGTGTGTCTTCTCCTAGAATAGCTCTATATAGGAACTTTGTGCCTGAACCAGGTAGAATGTGCTTTTATTTTTAAGATCATGTTTATTAGCCTGTTTGTGTACCTGCACATTCTCAATCTTCCTACCTGCCTCACCACGCATTGCCATCAAAGAGCTAATTAACCTCTCATCAGTATACATTAAAGTTATTTCTTGATCAGGGTCTAATGTTGGTGTGAGTTCTTGTGTTGTTGTATCTATTTCTGCTATATTACTTGTTTCATTATTAGAACATTTATTATCTATTAAATCTACATTATGGAAATGTTTTCTTAGTACTAGAGTCCTCACAAAACGATTGACATTAGTTATGGTCTTGAATAAGTTTGTAGTTGGAGAGAACCCCAAACCTTTACATAGCACTTCTTGTTCCATAGTAGATAGGGGAAATTTTGATAAATTGACTATAGTTTGTATCTTGTCGACATCTTGTTTCTGTCCTTGTTTTTTGACTGATCGTTTTTGGATTCTGTTTTTTTGTTATCTATCTTTAATTCCGATCCATTTGAGGACTCTTGTCTTTGTTCCCGGGTTTTTGGTCTTGCTCCTAGCTCTTTGGCTGAGTGTTCCACCTCTTCTGAGGTCTCACTATTTTCTGTACTGTTCAGTGTCCTAGTGATTGGTGTAGATGCTAGGTGGCTTTTGACAGAGAAGTTGGAGTTTCCTTGTTGATCTAATCCTTGGTGTCTGATTGTGAGATTTGAGGTGTAATGGTTCTCATCGTGAGATTGATACTAAGTATAAGTAGAAATTTTACTTTTGAAAATGCTGCACTATTTGATACTATATTTCTGCTGTATGAATGTATCAATACATAATGGTATATATGTTTTTATTGTAGATCATGTGTAAATATTTGAGTAAAGTTTTGCTTCTGTTTTTAAGTATTCTAATTAGTGGTGAACTATGCTACATAACCTGGGGATAGGTGTGTCAATCTTTCTATTAGCCGATTGGCCAATATACGTAGATGGGCATATGCAAGAAAGAGTAAAAGCTAGACAACTTACCTACCCCAGGCTATCTTTGAGAAAGCACCAGAGCGTCGTGAAACACGTCAGATGACGTAAACACCGGCATTGTGTGTACCTACACTCCTCTGTATCAAGCTATGTTGTACTGTGAGTTTTTAAATTGCCTATAATAAATGTGAAGTTTTATAAGTACACTGCTTGCCTAGCTACGATTGCTGCCTCACTATCTATGATTTTCCATGCTTTGTATTCTTACAGATATATATATATATATATATATATATGTATATGTCTGTAAATACATACATACACAAATAAATACATATGTACACATATATAGACACACATATATATATATATATATATATATATATATATATATATATATATATATATATATATATATACATACATACATATCCATCTTTAGACATTTATATGTATGTATCTCAATGTTAAAGCCCTTTGCCTGCTTTTTTTCCTAGCACCTCATATCTTTTAGCCTTTATAACATTTTTGTGCAATATTGTTTTTTTATCATTTTTATTAGATGGTGTTATTTTGAGTGTAACTGTACTTTGTAATGTATTTTTGATGTCACGATCATCATTCTAGCGTAAATTTGGATTGTGCTCAAGTGATCACATTTATTTTTCATTCGTAATAAGAGCGGTAAGCCCGATGCGCACAAACCCCCATGATAAATCCCTTATCGCTTGTGTGCATATGTTTGGGCTGTAGGCTGGCCCACAATGCTTATTTTTACTGTGTATCAACTGATAAAATGCATAATACTTCACTCCAAAACCATTTTAAAATAAGTAAAACAATAATTTCACAGACAATAATGCTTCAAAAGTATTCAATGAAACAAAAGATAAAATGATAGAGATGTAATATGTATTAGTACATGTAAACAAACTGAGACAAGTAGACTAAGCCTTGTTTCTCAACATGTGGTAGATATACTACTGGATGTACCTGTTGCATTAACAAGGCTTACTCAGTAGCTGACACTTTCTCATTATGATGCTGGTAATGTAAACAGAAATCAGTGCTTCTTAGTTCTACCCTCAAGCGCATCTAACAGGCCAGATTTGAATGTCCTGCCTGGGCTGGTCACCTGCTCACTCACTGACTCACCTGTTCTCAGGTAGGAAATCCTTAGAATCTGGCTGCTTATCCACATTTGAGAACTAGAGTTGAGAATCTCTGATAGAAAGTTTGTGACAGGCAAGTTGCGACTCATAATATATCCCTGAAGCTACTTCAGATACAAAAATCTACCCCCCCCCACCCATAGGGAGGTTTATTTCTCTTGCTGACTCCTGTTTACATAAACTAAAAATATGAATATTGTAGTTAAGTTGTGTTTTCAACAGGCAAAAACAACTATTTCTTTCCTAAGATATGGTGAGTCCACGGGATCATCAATTACTGTTGGGAATATCACTCCTGGACAGCAGGAGGAGGCAAAGAGCACTACAGCAAAGTAAAATAAGCTGTTAAGTATCACTCCCCTTCCCACAACCCCCAGTCATTCTCTTTGCCTTCAGTGCAAGGAGGAGGTGAAGTTAGGTGTCTGTTAATGATTTCTTTACAATCAAGATTGTATTATTTTGAAAGCCAGAGCAGACTTGCTCTGATCTTTCCTGACAATTCTGGGTCTAGCTGTACTTCACGTTAGTCTCTTCAGTAGGGCTTTGGTAGCTTTCAAGCAGTTTCCTAACAGGTTGCTGCCCTTGTATAGAAAGCCAGTGTAGGTTTACTCTGTCGTCTCTTGTGTTCACAGGTCTCTGCGAGGAGCGGCTTCCTCTCATACCGGGTGAGCTGTCCTCCTGCCAGACAGCATGAGGTGCAGATAAGTGCCATTTTCTGTTTATATGGGAGACTCTGGCACCCATTGAGCTAATTGCACTTTATTGTGACCTAATTCCTGCATTAAGAGTCAGGATAACGGTAGGGAGCAGGCACTGTGTGTTTTCAGAGGAGGTGATTCAATGCAAACAGGGTTTGTGGTGATTCATTGGTGCACAGTAGGGATACGTTTTTCAGGGGACCACACTTAGAAAAACAGTCTATGGATGTGAAATTTATTCCCCTCATGTAATCTGTAATCATTTTGTCTATGTCCGCCGGGATCGCCTCTGACGTAATTTAGGAGGCGGGTTCTTTTTGTCTAGGCCGTTTGGCAGGTTAAGTGCGCACTTTTAACTGATTTTGGCACAGTAAGTACGTCATCTTCTCTGCTGTGTTCCGGAGCGGCTGAGTCAGTTATAGAGTCGCTTGTTATTCCGGATTTCAGAGGGGGCAGGTAAGCACCTCAGTATTACTCTGAGGTGTGGAGGTACAAAAGAGGTTCAATTTTAAAATAAAACTGAGCATTTGGTCTTATTTCATAAGATCTCATGACAGTCATTATCATCAGAGAGCCTTTCTGAGCGTTATTTTCATACGGAGCTCCTTAAAGAGACAGTGTTAGAATTTTTTAATTTTTTTTTATTTGTTCCTGTAAATTTTATGCAAATATTGATCAAGAGTTGGTGCCTTCTGCTGAATGCAGACTTTGTTCAAATGACCAAGTAGAAACTCCTTTGCCTTTTTTTTCTTCATATGTTGAAAGAACGTTATTGTATGAAGATAAACTTTTTGTTACTGAGCCACTATCCTCTCAGGTTGATGCTGGTCAGGTGATGCCGCAGCTTTCTCCCCAGACGTCCCAAGCTCTACCAATGTCACATGAAGTGCCCTGCAGTTCCTCGCATGCTCCTGGAGGAGTATATTTGCATGCAGAAATTGCTGCCCAGGTATCCTCGGCGGTATCGGATAGTAAGGTTTCTGATCCAGTACAGGCTAACCAAGTTGCTCTTTCTCATAAGTCAGAAGAGGATGATACTTCGGTAGCCTCTGAGGGGGAAATCTCAGATTCGGATAGTGTAATCCCTTCTGTGATGCTGAAGTGGTTTCCTTCAGATTCAAGCTTGAACACCTTCGTGTTTTGTTAAAGGAGGTTTTGGATGACTCTGATACTCCTGTCGTTGTCAACCCCAAAAAGTCTAGCAAATTGAATAGATACTTTGATGTACCCTCCCTTGGGGAGATGTTTCCAGTGCCAGACCGAGCTACAGAGATTATTGCCCGGGAATGGGAGAGACCTGGTATTCCTTTTTCTCCCTCTCCAGTCTTCAGGAAAATGTTCCCGGTGGCCGACTCCTTTATTTAGTAATGGCAGACGGTCCCCAAGGTGGAAGGGGTGATCTCTACACTTGGTAAGAGGACTACTATTCCTATTGAGGATAGTTGCTCTTTCAAGGACCCTATGGACAAGAAGCTGGAGGCCTTCTATAAGAAGATGTATATTTATTAGGGTTTACAGTGGAAACCGGCGGTGTGTATCGATACAGTGACAAGTGCAGCAGCATATTGGTTTGAAGCTTTGTCTGAGTCCCTCCAAGCAGAGACTCCTTTGGAGGAGATACAGGATAGGATAAAGGCTCTTAAGTTAGCCAGTTCCTCTGACGCTTCTTTGCAGGTCATTAAGTTGGGGGCCAAAATATCTGGTTTCTCAATTTTGGCACGTAGAGCACTATGGCTGAAATCATGGTCAGCAGATGTTTCTTCCAAATCTAAGCTTTTGGCAATCCCGTACAAGGGTAAGACCTTGTTTGGGCTGGGTTTGGCAGAATTTTTTTCCGATATCACGGGTGATAAAGGATCTTTTCTGCCTCAAGATAGGAAGAACAAATCGAAAGGACGTCAGAGTAATTTTCGTTCCCTCTTCTGCCAAGCAGGACCAGTCCAAGCCCGCTTGGAAGCCCAGTCAGTCTTGGAACAAGGGGAAGCAATCTAAGAAGTCAGCGGCTGAATCTAAGTCAGCATGAAGGGTTTGCCCGATCCAGGATCGGATCGATTGGGGGGCAGACTCTCTCAGTTTTCTCTAGCATGGATATGAGATGTCCCAGACCCATGGGTCGTAGACATAGTATCCCAGGGTTACAAGTTAGAATTCAAGACTTTTCCTCCTAGGGGCAGGTTCCACCTCTCAAGATTATTTGTAGACCAGACAAAAAGAGAGGCGTTCTTACAATGTGTACAGGACCTTTTCCTCCTGGGAATGATAGCTACAGTCCCAGTTCAGGAACAGGGTCTAGGGTTCTTTTCCAATCTATTCATGGTTTCCAAAAAAGAGGGAACTTTCAGGCCTATCCTGGATCTAAAATTCCTCAACAAGTTTCTCAGAGTGCCGTCCTTCAAAATGGACACTATCAGCTCCATTCTTCCTCTAGTGCAAGAGGGTCAGTTCATGATGACCATAGATCTGAAGGATGCGTACCTCCACATTCCCATTCACAGGAATCATCACACATTTCTGAGGTTCGCTTATCTGGACAAACACTTTCAGTTTGGGGCATTTCCATTTGGACTTGTTACAGTTTGCAGGATTTTCTCAAAGGTCCTGGGAGCTCTGCTGGCAGTAATTAGGTCTCTGGGAATTGCAGTGGCACCTTATCTGGATGATATTCTGGTTCAGGTGCCATCTTTTCAACTAGCAAAATCTCACACAGAGATCTTGTTGTCTTTTCTTCGTTCCCACGGATGGAAGATGAATTTAAAAAAGAGCTCCCTTGTTCCAGCTACAAGGGTGGTCTTCTTAGGAACCATTATAAATTCCCTTTTGATGAAAATATTTCTCACAGAAGTCAGAAGAGCCAAGAATCTGTCCTCTTGCCTTTCTCTTCAGTCGGCTGTATGACCACCAGTGGCCCAATGTATGGAGGTAATTGGTCTGATGGTGGCTTCCATGGACATAGTCCCCTTTGCTCTATTCCATTTTGAGATCTCTGCAGTGATGTATGCTCATTCAATGGAACGGGGAATAGTTCTAGATCAAGCAGTGAAATACTCTCTTCCATGGTGGCTGTATAAAGAACATCTGTCTCAGGGAACATGCTTTCGGAGACCCTCATGGGTGATTGTGACCATGGACGCCAGCCTGGCTGGGGAACGGTTTGGGACTCTTTGAAGGTGCAGGGACTCTGGTCTCAGGAGGAATCTGCTCTCCCCATAAACATTCTGGAGTTGAGAGCAATCTTCAATGCCTTGATGGCTTGGCCTCAGCTGGCCTTAGCCCGGTTTATCAGGTTCCAGTCAGACTACATAAACTCAGTGACTTACATCAACCACCAGGGGGGGACTCTGAGATCCTTAGCCATGAAGGAGGTGGCTCGGATCATTCAGTGGTTGGAAGCTATCAACTGCTGTCTATCTGCCATCCACATTCCAGGAATGGACAATAGAGAAGCAGATTTCCGGGGAGTGGGAACTCCATCTGGAGGTGTTCTCCAGGTTAACCACCAAATGGGGGCTACTGGAATTGAATCTGATGGCATCTCGCCAGAACGCCAAGCTTCCAAATTACGGTTCAAAGTTGAGGGCTTTCCTGATAGATGCTCTAGCAGTTTCTTGGAACTTCAGGTTGGCATACCTTTTTCCTCCTTTTGCTCTCCTTCCACGAGTCATTGCTCGGATCAAGCAGGGGAGTGCTTTGGTGATTCTAATAGCTCCTGCGTGGCCTCGCAGGATCTGGTATGCAGACCTAGTGGAAATGTCTTCTCTTCCTCCGTGGAGACTCCCTCTGAGGAAGGATCTTCTACTTCAGGGTCCTTTTCTTCATCCAAACCTCATTTCTCTGAAACTGACTGCTTGGAGATTCAACGGTCGGTTATTGAGACCATGATTCAGGTTTGTAAGCCTGCTACTAGAAAGATTTACCATAAGATATGGCGTAAATATCTTCATTGGTGTGAATCCAAAGGATACTCTTGGAGTAGAGTCAGGATTCTACACATTTTGTCCAGAGCTGCCTTTCTGGAGAAGAGTTTGTCTGTCAGTACTCTGAAAGGTCAGATCTCTGCCTATCTATTTTGCTGCTCAAGCGTCTGGCAGATGTACCATATGTGCAATTTTTTTGTCAGGCCTTGGTCAGAATCAGGCCTGTGTTTAAATCTGTTGCTCCACCTTGGAGCCTTAACCTTGTTCTCAAAGTTTTGCAGCAGGCTCCATTTGAGTCAATGCATTTCAAGATATAAAGTTGTTATCTTGGAAAGTTTTGTTTCCTACTGCTATCTCTTCTGCTCTGAGAGTTTCAGAACTCTCAGCTTTGCTGTGCGATTCGCCTTATCCCATATTTCATGCAGATAAGGCAGTTCTTCGCACCAAGTTTGATTTTCTTCCTAAGGTTGTTGTTACTTCTCTCTGTCCTAATCCTTCTCATAAGGAGCATTTGTTGCACAACTTAGATGTTGTGTGGGCTCTTAAATTTTATTTGCAGGCGACTAAGGACTTTCGTCAGTCTTCTGATTTGTTTGTTTGCTTTTCTGGGAAACGCAAAGGTCAGAATGCTACTGCCACTTCTCTTTCTCTCTGGTTGAGAAGTATTATTCGTTTGGCGTATGAGACTGCTGGACAGCAGCCTCCTGAAAGAATAACAGCTCATACTACTAGGGCTGTTTCTTCTTCTTGGGCTTTCAAAAATTAGACTTCTGTGGAACAGATTTGCAAGTCCTCTTTGCATACTTTTTCCAAATTTTATAAATTTGATACTTTTGCCTCGGCTGAGGCTTCTTTTGGGAGAAAGGATCTTCAGGCGGTGGTGCCTTCAGTTTAGGTGACCTGTCTTGTCCTTCTCTAATCATCTGGGTATTGATTCAAAACAGTAATTGATGATCCCGTGGACTTACCATATCTTAGGAAAGAAAACAAAATTTATGCTTACCTGATAAATTTCTTTCTTTCTGGATATAGTGAGTCCACGGCCCCGCCCTTTGTTTTTACTAAACCTCATTCACCTCTACACCGTGTGTTACTCCTTTTCTCCTTTTCCTTCAGTTGAATGACTGGGGATTGTGGGAAGGGGAGTGATACTTAACAGCTTTGCTGTGGTGCTCTTTGCCTCCTCCTGCTGGCCAGGAGTGATATTCCCAACAGTATGTGATGATCCCGTGGACTCACCATATCCGGAAAGAAAGAAATTTATCAGGTAAGCATAAATTTTGTTTTCAAATGACACAATAAAGGTAAAGGAGCTGTTTGCAAACAATTTCTGGACTAATGGTACCACATTAAAGGGGGGGGTGTTACAGTACAATGTCCATTTAAAGCCATTGAAGGGAGCTGTAAGTAATATATAGAGCAAGATTTATGAAGCTTCAAATACAGCTTTTTCGGCTAAGTGGAGCAGGTTCACATAAGCCAGCCTGCTGCCACATGTTTAAGGAGCAGAAACTGCTTCTTCTTTTTCTTCTCTGACATCTCAGGTGTTCGAGGTGATTGAAATGCCTTGCACTTGAGCAATTGGTTGCCCTGTTGCAGGGGAGTCATTGCACAAGAACCCTCTTTTGCAATGTTAAATTCTGCCGTGTGATGCAATATCACAAGTGATGATTGCAGGCGGATGGGTTCACTACTTGTAAACCTGTTTGCCTGCTAGCACTGTATATTTTTCACATAGTAATCCTGAAAGCACTACAGTTTCTCCCTGTTTACTAAGCTACTGATTATCAATAGACTCACAGGTCAGAAAAAAGCTTAGAATGCTACTAGATTTACAGCAATTTTATTTCAGTCTAAATAGCTATAGTTTGTGTTGGAATGCCCACCTAAGGATATATCTCCAGCTTCACCAGTTCCTGTGTTATACTGTGTACCTCGCTCACCTCTCTAGTGAAACATCTGAGGATGCTGAAGAGATGCATATGAACTTAATGGGCCAGAGAGGACTGCAAACGTTTTTTGTGCAAGTGATATAGGGTTTTTGCGTTTGTTTCTGCGCAGGTTAAATTGCACTCGTATTACAAGTTGAAAGTAAACCCGATCATTTAAACGCAAATCAAATTAATGCTTGTTAGGTTAGCTCTGGTTAACTGTTTTGCAAAACAAAAAAAGTGTCACAAAGCACATCAAAAATACATTACAAAGTACACTTACACTCATAATAACTTATTTTATTTAAAAAAAAAAATCACTTAAAAATTATAAGGGTTTAAAGATATAAGATCTCAGGTGTTAGATAAACCAAGGCAGTCAAAGGGCTTTAAAGTAAAAGTCAATCCTAGCATTGGTGAAACGCTAGGATTGACCATTAAAACAAACAAAGGGGACTTTCATTCATGAAGTATAAAATACTTCATGCAGAAAGCTGCTTTATCTGTTTCAAGCCTTGCCCACACTGACTGAGCTGCTCAGGCAGCCCACGGCAGAACACTATTTTGCTATGAGGTGATGATTTCACCTCTTAGCAAATAGAGTGCAGGAAATCCGTTGCCACATGCGCACCAAGCTAGATTTCCTGCACGTCACGTCACCTCTCAAGCAAAATAGCGTTCTGCCGTGGGCTGGCTTAGCAGCTCAGAACGGCGAACGCTTGAAACAAATAAAGGAGCTTTCTGCATGAAGTATTTTATACTTCATAAATGAAAGCCCCCTTTATTTGTTTCAATGGTCAATAATAGTGTTTCGCAAACGCTAGAATTGACTTTAACACAGTGAATGGCCAAACACTGTGGTATAGAGCGAATGAAAGGAAGAGCCAAGTATTAGTTCCACTTTACATGCGGATAATGACGCTGAATTCTAATATAGACATATGGGAATAAATCACCAACAAGGAAGATCCCTGATATTTCCCACATAATTGTGCAGTGTAATCTGCTCTTGATACATTCCATTATCTCTCTGGTATCTGGCTATAGGTTTACAGATTCGATTTAGAGAAACTGAGGTACTTTTGTCCCATATGTCTTGCCGTAGCCCCTGTAAACACTGTTGGAATATTGTGTGCAGTGAGAATGTGATCTTAGCTCTGGGAGATCCGGAATATGTAAGTTAGGGCCGATGGTTTAATCGGGGAATGTGTGACATGATCTTTTATAAAACAATCATCAACCTGAAACTAAAATAACAACATTGGGGCATTGAGTTACGTATATTGCCATATTTGGAAAATAAGTCACATTAAATAGGTCTAGGCAGGATCTATGCAATCCAGATGGCTGTTATAAATTTATAAATCATAATATATGGAGTTTTGAATTGCAATGTTATTAGATTATATGTACTATATTTATCAGATGGGGTTATGTTTTACCCACATTATATGCACTGTATTTATTATAAGGTGTATTTTGAGACATGACTCGATGATTCACTTATTACTTAGGTTTTGCTGTTATTTTGGTAACCATGGAAACTGGTTTTGGCGCAATATTTTGTGCATGAGGGGTGGGGTTTATGGAATTTAAATGTTTGCTGTGTGTCACTGTTTACCTGTCTGAGGAATGTCACATATTTAAGCATATTTCCATGTTTAAAATCCAGTGAGTGCAGTTTATTTTTTGTTTTATCGATAATTGTTGGACTGAAACCTGGTTGCTGGTAATACAGTGAAGTGAGAGTGTAGGCCCAACAGGACTTGTGTATATATATATATATATATATATATATATATATATATATATATATATATACCTTGCGGGTAAAGTCAGAAATTGGGTAATCCTAGCATTTCCCCAAGCAGCTCTGGGTGAAGTCCGAAATAACATCATAAATCTACTCAGAGTGGTCACTGCATCAAACATATATATGATGCACTGTAATTCCCACATCTTCTATATATTTGATTTTTTTTTTTTAATTATCTGCTTTTTAGCACATTTCAATGACAAATACATTTATTAAATATATATATGATGCACTTTTATTCCCACATCTTCACTATATTTTTTGCCTGCATCTGGGGGGGGGGGGGTTCAAGGGTGGCAAAGCCACCCTTTTAAACCTTATTCCCCAAGGTTCACTTGGGGTGGATGCCAGAGGATCGGCGGAGTGCCTTCCTTCAACTCCCCAGGCAGAGGCAAAAGAAATAGTGTAGATGGGGGAATTACAGTACTTCAGGCTTTACCCAGAGCTGCTTGGGTAAACCCGAGTTTGTGACTATATATATATATATATATATATATATATATATATATATATATATATAAGTGTGTGTGTGTATATATATATATATATATGTATATATATATGTATATATATATATATACACAGTTGTAATCAAAATTATTCAACCCCCATTGCAATCAGGTTTATTGTAAAAATGTACAGACTTTCAGCTGTTTGCCATGAACAAATCAAACAAAAGCAATTGAAATAGCTCAATACAACAAATGATTCCTGTGGTTTTCCCCAAATTCAAATGAAAATACAACTTTTAATTAATTCTGCAGTCTCAAAATTATTCAAAACCAAAAATATGTAAAACAAGTGTTGTCTCAAGCACACCTGATGCAACTAATCAAGGGCTTCATTAGTTGCACCAGGTGTGCTTGAGCTAGAGCACATGAAATACCTGAATTGGCTAGGGGTTTGTTGAGTGTCACATTTGACTGCATGTTAGAAATATGGCTATGTCAAAAGAATGGTCCAAAAAGTTAAGAGAAGAGATCATTGCCCTTCACAAACAAGGAACAGGATACAAAACAAGATAGTGAAGGCACTAAATGTTCCCAGAGACACTGTTAGAAGCATAGTTTGCAAGTTCAAAGTTAAAGCAACAGTGGTTATACTTCCTGGACGGGGAAGAAAAAGGAATCTATCAATGGCTGCAACCAGATTTCTGAGGAGGCCGGTTGAGAAAAACCTCAGAGTGACTGCAAAAGACCTGCAGCAAGACTTGGTGGCAACAGGCACTGAGGTTTCAGTTTGCACAGTAAGGTGCATACTAAACGCAAAAGGTTTCCATGCCAGAACTCCATTACTGACCCAAAAGCACAAGAAAAGTCAGCTCCAATATGCTCAAAATCATATAAATAAGCCACAAAAGTTTTGGGATTCTGTTCTGTGGAGCGATGAAATAAAACTGGAACTTTTTTAACCTGATGGATTAGTGGAATGTCTGGAAGAAGAATAATGAAGCATAAGCTGAAAAGAACACCCTGCCTACAGTTAAGCATGGTGGTGGCTCAGTGATGCTCTGGGGCTGCTTTGCATCCTCTGGCATTAGAAACCTGCAGCATGTGGAAAACAAGATTGATTCATTGAAGTATCAGGTAATCCTAGGAGAAAACGTCATGCTGTCTGTGAGGAAGCTGAAGCTTGGGCATTATTGGACCTTCCAACAGGAGAATTATCCCAAGCATACCTTAAATTCCACCAAGGCTTGGTTGCAGAGGGAGTCCTGGAAGATCCTACAGTGGCCATCACAGTCACCTGACTTGAACTCCATACAAAATCTCTAGTGGGATTTGAAGAAGGCGGTTGCAGCACGCAAACCCAAAAATATTACAGAACTGGAGGCCATTGCTCATGAGGAATGGCATAAGATTTCTCAGGAACGCTGTGAGAAGCTGGTGTCTGGCTACGCATCTCGCTTGCAGCAGATCATAACAGCAAAAGGGTGCTCTACTAAGTACTAAAGATGCTTGTCATGAAGGGGTTAAATAATTTTAAAACTGCAGAATTCATTAAAAGTTGCATTTTAGTTGATTTTGGGGAAGTCACTTGAAGTATTCATTGTGTTGAGCAATTTCAATTGCTTTTGTTTGATTTGTTTATTGCAAATAGCTGAAAGTCTGTAAATGTTGTCAATAAACCTGATTTGCAATGGGGGGTTGAATTATATATATATATATATATATATATATATATATATATATATATATATATGTATATATAGGTATAGATATATATTGTACCAAAATGCCATCATATATTTATATTAATATGTATTATGAAAAAATAGAACATATTCTGCTATGTGAAGAACATTTAAATGTGAAATCTGATTAGTGAACATGAGAATATGCGATCAAGTTTGCATGTGAGTTGGGTGTTAGTTTTTTTTTCCTCCATTGACTTCTATGGGGCAATAGGTTAACCCGTGTGCAAAGAAGCCAAACTTACAATAATGCGCCCGTCAGGTTAGAGCGAGGGCCATAACTTTTTACTTTCAACTCGTTAACACGCGCATGAGTGTTAATTAGCGCTCGACTTGTAATCTGGCCCAATGTGTTTAGTAATATCTCTGTAACCAAATAAACTCAGATCTGCAATAATAAAAGTTTGAGCACAATAAAGGTTTCATTTTTTTTCAAAGTAATGAAAGATCCGACTTGGCATCCATTGCATTGTTTTTCCAAGCCACAATGATCTATTAGGAAAATAGGTGAATTGTAAAAATGAATGAGTAAGGAGAGCAAAACTGTATCTTTTCAATATTACCCTCTGTCAGCTATAGCCATTAGCCATAGAGCCAGTCGTTTTTTAAATTTGCTTATACAGTAAAGAATGAAAATGAATGCAAGCACTTTATGCTTTTTAAGATGTAAAAAGTGTGTTTGCAATTATTGACGTTCATACCTCTCTTCGTTCACTTAGTTTTTCGCTGGTTGGTTTGCTGATCCCATTTTCAAAAATGGAGACTATAATGAGATAATGAAAACAAATATAAGGGAAAGAAGCCTTGCTCAGGGGTTGTCAAAATCACGGTAAGATCGTCTATAAAATCTGGACAAGTACATGAACAACTTGTAAAAACTAAAATGAATAGACAAATCACTATTGAACGTGCATGTAATACTCAAGAAAATAAGAAACATACCTGGAAGTTTTGTGTTTTTTTTTAGATAGCATATACTAGGGTTCATAATGTACAGTCTGCATGGCTCTTTGTGGCATTGAATTGTTTTTTATATGTCCTAAACTGAATACTGTATGCAAATGAGCTATTCATATACAGCTCTATAAACTAGTATTGACAGACATAAACATTTCAGATTGGATAATTCATTCAATATATATAGTATTTGGTATAAAATATAGGTTTTCTGTGACTGTCATAAATTAATTAAAATGCTGACATCTTATTTAATTCATAGACTACCAGAATTCACAGAAAGTGAAAAGATGAGGATTAAAGGGACATATGACTTTTTTGGGCTCAATCACTATACCTCAGTTTTAGTAGCAACTGCCATCTACCCAAATTCAGAGCAATCCTATGATGCAGACAGGTAAGGAAGAGTGCTACTGCTGTGTGCTAATTTATGCATGAATTTACATAATGCATCTACTGAGGCATTTATATATGAAGAGATTGGAGTTGCCTAGGCAACTAAGGAAACATTTAAAGTGTTTTGAGCAGAAAAAAATGCAATACATATAAGTTCACCACTTCAGTCTATTATTTCACTCTAAATAAAAGAACAGAAGTGCTCAACCTGGGAACGAACAATAGCATAATAGCTTGTTCTATGGCTAGTTACCACCCAAGGAGCAGCCTCTTTTTGCTCAACATGTGCCTTTCACAGAAAATAACTTTGCTCTAGCATATCAGTCTGATCCTGACTTAACAGTGCAGTCCAGCAGTTATGAAGCAGCGGTCTCAAGACCGCTGCTACTTAACTGGTCCGCTGCCTCTGAGGCTGCGGACATCAATCCGCCCGATCCTATACAATCAGGCTGATTGACACCCCCTGGTAGCAGCCGCAAATCTGCAGGGGGCGGCATTGCACAAGAAGTTCACCAGAACTGCTTGTGCAATGTTAAATGCCAAAGCAAGTGGCAGCAGTCAATTTATTCCAGTATAGAGCCCAGAAATAGACAGCAGCGATGTTTCGGGATTGATCCCTTATTCATGAATAAGGGAGCAATCCTGAAACATCGCTGCTGTCTATTTATGTGCTCTATACTGGATTAAATTGATTGCTGCCACTTGCTTTGGATTTTTATTTGTGTATTGGAGGTCTGAGTGGTCCTCCTCAGTGAACGTAGAGTGCTGGACTGATCTCTTGTTTCTACAATGTTAAATGCCGACAGCGTATGCTGTTGGCATTTAGTGATGTCGGGCGGACATGATTCGCTACATTTGATAATTTGACCCCATTGGCTGAGGGCTTAAAAAGAGCAGAATGTATTTCTCTTTACTAAGGTAATGATAAAGTTAAAACATATCCATAAGAAGATATGGTAGATATCACATATATCAAATGTTTTTAATGTGAGAAATTCACTATAATCATTTTGATGGTATTTTATTGTATTAATCTTTCACATTATTTTATTTGCTATTTCTCTGTGACTGGGGTTTTATCACACAGATTGGTATTAAAGTGATGGTAAACTTTACATGTTTTAAAATCGGGTCTGGAATCTAAGTAATATTTTACAGGGCCTTTAATTGATCACTTCTAATAAAGATGCGCTGTAACGGGGGCGGAGCCATCAACCAAGCATGGAGGACGTGTTTCAAAGAGCTCCTGAAGAAATGTACTTGCTATAACGACTAATTAGAGCTCAACTTCTGTAACTTTCTCTAAGAATAGCCCTGAGAAGGCAGGATTACCCCTACAATGTTTGTGGATCTCCCCACTTTATTCACATTCCAGCTCATATCCCTATCTATCATCGCAGATTAGGAAATACGCAGGCTTTTGAGGCCTACTGCAAGTACGACATCCGATATGGAGGAAGTATCATCTACCATTTGTGAGGCCCTGCGGGAGCTAGGTCTGAAATTGTCAGCTAGCTATGATGACATCTCAGTTTGTTTAAGGTCTGCTATGGCGCAACCGTTGTTTTCAATACAAGACAGATTGGGCGATATAACCCTTCCGACCTGTGCAGAGCAACCTTCATAATGTGTGGGACGGTCAATAGAAATTAAGGCAGATCTAACTGCTGAATTACCCAGAGATCTTACGACTCCCGCCTTACACTACAACAAATCTAAACTGGAGGATATAGCCGGTACCGGAGAGCTGAAGGCTACGCTATCTTCTACACTGAGGGAGCCCCTTGCTGTGACCCGACAGCTGAGCACTCTTCCTGTGCTGGGAGATCGGGAGGAGAATGTTCCGCTGGTTTACAATGTAGCATGTCTTTGATCGTGGGTCGGCTGGAGTGCTCTTCGGGGAGTTCCTATATAGCACTGAGATCCTGCTGAGCTATGATCACTACATCGGCTCTGAAATTTCTGCCCCGTGAAACCGGGGTATGTTTGGATACCTGTCTTTGAGTAGTAGCAGCCGTGAGATGTGTCATTCCATGCTTGCTCTGGGAGGGCTGTCATTTAGGTCCTACAGGCAGGATTTCACAAGCCGCATCAACATTTCGTGGGGCACTTTCGATCCGGGAGGTTGCTATTGATGTTTGTTACTTGCCCTGTACGGTACGGCTGAGGGACTTTGATGGAGTTAGACTGTTTTATACCCCTTAGCCAGATTGATGGCAATGATGTGAATATACTATCCTTAAAAACTTTGCTCCTCTCCACACTTGTATTAAGCCTAAACGGCACACATAGGAAAACTGTGTTATATAGCAGTGATGTAGGCTAAGAGATCAGCTACTTTGGCAAGATGGCACCTTTTAAGTCTGAGAATTACCGTTTAGCAATTGACTTATGTTATATTCCAAAGAAAAGTTTGTTTTAAGGTTTGCATGGTATGTTGGACTCTACATTATGTATGTTATGGCTAACGTTGACTCTATAGTTTGAAGTCCCCACATTTATGGCTAGGAGTGTCTTTTATGTATAGCCCCAGGTAACAAGATTGCAGTCTTTTCTGTTATGTAGTCCTTGAATGGACTGCACACAATGTTTTAACAGAGCATGTTATATTTAATACTATACGGTTATATTAATCTTCCCTGACTTATAGACAGCGATTGGTCCATGTTGAGGTCATGTTTATTGCTATCATCTGGCCACATTACCCCACTATCGGACAATGCAAGATCTTCATTCTATACCAGATTGGCCCTTAAATGACGAGTCATAACTCTGAGAGATGGGGAACATTTCTTTAGTTATTAAACCTCACTAATTCTCGCATGCATTATTTACTATATTTTGTATTATTCCCTCACAACCTGTTATCTTTGCATGCTTTATATATTCCTCTGTGCTACCGTACTTATGTGACTGTGTCAAAAGGTTTATATTGTACCTACTACTATCTAGTCCCTACTACAGTGCAGGAGGTTCCTTTGGACTGATGCCACAATATGAAAATCTGTTTTCTCAACGGGTCCATGGTGTCCTTATATTTATGCCAGGATTACTATTACTATCAGTTGAACCCTAGTCTGAGATATTACATTACTCTATATTTATATGCTATGGCTTGTTTTGACTCTTCTAAATACTGCTCTATATAATTTTACTCTGTGTTCTGGGAACCCTAGGTTGTTAAGTTTGATCATTTCTGTGAGTGCTATTAATGTGAGAGGGGCATGCTGTTTTTTTTTTTTATATACATATGCAACAGGATAGACTGTCTACCAGTTATGTTCACAAACACATGTAGTACACTATAACAGGATATATATAATATTTCCTACTCCTCTCTTGTTTCAGACAGTTGTCTTGATGCATCTGGGCCTCTTGTGAATTCTGCATGTGCATGACTGATAACCATGTACCTCAAAGAGCGTCAGTACATGCTTGATAATTATAGATTATCAGTAGTTAGTCTTATCTGTACTTAACTAATATTTGTCTGCTTAATAGGTACCTCCCTAGAGATTTGGTTATTGCTCAATATGCATGCTACTCCTTGTTTATCAGTCTTCCCAATTCCACCTTAGTTGAGATCAAAAAATATTTAGTTATGCACCAACAGGTTTCCCTCTCCCGCTCATATACGCCAAACAAATATCCAGAGTACTTACCAGGTTCATCTTCTCCCTCTTTATATCTGCTACATTTCATGTAGAGAAATCCATTATAGCTCCGCCCCCCCCTATACTGGGTCCTATTCCCATTTTTCTTTAACCCAAGCGGCTCTTGCCCGCTGTAATCATTTCCCTCTCTCACAATATTCTTGTTAGTTATATCCCTTCATCGACATAGATCTCTTGAATAATCCAAAACTATGTTATCACTCTGTGTGCACTTCAGTTTATAGGGAGTGGTCTCCTTGGCCTATCCCTTCACGAAACAGGGATATAACTCCGTCAACTTATATTCATAACACCCCTCATAACACCAAAAAGAGACCCCATATTCACTCCTGAGCAATTCCACCTCTATGCTCATCAGCAAATGAAGAACTATGTATGTGTAAAGTTCAAGATAATTATTACACCACTGTCTAAGACTTACTGTTCACCTTTTATGTTTGTAATTTCTATGCGCATACCCATGTGGAATTGTATCACTTTATTTTCTCTTGTTTGTCTCAATAAAAATATTTTTAAAAAAAAAAGATGCGCTGTAACTTACATTTTATCTGGCCATGCCATTCTAATAACCCCACATTCCAGCCCCCCACTTCAAAACTCATATTTGTGTTGAGCTAACAGCTTGAACTGTTCTCCAATTGGTGCTCTAGCTACAAAAAAGCGCTGTACGGCTGGAGTGCCGATTGGAGAACAGTTCAAACAGATGGCTCACAAAAAATAAGAGTTTGAAGTGGGTGGCTGTAGCGCAGGGTATTAGAATGCACGGCTAGATTAAAAAGTAAGTTACAGCACATTAGAAGTGATCCATTAAAGGGACACTCTCGGGAAAAATGCACATAGATTAATTACATCTTTGAATAGAAACATATTTGCAATATACTTGTATTATCAAAAATGCTTCTAGAAAAAGTTATCGCTGTTTTAGTGTTAATATTTTTCTATCCATGTGCATGTGAAGCATAGCTCCATATTTTCAGTGCACCAGCACTGGAGCTTGTATCATGTCAGCAATTAACAAATTGAGTCATTACCAGAGGGTACAAACACCTTAGGCTTTCTGAACAAGTTCTGTGTTTAAAATGCTGGTGCACAGTGCATCCTTAAATATACTGTTTTGAAACCGCTACAGCTTTTATAAGAAAATCATTTTTGCTAATACATGTATATAAAACTGAAATGCATCCATGTGGATTTCAATTTTGGCTGGAATGTCCCTTTAAATTCCCTGTAAAATATCACTTAGATTTCGGACCATGTAAAGTTTACCGTCACCGAACCAAGGCCTAGATTTGGAGTTTTGTTGGTAACGACCCGAAAAACTAACGCCGGCTTTTTTCTGGCCGCACCATAAAAATAACTCTGGTATTGAGAGTCCACATAAAGGCTGCGTTAGGCTCCAAAAAAGGAGCGTAGAGCATTTTTAACGCAGCTTCAACTCTCGATACCAGAGTTGCTTACGGACGCGGCCAGCCTCAAAAACGTGCTCGTGCACGATTCCCCCATAGGAAACAATGGGGCTGTTTGAGCTGAAAAAAAAACAAACACCTGCAAAAAAGCCGCGTTCAGCTCCTAACGCAGCCCCATTGTTTGCTATGCGGTAACCCTTCCTACGTCTGCACTTAACATGTACCCGAGTCTAAACACCCCTAACCTTACACTTATTAACCCCTAATCTGCTGCCCCCGCTATCGCTGACCCCTGCATATTATTATTAACCCCTAATCTTCCGCTCCGTAAACCGCCGCTACTTACATTATCCCTATGTACCCCTAATCTGCTGCCCCTAACACCGCCGACCCCTATATTATATTTATTAACCCCTAATCTGCCCCCCACAACGTCGCCTCCACCTACCTACACTTATTAACCCCTAATCTGCCGACCGGACCTGAGCGCTACTATAATAAAGTTATTAACCCCTAATCCGCCTCACTAACCCTATCATAAATAGTATTAACCCCTAATCTGCCCTCCCTAACATCGCCGACACCTAACTTCAATTATTAACCCCTAATCTGCCGACCGAATCTCGCCGCTATTCTAATAAATGTATTAACCCCTAAAGCTAAGTTTAACCCTAATACTAACACCCCCCTAAGTTAAATATAATTTAAATCTAACGAAATTAATTAACTCTTATTAAATAAATTATTCCTCTTTAAAGCTAAATACTTACCTGTAAAATAAATCCTAATATAGCTACAATATAAATTATAATTATATTATAGCTATTTTAGGATTTATATTTATTTTACAGGTAACTTTGTATTTATTTTAACCAGGTACAATAGCTATTAAATAGTTAAGAACTATTTAATAGCTAAAATAGTTAAAATAATTACAAATTTACCTGTAAAAGAAATCCTAACCTAAGTTACAAATAAACCTAACACTAGACTATCAATAAATTAATTAAATAAACTACCTACAATTACCTACAATTAACCTAACACTACACTATCAATAAATTAATTAAATACAATACCTACAAATAACTACAATTAAATCAACTAACTAAAGTACAAAAAATAAAAAAGAACTAAGTTACAAAAAATAAAAAAATATTTACAAACATAAGAAAAATATTACAACAATTTTAAACTAATTACACCTACTCTAAGCCCCCTAATAAAATAAGAAAGCCCCCCCAAATAAAAAAATGCCCTACCCTATTCTAAATTACTAAAGTTCAAAGCTCTTTTACCTTACCAGCCCTGAACAGGGCCCTTTGCGGGGCATGCCCCAAGAAATTCAGCTCTTTTGCCTGTAAAAAAAAACATACAATACCCCCCCCAACATTACAACCCACCACCCACATACCCCTAATCTAACCCAAACCCCCCTTAAATAAACCTAACACTAAGCCCCTGAAGATCATCCTACCTTGTCTTCACCATACCAGGTTCACCGATCGGTCCAGAAGAGCTCCTCCGATGTCCTGATCCAAGCCCAAGCGGGGGGCTGAAGAGGTCCATGATCCGGCTGAAGTCTTCATCCAAGCGGGCCAGAAGAGGTCTTCCATCCGATTGAAGTCATCATCCAAGCGGCATCCATCCGGAGCGAAGCGGCAGCATCCTGAAGACCTCCACCGCGGAACATCCATCCTGGCCGACGACTGAACGACGAATGACGGTTCCTTTAAATGATGTCATCCAAGATGGCGTCCCTCGAATTCCGATTGGCTGATAGGATTCTATCAGCCAATCGGAATTAAGGTAGGAATATTCTGATTGGCTGATGGAATCAGCCAATCAGAATCAAGTTCAATCCGATTGGCTGATCCAATCAGCCAATCAGATTGAGCTTGCATTCTATTGGCTGATCGGAACAGCCAATAGAATGCAAGCTCAATCTGATTGGCTGATCGGATCAGCCAATCGGATTGAACTTGATTCTGATTGGCTGATTCCATCAGCCAATCAGAATATTCCTACCTTAATTCCGATTGGCTGATAGAATCCTATCAGCCAATCGGAATTCGAGGGACGCCATCTTGGATGACGTCATTTAAAGGAACCGTCATTCGTCGTTCAGTCGTCGGCCAGGATGGATGTTCTGCGGTGGAGGTCTTCAGGATGCTGCCGCTTCGCTCCGGATGGATGCCGCTTGGATGAAGACTTCAATCGGATGGAAGACCTCTTCTGGCCCGCTTGGATGAAGACTTCAGCTGGATCATGGACCTCTTCAGCCCCCCGCTTGGGCTTGGATCAGGACATCGGAGGAGCTCTTCTGGACCGATCGGTGAACCTGGTATGGTGAAGACAAGGTAGGATGATCTTCAGGGGCTTAGTGTTAGGTTTATTTAAGGGGGGTTTGGGTTAGATTAGGGGTATGTGGGTGGTGGGTTGTAATGTTGGGGGGGGGGGTATTGTATGTTTTTTTTTTACAGGCAAAAGAGCTGAATTTCTTGGGACATGCCCCGCAAAGGGCCCTGTTCAGGGCTGGTAAGGTAAAAGAGCTTTGAACTTTAGTAATTTAGAATAGGGTAGGGCATTTTTTTATTTGGGGGGGCTTTGTTATTTTATTAGGGGGCTTAGAGTAGGTGTAATTAGTTTAAAATTGTTGTAATATTTTTCTTATGTTTGTAAATATTTTTTTATTTTTTGTAACTTAGTTCTTTTTTATTTTTTGTACTTTAGCTAGTTTATTTAATTGTATTTCTTTGTAGCAATTGTATTTAATTAATTTATTGATAGTGTAGTGTTAGGTTAATTGTAGGTAATTGTAGGTAGTTTATTTAATTAATTTATTGATAGTCTAGTGTTAGGTTTATTTGTAACTTAGGTTAGGATTTCTTTTACAGGTAAATTTGTAATTATTTTAACTATTTTAGCTATTAAATAGTTATTAACTATTTAATAGCTATTGTACCTGGTTAAAATAAATACAAAGTTACCTGTAAAATAAATATAAATCCTAAAATAGCTATAATATAATTATAATTTATATTGTAGCTATATTAGGATTTATTTTACAGGTAAGTATTTAGCTTTAAATTGGAATAATTTATTTAATAAGAGTTAATTAATTTCGTTAGATTTAAATTATATTTAACTTAGGGGGGTGTTAGTATTAGGGTTAGACTTAGCTTTAGGGGTTAATACATTTATTAGAATAGCGGCGAGATTCGGTCGGCAGATTAGGGGTTAATAATTGAAGTTAGGTGTCGGCGATGTTAGGGAGGGCAGATTAGGGGTTAATACTATTTATGATAGGGTTAGTGAGGCGGATTAGGGGTTAATAACTTTATTATAGTAGCGCTCAGGTCCGGTCGGCAGATTAGGGGTTAATAAGTGTAGGCAGGTGGAGGCGACGTTGTGGGGGGCAGATTAGGGGTTAATAAATATAATATAGGGGTCGGCGGTGTTAGGGGCAGCAGATTAGGGGTACATAAGGATAACGTAGGTGGCGGTCGGCAGATTAGGGGTTAAAAAAATTTTTCGAGTGTCGGCGATGTGGGGGGACCTCGGTTTAGGGGTACATAGGTAGTTTATGGGTGTTAGTGTACTTTAGAGTACAGTAGTTAAGAGCTTTAGAAACCGGCGTTAGCCCAGAAAGCTCTTAACTACTGACTTTTTTCCTGCGGCTGGAGTTTTGTCGTTAGATGTCTAACGCTCACTTCAGAAACGACTCTAAATACCGGAGTTAGAAAAATCCCATTGAAAAGATAGGATACACAATTTACGTAAGGGGATCTGCGGTATGGAAAAGTCGCGGCTGGAAAGTGAGCGTTAGACCCTATTTTGAGTGACTCCAAATACCGGCGGTAGCCTAAAACCAGCGTTAGGAGCCTCTAACGCTGGTTTTCACGGCTAACGCCAAACTCTATATCTAGGCCCAAGTGATTTATGCACAGTACATTTTAGGATCTAGTGCCGTAGTGAATTATTATTATCATTATTTATTTATAAAGCTCCCACAGTTTACACCGTGCTATACAAAGGTACATTACAATCATAAGGACTTACAATGAGACTTACAAGGCTATGTAATACATTACAAAATAAAAGATTAACCCCTTAACAACTGTGACATCCCATGTACGTTGCTGGTTGTTAAGGGCTTATCTGCTAATAATAGCGCGGGTCTTGCCGCAAGCATCAACACCACATTATTAGACCCTCCCTACTGCCGGCTTCCTAAAATAGTGGCAGC
Organism: Bombina bombina; assembly: GCF_027579735.1. Lineage (NCBI taxonomy): Eukaryota > Metazoa > Chordata > Amphibia > Anura > Bombinatoridae > Bombina > Bombina bombina. The sequence goes on along the minus strand of NC_069499.1, from coordinate 363,650,832 downwards.
GAGACTGTGCTATTGAAAAAACAATCTCCATAGAAAGATATTAAGGGGTTGATGTAGCGCATTGGATTTTCCTTCTTTTGTGTAAACTACATTTGAAGAGCTTTATCTAAGTGTAGACTTTTTTTTCATAGGATCCTTTTATTTATTTATTTATATATATATATATATATATATATATATATATATATATTACCTCTCTTAGAAAGTTTATGGTATGCAGTACATATACCTTCTCTTCTTTGATTTATCCTGTAAGTAGCTTTGTAGTAATTTCTGGTGCAACTTAATAATGTTGTTCGCTGGGTTTTAAAGTTTCTGAAAGTTGCTTCTTCTGCAAAATTATTTCAGCTAACATTAATCTTTGAGACTAATATTCATGATCATTCTGTTTAATATTATTCCTGTTTTACTTTTCTTATTGTTATAAAAATAGGCATTGTTGTGTCCAGTGGGAAGTATAGAATTAGAATTAAGAATATTGACTACACTCCCAGAATAACTGCTTGCTGAATTTTAATATATGACCACTTGATTTGGTGAATGCGATTACTTGTTTTGAAATTCAGCAAGCAGTTATTCTGGGAGAGTAGTTAATATCCTGATTTCTAATTATATATTCTCCACAGGACACACCTATGTTTATTTCATGCTCACTTTTTGCTCCTCATACGCTTTACATATTTATTTTTTCCACATACCAATTTTTCTCTAAATATACTGTTTACTTAGTAGAATACAAAAAAAAATTATGGTGGGGTTCCACTATTTTACTCACACTACCATATATTGAGCTTTGTGTTTGTAGGGTGAACAAGGGTTACATCAATTAGGATACTAATTATTTGTACCCAATTTAATATTTTAGGGGTGTATATGTACTGTCTGATCGAACCTGGCTTGGATCAGGTTCCGTTTGGTTGAAAGTGACACCTTTTGGCTTTAGAAGGCTACTGAACTGGATAAAGGAAGAGTACAACAATCCTCCTATCTATGTAACCGAGAATGGTGTATCTGAACGTGGAACAAACCTAAAGGACGTCTGGAGAGAGTATTACTACAAGAACTATGTTAATGAAGCACTTAAAGGTAAGCTATGAGTAACCAATTACTCTATCACATCCTTTATGATGAAGTATAATCTACACAAAAATTATTAACATTCAGAGACAGAAAGGGAAAACGTGTAGTGATGGTATACTATCCCCTTTTAAAATCAGATCCGGAATGTTATTGATATTTTAGATGGAGTTTAATTCATCAGCTGTAACGAAGATGCATTATGATACTTTTTAATAAAGATATGAAATTCTAATATTCCATTTTCTGTGAGCTAATGGTTTGAATTGTTGTCCAATCAGCGTTCTCCCTATATGGCACTTTTGTTGTAGCTAGAGTGCTAATTCGACAAAAAAACAATAGCATTAAGAGTCCCTCATTCTCTTAATTTCTATTATTCATTTTATTTATTCTTTAGCTAGCTAAGCAGTCAAAAAAGCCTTTACAGCTAAAGAAATGACTGTGGCCTTCTGGGCTTCGCGTGGACCCACCTTATTGTGGTGAAAAAACAGATAAGTAGTGCTACTTAGCCCACTCTGATCTTAGCCCACCCTGACTCTACTGGATGTTATATCAAAGGGAGAACTAAGTGAGTGCGAACGCTGGTCTTTTGTGGTGGCGCTACGTGTTTGGTGAGTCAGCAGGAGTAATTTAGTGTGCCCCCAAGATAGCATTGAGATGGCCATGTGTTCCTCCATGTTCTTGCTATTGAGAAGGGACTACTCACTCCCACTGATCTTTCCAATGTAACCGGTAGACACACAGACATACAGTGGGTCTCCTGTGCTTGATCTTATGATCGCTAATATGTAGAAGCAGGGCTAAAATAAGAAGCCTGTGTAGACATTGCTAAAAACCGATCACCTTGGAAAGGTGTAAATTCACCTATCATCGTCGGTTCACTAATATTGGGTACATCAGATAAGTCTTTAGAGAACACATCGGAGGTGTCCATATCTAATTGAGGCATTAGTGGCATAGAGCTCAATAAAAGGTGCAAGTTCTGCTCCAAATTCTGAAAATGCTGGTCAATCAGTGATTGTACATTCCACTTCCAAATGCCCATCAACTTCATATTAGTTACTTTAAATTCAGCTCGTAACTTAAGTAGGTCATAGCAATCAACACCTGTAATCTTCTTCCTAATATAGGCAAATATGCAGTGTTTAGAAAGGTTTCACTGTTCTTTGGCAAGTATTGCAATGAGCTGGATACTGCCGGGAGGTGCAATTAGAGGCCGCCGCCTACTCCAAATACAGGCCTCAATTTAAGTCCTGGAATAAACTTTGGAACACATGCAGTAGAGCATGTCACAGTGTTCTTTACGTTTAATTCCATATTACAGGTGGAGCGCTATCAAAATTACAGCAAATTTTTTTGCGCAAAATTGCGGTAATTTACCCTCCCCATATTTGCTAAAACACAGGACAGAGAAATCTGACTGAAGTGTGACTCCATGATATTGGGCATGTGGCATTGGGATAATGATGTTATAATTAACATTATATATATATATATATATATATATATATACAGTATATATAAATATATATATATATATATATATATATATATATATATATATATATATATATATATATATACACACAGTTGTATGCAAACGTTTAGGCACCCCTGACAATTTCCATGATTTTAATTTATAAATAATTGAGTATTTGGATCAGCAATTTCATTTTGATCTATCAAATAACTGAAGGACACAGTAATATTTCAGTAGTGAAATGAGGTTTATCGGATTAACAGAAAATGTGCAATATGCATCCAAATGAAATTAGACAGGTGCATAAATTTGGGCAGAAATAGAAATATTGCATCAATATTTAGTAGAGCCTCCTTTAGTAGGAATAGCAGCCTCTAGATGCTTCCTATAGCCTGTAATGAGTGCCTGGATTCTGGATGAAGGTATTTTGGACCATTCCTCCTTGCAAAACATCTCCAGTTTAGTTAGGTTTAATGGTTGCCGAGCATTGACAGCCTGCTTCAAATCACCCCACAGATTTTCAATGATATTCAGGTCTGGGGACTGGGATGGCCATTCCAGAACATTGTACTTGTTCCTATGCATAAATGCCAGAGTAGATTTTGAGCAGTGTTTTGGTTCGTTGTCTTGTTGAAATATCCAGCCCCAGCGTAACTTCAACTTTGTGACTGATTCCTCAACATTATTCTCAAGTATCTGCTGATATTGAGCACTGGCCACACAGCCCCATGGCATGATGGAACATACACCAAATTTTACTGTGGGTAGCAAGTGTTTGTCTTGGAACGCTGTGTTCTTTTGCCGCCATGCATAACGCCCCTTGTTATGACTAAATAACTCAATCTTTGTTTCATCAGTCCACAGCACCTTCTTCCAAAATTAAGCTGGCTTGTCCAAATGTGTGTTTGCATACCTCAAGCGACTCTGTTTGTGTGTGTGTGGAAAAGGCTTCTTCTGCATCACTCTCCCATACAGCTTCTCCTTGTGCAAAGTGCGCTGAATTGTTAAATGATGCACAGTGACACCATCTGCAGCAAGATAATGTTGTAGGTCTTTGGAGGTGGTCTGTGGGCTGTTTTTGACCGTTCTCACCATCCTTTGCCTTTGCCTCTCCGATATTTTACTTCGCCTGCCACTTCTGGCCTTAACAAGAACTGTGCCTGTGGTCTTCCATTTCCTCACTATGTTCCTCACAATGGACACTGACAGCATAAATATCTGTGATAGCTTTTTGTAGCCTTCCCCTAAACCATAATGTTGAACAATCTTTGTTTTCAGGTCATTTGAGAGTTGTTTTGAGGCCCCCATGTTGCCATTCTTCAGAGGAGAGTCAAAGAGAACAACAACTTGCAATTGGCCACCTTAAATACTTTATCTCATGATTGGATGCACCTGTCTATGAAGTTCAAGGCTTAAGGGGCTCACAAAACCAATTGTGTGTTCCAATTAATCAGTGCTAGGTAGTTACAGGTATTTAAATCAACAAAATGACAAGGGTGCCCAAATTTATGCACCTGTCTAATTTCGTTTTGATGCATATTGCAAATTTTCTGTTAATCCAATAAAGCTCATTTCACTACTGAAATAGTACTGTGTCCTTCAGTTATTTGATAGATCAAAATGAAATTGCTGATCCAAACACCCAATTATTTATAAATGAAAATCATGGAAATTTGTCAGGGGTGCCTAAACTTATGCATACAACTGTGTGTATATATATATATATATATATATATATATATATATATATATATATATATACACACAATATAACCTTTTCCATTCAAACACCTTGTCTTATACCATACACCATTTAGCCCTTATAAAAAAATGGTATTAATATTTATATGAATACCTTTTAGCAGATAATGTATATGAGTCTATGGGGACGATTTACTAACTGTCGGACGGACATGATTTTTTTAACCCTTACACTTTACACTGTCTTCATTTACACAAACCCAACACACAGTAATTTAGTTTACACTTGAATAAACATGTTTACTTTCAACTTATAATGCAAACGCAAGTTATCGCGACCTGCGCTAACAATAGCTCGGCACTTATAATATAGCCCTTAATGTCTTATTTATTTATTTCTAATGACACGGTAAGTCCACGGATCATCATTAATTACTGTTGGGAATATCACTCCTGGCCAGCAGGAGGAAGCAAAGAGCACCACAGCAAAGCTGTTAAATATCACTCCCCTATTCTCATTCTCTTTGCCTGTAGTGCAAGGAGAAGGTGAAGTTTAGGTGTCTGATGAGAAGTTTTCTTCAATCAAGATTTTATTATTTTTTTAGCAGAGTAAGCTTACTCTGTTCTTTTCTGGGGTCTAGCCTAGTCCACATCAGTCTTTTCAGTAGGGCAGTGGTGGCTTTTGAGCACTTGAGAACTTGTGAGGTACAATCCTCACTGCGTTTTCTCAAGAATCTGCTGCCCTAACTAGAAAACCTGAGTAGGTTTACTCAGTTTTTCTCTCTTCACATGTCCATGTGAGGTGCTGCACCCTCTCAAACCAGGTGAGCTGTCCTGCTGCCGGACAGCACTTTCAGGTAAGTGCCATTTTAATTTTCTTTTGCAAGGTGATTGCTGGCACTTGTTACAGCTAAAAGCTGTCTTATTTAATATGGGACTTTATTAAACCTTCATATTTGGGGTTTCTTTTAGGCAGTTTGGGCATTGAGACTGTAAGGTGATTTATGGTGGGTCAGTGTGTTATAGTCGTTTTTATACTTTAACTTTTGGTCATGGAGGTTACTGTTGTAAGCCGTTTTTTTTGGCAGTTAGGGCTCTGAAACCGCTCTGTATTTGAAAATGAGCTGCAGGACAGGTAGGCACCTCAGTAAAGCTACTGAGGTGTATAGGTAGCCTATTTGGTTTGTTGCGCTAACACACATTTCTATTTAAAGACACAGTACACATTTATTTTTTATTTTTAAATAAAGAATTTTTACACTTTATCCTTATTTAATACATAAGATGGATCAAGAGGCTTTTCAAACCATTATCCCAGGCAAAGTTGCTGCTGGTCAGTTATGTTTTGATGCTCAGGTTCCTTTTTGTTCCTCATGCATTGAGAGAACTTTAAGTTATAGAGATAAAATATTTGACCATGAGCCACCATTATCCCAGGCAAATGCTTTTCAGGTGTCTCCTTATGCAGATATGCCGCAGCTTTCTCCTCAAGCGTCCCAACTTTTTCAGTCTCCACATACAGTTCCCTGTGTTTCCTCTTGCAGTCCTGTAGGATTTTTTCTACAAGACATTGCTTTCCAGGTATCCCTTGCGGTATCTGAGGCCTTGTCAGCTTTCCCCATGTTGCAGGGAAGGCGTAAAAGGAAATTTAAGGAAACAGTTAGTAAGGTTTCTGATCAAGTTCTGGCTATCCAGAGTGTCCCTTCCCATAAGCCTGAGGAAGAAGACATGTTGGTAGCATCTGAGGGGCAAATCTCAGACTCAGACAGTGTAATTCCGTCTTCTGAGGCTGAAGTGGTATCCTTCAGATTTAAGCTAGAACACCTTTGCTTATTACTTAAGGAGGTTTTGGCTACTTTGGACGACTCCGACACAACTATCATAGCCAATCCTAAAAAGTCTAGTAAATTGAACAAATACTTTGATGTTCCCTCCGCGGTGGAGGTTTTTCCGGTTCCTGACCGTGCTGCGGAGATTATTGCTCAAGAAAGAGAAAGACCTGGTATTCCCTTTTCTCCATCTCATATTTTTAAGAAGATGTTTCCTATAGCGGATTCTATCAAGTCGTGGCAGATGATTCCTAAGGGTAGAAGGAGCGATCTCCACTTTGGCCAAGATGACTACTATTCCCATATAGGATAGATGTTCTTTTAAAGATCTAATGGATACAAAATTGGAAGCTTTACTAAAAAGATGTATGTCCACCAGGGTCTACAATGGCAACCTGTGATGTGTATCACCACTGTTACCAGCGGTGCGGCTTACTGGTTTGATGCATTGTCTGAATCTCTTCAGACGGATACCCCTCTTGATGAGATCCAGGACAGGATTAAGGCTCTCAAGTTAGCCAATTCCTTCATTACAGAAGCAGGAGAGGGCGTCTGTAATTCTCATAGCCCCGGCATGGCATTGCAGGATTTGGTATGCAGACCTAGTGGAAATGTCATCCTTTCCACCTTGGAGACTGCCTCTGAGAAAGGACCTTCTACTTCAGGGTCCCTTCCTTCATTCAAATCTCGTTTCTCTGAAGCTGACTGCTTGGAGATTGAGTGCTTAGTTTTATCTAAGCGTGGATTTTCAGAGTCGGTCATTAAGACCTTGATTCAGGCTCGTAAGCCTGTGACTCACAGGATTTACCATAAGATCTGGCATAAATACTTGTATTGGTGTGAATCCAAAGGATACTCTTGGAGTAGAGTAAAGATTCCTAGGTTTTTGTCCTTTCTCCAGGATGGTCTGGAGAAGGGTTTGTCAGCAAGTACTCTAAAGGGTCAGATTTCGGCATTGTCTATTTTGTTACATAAGTGCTTGGTGGATGTGCCAGACGTGCAATCATTTTGTCAGGCCTTGGTTAGAATTCTGCCTGTGTTTAAACCTGTTACTCCTCCTTGGAGTCTTAACCTTGTTCTTAAAGTTTTACAACAGGCTCCATTTGAGCCTATGCATTCTTTAGCTATTAAGATGTTATCTTGGAGAGTTTTGTTTCTTGTTGCTATTTCCTCTGCTCGGAAAGTTTCTGAGCTTTACAGTATGATTCCCCTTATCTTATATTTCACTCTGATAAGGTGGTTCTGCGTTCTAAGTTGGGTTTCCTGCCCAAGGTTGTTTCGGTCAAGAATATTAATCAGGAAATCGTTGTACCTTCTTTGTGTCCTAATCCTTCTTACAAAGAACGCTTGTTGCATAATTTGGATGTTGTGCGAGCGCTAAAAATTTATTTGCAGGCGACTAAGGACTTTCGTCAGTCTTCTGCATTGTTTGTTTGCTTTTCCGGGAAACGTAAGGGTCAGAAAGCTACGGCTACTTCACTTTCCCTTTGGCTGAAGAGCGTTATTCGCTTGGCATATGAGACTGCTGGACAGCAACCTCCTGAGAAAATCACAGCTCATTCCACAAGGGCTGTTTCTTCTTCCTGGGCCTTCAAAAATTAAGCTTCTGTGGAACAGATTTTCAAGACAGCAACTTGGTCATCTTTGTACACTTTTTCCAAATTCTATAAATTTGATACTTTTGCTTTTGAGGCTTCTTTTGGGAGAAAGGTTCTTAAAGCAGTGGTGCCTTCTGTTTAGGTTCCTGTCTTGTCCCTCCCTTATCATCTGTGTCCTCTGAGTTGGGTATTGGTTCCCAACAGTAATTGATGATGATCCGTGGACTCACTGTGTCATTAAAAAGAAAACAAAATGTATTCTTACCTGATAAATTTATTTCTTTTTTGACACGGTGAGTCCACGGCCCGCCCTGTATTAAGACAGTTTCTTTTTATATAAACCTCAGGCACCTCTGAACCTTGTGTTACTTCCTTTCTCTCCTTTCCCTTTGGTCGAATGACTGGGGGATTGTGGGTAGGGGAGTGATATATAATAGCTTTGCTGTGGTGCTCTTTGCCTCCTCCTGCTGGCCAGGAGTGATATTCCCAACAGTAATTGATGATGATCCTGTGGACTCACCGTGTCAAGAAATAAATAAATGTATCAGGTAAGGATAAATTTCATTTTTATTGTACTTGTTACCTAACAACCACTTCTTGAAACTCACTAAATAAGAGACAAAAAGTTAGGAAAACTTTATGTACACGTATGTAAAATACTGGATGCACTCTTCCCTTTTCTTAAAATGTTATACCTCAGAAATGTTAGCAAATGTGTAAGTTATATTGAGTATTCCTGTATTTGTTTTCTCTTTACTGCACTTCTATAAATTATTTTATAGTTTAAAAAGGCAACAAACAAACCCCAGTTAATTTTTGCAATTTCAGTCTCAACAGCCCCCTTAAAGGGATATGAAACCCAAATTTGTCTTTCATGATTCAGATAGAGCATGCAATTTTAAAGGGACATTATACACTCATTTTTTCTTTGCATATATGTTTTGTACATGATCTATTTATATAGCCCATAAAGTTTCATTTTCAAATTTTTTTATATTTTTGCTTATTTTTAAATAACATTGCTCTGATTTGCAGACTCCTAACCAAGCCCCAAAGTTTTATGTGAACACTGTCAGCTACCTTCTCCAGCTTGCTCCTGTTTGTATAAAGGGTCTTTTCATATGCAAAAGAAGGGGGAGGGAGGAGTGTCTTATTTCTCACTTGCAATGGGCTTTCCAGCTAACTTTTCAACATAGCTAAACTGAGAGTTTCTAAGTAAGTTTTTAAACAGTTTTTTACTGGATTTTTATATCAGTATCTGTGCATCTTATTCTTTATAGTAGTGTCTATTACAAGCAGTTATTTGAAAATGAGTGTATACTGTCCCTTTAAGCAACCTTCTAGTTTACTCCTATTATCACTATCATAGCTCTATCCAGGGTGTTGAACCACAATTGGGCCACCTCCTAAGATTATATTCCTGCTTTTTCAAATAAAGATACAAAGAGAATGAAGAAAATGTGATAATAGGAGTAAATTAGAAAGTTGTTTAAAATTGCATGCCATATCTAAATCATGAAAGTTTAATGTTGACTTTACTGTCCCTTTACGCTTAGATCATTGTTAGGTTTATTAGACTCTGTCATTTCACACTGACAAGTCCTAAACATAACCACATTTACAGTAAACTAAACTATTTAGACAAAATTTATAAAAACAATAGTGTAGTTTAGACAGGAATCCATAATTAAATTAACATAAATTGTTTGTTTTCAAATTAGCTGTACATTATGATGGCGTGGACCTTCGGGGATATACAGCATGGTGTTTGATGGATAATTTTGAATGGGGAGCAGGATATGCTGAAAGGTTTGGTATGTTTTACACAAACTACACAGATCCAAGCTTGCCAAGAACTCCTAAGGAGTCTACAAAATATTACAGAACTCTCATTAAGTGCAATGGCTTTCCTGACCCAAGTAATGGATCACATCCTTGTCTAGAGCCGGAACCAGAAGGTAAGCTGTAATGAAGGAAACGACATTTTCTATACGTTGTATCTTCTGAGGGGACTTATACTAATTGTGTTCAACAACTTTGCTGTAGTTAAACATTTGCAAATATTTTTTAGTCCTCAAAAGCTAAACAGCGGATTTATTTAGAAAACATTCCTAGACTTAATGAGGAATGCCAATTTTTGTAATTGTGCGCACTCCCGATTATTTATGCTGTATTGCTGAACTTAAATACTGCTCAAATTATATCATAATGTGATGGTCAATGCACCACTCAAAAATTATGTAGGCCAGGTGTGACATGAAAGCTAATATATGTGGTGAGCAAGCAAGTTACCCAGGTCAACAAATTATCTTAAAAAAATATTTTCTAAAGGTTAAACTAAACCTGTTAACAATAATAGAACTAAATCTAGTTTGTAATAAATATTATGCTGTTTTTTGATATGCTTGAATTTTAACAACATTAAAGAAAGAAGACAAAAATATATATGTGTATATATATATATATTCTTCTCCCTTAACATAAAATGTTGTAATACTTTTTATGTCACAGCTTTAACAATAAGTGTCTTGTTAGTCTGTAGAACTATAATAACTGAATTTGTCTTTTTTAAGCAAATTATATTCTGAACAGATCCAAACTCCACATTTCATTAAAAGTAGGAACAATGTACCCTTTCAGATCAGTGATTATTCAGCTTGTCTTCCATAAATAACTGGCCTTTGGAAGATATAAAGTACAGCTTCACTATCTCATTTATAAATAATTAGCAAAATCAGAGTTAGATTATTATTATATTATATTTACAGTCAAAATGTAGAAGTCACAAGATCACTCAATATTGATATTTATAAGAAAAGTCATTTATTTCAAACAATTACTGGATATTTTAATAGACTAATAATAACTTTGGAATAAAAACATCAAATCAAAATATTGGATTTTATTTTTAAATTGTAGTTTATATACACCTAGATTACGAGTTTTGTGCGAAACGAACGCAACAAAAGTTGCGTTACTTCACCCTCCATAGCGCTGCCATTACGAGTTACTGAAAAGCCTCCTTGTGCGTGCGATATGGTGGCGTTAAGCTCCATACCGCACAAAAGCCAAGGGCTGCTTTGACGTGCTCTTGCACGCTTTCCCCCATAGACATCAATAGGGAGAGAGTGTACGAAAAAAAACTAACACCTGAAGTGCGGAATGGAGATCGCTGTAACGCAACCCTATTGATGTCTATGGGGAAAAAAAGTTAAGTTTAAGTCTAACACCCTAATATAAACCCCAAGTCTAAACACCCCTAATCTGCTGCCTCCGACATCACCGACACCTAAATAAAGTTATTAACCCCTAATCTGCTGCTCCCGACATCGGCGCCACTAATAAAAAATATTAACCCCTATTCCCCCACACTCAGACATCACCGCCATTATAATAAAGCTATTAACCCCTATTCCGCCGCTCCCCGACATCACCACCACTAAATAAAGTTATTAACCCCTAAACATCCGGCCCCCCACATCTCCACCACTAAATAAACCTATTAACCCCTAAACCGCCGGCCCCCCACATCTCCACCACTAAATAAACCTATTAACCCCTAAACCGCCGGCCCCCCATATCACAAAACATTAAATTAAACTATTAACCCCTAAACCTAACATTTTTTTTGGGGGGGCTTTTTTATTTTTATAGGGCTATTAGATTAGGTGTAATTGTTTTTATTTTTGATAATTTTGTTTTTTGTAATCTTAGTGTTTTTATTTTTCGTGATTTTAGTGTTAATTATTTTTGGTAAACTTTTTTGTAGGATTTGTTTTTTTTTAGTTGTAATTTAGAATTTTTAATTTTTCTCGTAGTGTGTTAGGTTTTTTTAAATTTGTAATTTAGATTTCTTTCATGTAATTAGCAAGAGTCCATGAGCTAGTGACGTATGAGATATACATTCCTACCAGGAGGGGCAAAGTTTCCCAAACCTCAAATGCCTATAAATACACCCCTCACCACACCCACAAATCAGTTTTACAAACTTTGCCTCCTATGGAGGTGGTGAGGTAAGTTTGTGCTAGATTCTACGTTGATATGCGCTCCGCAGCAGGTTGGAGCCCGGTTTTCCTCTCAGCGTGCAGTGAATGTCAGAGGGATGTGAGGAGAGTATTGCCTATTTGAATTCAATGATCTCCTTCTACGGGGTCCATTTCATAGGTTCTCTGTTATCGGTCGTAGAGATTCATCTCTTACCTCCCTTTTCAGATCGACGATATACTCTTATATATACCATTACCTCTACTGATTCTCGTTTCAGTACTGGTTTGGCTTTCTACTACTTGTAGATGAGTGTCCTGGGGTAAGTAAGTCTTATTTTCTGTGACACTCTAAGCTATGGTTGGGCACTTTTATATAAAGTTCTAAATATATGTGTTCAAACATTTATTTGCCTTGTCTCAGGATGTTCAACGTTCCTTATTTCAGACAGTCAGTTTCATATTTGGGATAATGCATATGAATTAATCAATTTTTTTCTTACCTTAAAATTTGACTTTTTCCCTGTGGGCTATTAGGCTCGCGGGGGCTGAAAATGCTTCATTTTATTGCGTCATTCTTGGCGCAGATTTTTTTGGCGCAAAATTTTTTTCTGTTTCCGGCGTCATACGTGTCGCCGGAAGTTGCGTCATTTTTTTGATGTTTTTTTGCGCCAAAAGTGTCGGCGTTCCGGATGTGGCGTCATTTTTGGCGCCAAAAGCATTTAGGCGCCAAATAATGTGGGTGTCTTTTTTGGCGCTAAAAAATATGGGCGTCACTAATGTCTCCACATTATTTAAGTCTCATTAATTATTGCTTCTGGTTGCTAGAAGCTTGTTCACTAGCATTTTTTCCCATTCCTGAAACTGTCATTTAAGGAATTTGATCAATTTTGCTTTATATGTTGTTTTTTTCTATTACATATTGCAAGATGTCTACGATTGACCCTGAGTCAGAAGCCACTTCTGGAAAAATGCTTAACTGAGTTTCAGTTCTACCAAAGCTAAGTTCATTTATTTTAAATGTTATAAATGTTTATCTTTAGCTATGGTTTGTAATAAGTTATTATGGTATACTTTTACATGCAGATTCCATTAGTATTTATGCTTTATACATTTCCATTCTTAAGTACAAGAAATGTTTAGAAGATTTATAAGAAATATTTTTTCTGATTAAGGCTTTGTCTGACTTCGTGCCTTCTAATACAATTTTTAGGTCTTTTCCACTTCTTTTTTAATTATTGAAGTTTCAAATGACCAACAACATACTGATTTATCCTTCTCTGATGATGTTTTTTTCTCTTTCAGAAATTCTCTTCATCAGATATTGACACTAACAAATCTACTTTATTATAAATTTTTTATTAAAATACATTTGTTCTTTGTTGAAGAGGTGTTGATTATTTTGGATATTAAGGTAACTAGTTCTTTAAGACTAGCTGACACTATTTCTGCCTTTTTATTCTTCTGTGATTTCAGAGGTTTTCTTTCCAATTCCCCATACTAGGGAATGGAATAGGCTGAGAATTCTCTTTTATTCCTTCTTCAAAGGTTTTAAACTATATTCTTTGCCAGCAGTTAAATTCAATTTGGAGGGTTCTCCAATTTATTGGAGCTATCTCTACTCCTACTAATTATGCTATTGTTTCTATAGCAAAATAATATTTATTTTCCTTTATATAGTTGTATCTTATTTATGGAAAATTATTTAGTTTCAGGTACTTTTCTTGGTCCTGTGATATTGCAATTGCTTCATTTTTTCTGTTTACTTTAAGATCAAGTATCAGATTATGATTTATTTTAGCATTGTTAAAGGGACAACATTTACTAGACTAGGTGCTGTTGCATTTGTCTTGTTGTTTTGCATTTTGCAAGTCCTCTGTTTTGACTGGTCCTTTAAACTGGACTATCATGCTAATGATTTCATTTGTGTCTTCATTTTATTGAATATATTCGCAAATGAGGGTTAATCTATGTCTTTAGCTATTTTAGCTAGAAGAATTTAGTGATTTTTAAAAAAAAAAAAAAAGAGAAAATCCATAATTCTTTTGTTCTAAGATAATCAATTATTTGTTTTATAATTGGATTCAATTCTTAACTGTTACTATAGGCTTCAAGATTGAGTTCTAAGACTAAAACTTTAAGCTTATACTAGTTTGGTTGTTCTTATTAAGGAACGAATTCCTGAGTTCTTTCCCAAGTAACATGTTTATAATTGGGGTTCAAATCAGCTCCCTAATATTGCGATGTACGTGCCGTATTCCAGCTTGGCTGGTAAGGGGCAGGTTAAGACTTCTTTGAAATTTATTTGGTTCTATTTTGTCCAAATTTCTTTGATTTTATTCCAGTAAGGCTAACACTTTCTTTAAGTGTGTTTCTGTCCTATATATTTTGGATACTGTTGAAGCATGGCTGGGCACCCATGGGGTTCAAGCACTGCTCAGACCTGGAATCTTCTGGGGTATTTCTCCCAGTTCCTTTTTTAGGAACTGGGTTTTGGAGTTTTATTCAAACTATTCTGCCTTTTTATGGTCACTGATAGCATTATTTGTTTTCATTAGATACAATAAATGCATATTTTTCATTTTTCTGTTTTCATTCAGATTATTTCCTGAGGATGCGGAATCTCATATGATTCACTTTGCTCTTCAGGACATAGTTAGAGGATCTTTTTTTCAAAAGTTCTTGATTCCTCACGTAAGGGTCACCTTTTTTAGGTTTCCAGATGGTTTATGTCACTGTCTTTGTCTCTATCGGACAAGGGACAATTTGTATTGGGTTCCGTCTGTCGGTACCTTTAGTCTCTATTATTTCCTTCAGTTGCTATATAAACATAGAAGTTTTAACAGCATTGGATTCAATTCCCTTTGCTCATTTTCAATGGAAAGATCCTTTCCAGCTTTTTATGAGTGTTGTTTCTTCAAGAACATGGTTGGAGGATCAATTAACCAATCAGTTTGTTGATTCCTCAGACAAGAGTAACCTTTTTTAGGTTTCCAGATAGATTCAGTGTCCATGACTCTGTCTCTGCCGGACAAGAGACGTCTGAATTTGGTTTCAGCTTATCAAAACCTTCAGTCTCAATCATTCCCTTCGGTAGCTTTATGCATGGAAATTCTAGGTTCTTATGACTGCTGCATTGGACGTGTTCCCCTTTGCTCATTTTCACATGCGACCTCTTCAGCTCTGTATGCTGAACCAGTGGTGCAAGGATTATACAAAGATATCTCATTTAATATCTTTAAAACCGATTGTTCGACACCCTCTGACGTGGTACAGACCACAGTCGTTTAGTTCAGGGGGCTTCTTTTGTTCTTCCAACCTGGACTGTGATCTCAACAGATGCAAGTCTGACAGGTTGGGGAGCTGTATGGGGGCTTCTAACAGCACAAGGGGTTTGGGAATCTCAGGAGGTGAGATTTCCAATCAACATTTTGGAACTCCGTGCAATTTTCAGAGCTCTTCAGTCGTGGCCTCTTCTAAAGAGAGAGTCGTTCATTTGTGTACAGACGGACAATGTCACAAATGTGGCATATGTCAATCATCAAGAGGGACTCACAGTCCTCTGGCTATAAAGGAAGTATCTCGAATACTTGTATGGGCGAAATCCAGCTCCTGTCTAATTTCTGCGGTTCATATCCCAGGTATAGACAATTGGGAAGCGGATTATCTCAGTCGCCAAATGCTACATCCGGGCGAATGGTCTCTTCACCCAGAGGTATTTCTTCAGATTGTTCAAATATGGGGACTTCCATAAATAGATCTGATGGCTTCTCATCTAAACAAGAAGCTTCCCAGGTATCTGTCCAGATCCAGGGATCCTCAGGCGGAAGCGGTGGATGCATTGTCACTTCCTTGGAAATATCATCCTGCTATATCTTTCCGCCTCTAGTTCTTCTTTCAAGAGTGATTTCCAAAATTCTAAAGGAGCGTTCGTTTATTCTGCTGGTGGCTCCAGCATGGCCTCACAGGTTTTGGTATGCGGATCTTGTCCGGATGGCTCCTTGCCATCCGTGGACTCTTCTGTTAAGTCCAGACCTTCTATCACAAGGTCCTTTTTTTCCATCAGAATCTCAAATCCTTAAATTGAAGGTATGGAGATTGAACGCTTGATTCTCAGTCATAGAGGTTTCTCTGACTCCGTAATTAATACTATGTTGCAGGCTCGTAAATCTGTATCTAGGATGATATATTATCGAGTCTGGAAGACTTGCATTTTTTGGTGTTTTTCTCATCTTTTTTCTTGGCATTCTTTTAGAATTCCTAGAATTTTACAGTTTCTTCAGGATGGTTTGGATAAGTTTTGTCTGCAAGTTCCTTAAAAGGACAAATCTTTGCTCTTTCTGTTCTTTTTCACAGAAAAGATTGCTAGTTTTCCTCATTTTTATTGTTTTGTACAAGCTTTGGTTCGTATAAAACTTGTTATTAAGTCAATCTCTCCTCCTTGGAGTTTGAATTTGGTTCTGGGGGCTCTTCAAGCTCCTCCGTTTGAACCTATGCATTCTCTGGACATTAAATTACTTTCTTGGAAAGTTTTGTTTCTTTTGGCCATCTCTTCTGCTAGAAGAGTTTCTGAATTATCTGCTCTTTCTTGTGAGTCTCCTTTTCTGATTTTTCATCAGGATAAGGCGGTGTTGCGAACTTCTTTTAAATTTTTACCTAAGGTTGTGAATTCTAACAACATTAGTAGAGAAATTGTAGTTCCTTCATTATGTCCTAATCCTAAGAATTCTAAGGAGAGATCATTGCATTCTTTGGATGTAGTTAGAGCTTTGAAATATTATGTTGAAGCTACTAAGAATTTCCGAAAGACTTCTAGTCTTTTTGTTATCTTTTCCAGTTCTAGGAAAGGTCAGAAGGCCTCTGCCATTTCTTTGGCATCTTGGTTGAAATCTTTAATTCATCATGCTTATGTCTAGTCGGGAAAAACTCTGCCTCAAAGGATTACAGCTCATTCTACTAGGTCAGTTTCTACTTCCTGGGCGTTTAGGAATGAAGCTTCGGTTGATCAGATTTGCAAAGCAGCAACTTGATCTTCTTTGCATATTTTTACTAAATTCTACCATTTTGTTATGTTTTCTTCTTCTGAAGCAGTTTTTGGTAGAAAAATACTTCAGGCAGCTGTTTCAGTTTGATTCTTCTGCTTATAATTTCAGTTTTTTTCATTATAAGATTTAAACTTTGTTTTGGGTGTGGATTATTTTCAGCGGAATTGGCTGTCTTTATTTTATCCCTCCCTCTCTAGTGACTCTTGCGTGGAAGATCCACATCTTGGGTAGTCATTATCCCATACGTCACTAGCTCATGGACTCTTGCTAATTACATGAAAGAAAACATAATTTATGTAAGAACTTACCTGATAAATTCATTTCTTTCATATTAGCAAGAGTCCATGAGGCCCACCCTTTTTTGTGGTGGTTATGATTTTTTTGTATAAAGCACAATTATTCCAATTCCTTATTTTTTATGCTTTCGCACTTTTGTCTTATCACCCCACTTCTTGGCTATTCGTTAAACTGATTTGTGGTTGTGGTGAGGGGTGTATTTATAGGCATTTGAGGTTTGGGAAACTTTGCCCCTCCTGGTAGGAATGTATATCCCATACGTCACTAGCTCATGGACTCTTGCTAATATGAAAGAAATGAATTTATCAGGTAAGTTCTTACATAAATTATGTTATTTTAATTGGTATTTTTTTTATTTTATTAGAATAGTAAGGTTAGGTTAATTTATAGTATAATGTTAGGTTTATATTTATTTCACAGGTAAGTATTTATTTAAATATAGTTATATTGTAATTTTAATTTAAAGTTAGGGGGTGTTAGTTTTATGGGTTAATAGTTTAATTTAGTGTTTTGCGATGTGAGGGGCCAGCGGTTTAGGGGTTATTAGGTTTATTTAGTGGCGGAGATGTGGGAGGCCGGAGGTTTAGGGGTTAATAACTTTATTTAGTGGTGGCGATGTCGGGGAGCGGTGGAATAGGACTTAATATATTTAAATAGTGTTAGAGATGTGGGTGGGCGGTAGATTAGGGGTTAATAGGTTAATTTAATACTCGCACTGTGAATGGGCGGCAGATTAGGGGTTAATAGGTTTAATATAGTGCTTGCGATGTGGGAGCGTGGCGGTTTAGGGGTTAATAGGTAGTTTATGGGTGTTCGTGTACTTTGTAACAGTTTAGTTATGAGTTTTGTGAAACATTTTTCTTACACAAAATCCATAACTAATGCTCTCAGATGGCGGTATGGATCGTGTCGGTATACGGTGTGGCGCAAGCTTTTTAGCCCCACCGCACAACCTGTAATACCGGCGCTATGGAAATCCCATGCAGAAACTTCATTTATTTGAGTACGGGATTGGAGTTGCGTTACAAGCTAAAATACTTGCGTTACAGCTATACCGACACAACTCATAATATGCGTTCCTGGCCATTACGCTGAAATTGCCATTTTTCAGCCTTAAAAGCCGCATTGCAAAACTCGTAATCTAGGTGATAGTGAATAAATCTAAATATTTGCATAAATTTAATGATCTATTTTGCAATACATTTCATAGGTATTATTTATAAATGCTATTTTCTTCCACTAGGTACAACCATGTCTACAACCAGCCATATACATCTTACTTCTAAATTCCCAGAAGATAATGAAGATGGAGTGGTTTACTTTCTTGGTTTGGAAATATCACCATCAAATGCAAAGATAGCTCTATATGTGGAATTTGCACTTTTAATTGCTGCAGTTTTGGGAATTGTCGTCTTTGTTATTATTTATGTCAAGAAGGTTAAAAAATTAAAGAAAACTAATGTATTTTAAAATGTTACCTGCAACAATCTGAACAGAATGCACAATTGTAATTTGTTTGCTTTTTAATATTCTCTAATTAAAATAAAAATTGCTTTAAAACTAATGCATAAGACATTCAGTTTCACATAGTGATTACTTGAATAGAATCAGATCTCTGGTTAATTTTTATAAATCTGCCCCAAATGCCCCCAAAATACTGTCTAGTATAGTTTATAAAAAAATAAAGATGGCAGCATCTTGATTTTTAATACATTTGCTGCACTAGGCAGTATTTTGGTGCTAAAATCGGTGGGAGTGGGGTGTTAGAAACAATCGGCACTGAAAAGTGCCTTTACATTGCAGTCAATGAGAACTGTGTGTTCCCAGTAAATATATATGTATATTCTTATATATACATATATATTTATGTGTTAGTATGTGTATATACACATACTAACACATAAATATATATGTATAGTAGCAGGTGCTGGTTGTAAAATTAAAGTAACACTGTACTGTAATATTTTCTCCTCTTTAATGTGTTGCCAATGATCAATTTTACCTGTTGAATTGTATAAAATGTATTAAAAATAGCCCTTTTACTTTTACTTAAAAAAAAGGGGCTTAAAGGGACAGTCAACACCAGAATTTTTATTGTTTAAAAAGAAAGCGAATCCTTTTATTACCCATTCCCCAGTTTTGCATAACCAACACAATTATATAAATATACTTTTACCTCTGTGATTACCTTGTATCTGTGCCTTTGCAAACTACCCCCTTATTTCAGTTCTTTTGACAGACTTGCATTTTAGCCAATCAGTGCTCACTCCAGGATAACTTCACTTACATGAGCTTAATGTTATCGATATAAAACACATGAACTAATGCCCTCTAGTGGTGAAAATGCATTCAGATTAGAGGCAGTCTTCAAGGTCTAAGAAATTAGCATATGAACCTACTAGAATTTGCTTTCAACTAAGAATACAAAAAGAACAAAGCAACATTTGTGATAAAAGTATATAGGAAAGTTGTTTAAAATTACATTCCCTATTTAAATCATGAAAGATTTTTTTTGGACTTGACTGTCCCTTTAAGCCTGTCAAACCCCCCAATGTAGTATTGGCTATAGAAAAGCTATGTACTTTAGACGCAGCATCATAAACAAACCCTTCCAGTGGAGCCTGAGAGAGAAAGCTCAGCCATTTGAAAGTGTGCGCCTGCACATCACCTTTTCATTCAAATTTACTTCCATTATCCCATTTCTAAACCCCTAATCTGCCGACCGGACCTCGCCGCTACTCTAATAAATGTATTAACCCCTAAAGCTAAGTCTAACCCTAACACTAACACCCCCCTAAGTTAAATTTAATTTAAATCTAACGAAATAAAATAAATCTTATTCAATAAATGAATCCTATTTTAAACTAAATACTTACCTGTAAAATAAACCCTAATATAGCTACAATATAACAAATAATTATATTGTAGCTAATTTAGCATTTATATTTATTTTACAGGCAACTTTGTATTTATTTTAAATAGGTACAATAGCTATTAAATAGTTAATAACTATTTAATAGCTACCTAGTTAAAATAAGTACAAAATTACCTGTAAAATAAATCCTAACCTAAGTTACAATTAAACCTAACACTACACTATCAATAAATTAATTAACTAAACTATCTACAATTATCTACAATTAAATCAACTAAACTAAATTACAAAAAAACAAACACTAAATTACAAAAAAAAAAAATTACAAGAATTTTAAACTAATTACACCTACTCTAAGCCCCCTAAAAAAATAACAAAGCCCCCCAAAATAAAAAAATGCCCTACCCTATTCTAAAATAAAAAGTTAACAGCTCTATTACCTTACCAGCCCTTAAAAGGGCCTTTTGCAGGGCATGCCCCAAAGAAAACAGCTCTTTTGCATTTTAAAAAAACATATTATACCCCCCCAACATTACAAACCACCACCCACATACCCCTAATCTAACCCAAACACCCCTTAAAAAACCTAACACTAAGCCCCTGAAGATCTCCCTACCTTATCTTCACCACGCCGGGTATCACCGATCCGTCCAGAAGAGGGTCCGAAGTCTTCATCCTATCCGGCAAGAAGAGGTCCAGAAGAGGGTCCGAAGTCTTCATCCTATCCGGCAAGAAGAGGACATCCGGACCGGTAGACATGTTCATCCAGGCGGCGTCTTCTATCTTCATTCATCTGGCGCGGAGCGGGACCATCTTGAAGCAGCTGACGTGGATCCATCCTCTTCTTCTGACGACTCCCGACGAATGAAGGTTCCTTTAAGTGACGTCATCCAAGATGGCGTCCCTCGAATTCCGATTGGTTGATAGGATTCTATCAGCCAAACGGAATTAAGGTAGGAAAAATCTGATTGGCTGTTATAAGCTTGTATAATGTGGCTATTCCCAGAGAACCTTAAGTAAAACAGGCTTATACAAAAGGTTATTACCAAGGGAGATAGCTGGTTTACTTAGTACAAGTTCTTTTTATAACACTTTACAAAATCAAAATAAAGTGAATAAAACAGATGAAATGAAGCCTTTGTATATTTTACACAGTTGTAAAGAGTTGTGTTCTTTAAAGATAGGAGGCAGCAAACAAGCAGCTTATTGGTATTGTCTGAGAAAAGCAGAATTTTATAGCAAAGTCTCTTTATAGTTAAGCTTAGAAATGAGAAACTGATTTGCAGTCTGCAGTGTCCATATATCAAGAGGTATCAGGTTACAGCAGGCAGAGTGTGTGATGCAGAGAGAAGGAGAGAGCCAGATTTAACCAGTTGTGAGCACTTTAACAGTTTGTATGTCAGCAGAACTTTGGATAAGAATATATACAGCTAGAGACAATTGTATATAAAATTAATGATACTTGCGAGTGAGTTTAGAACTGCAGAGAGCGAAGTTGGCACTGAGTCAAAATGGATCACAGCAGGGAAGATGTTCTTATTTCCTGGTAGAGGTAAACACTCAGTAATGGAGCTGGCTGGAAAATCAGACTGCAGAGTTAACACAGACTTGCAAGAGTTGCTGCCAAAGACTGTTCCTTGAAGTGTAAAGCAGCAGGAAATGCTTCTTAGGTTTAGAAGCTGGAGAAATGACAACAAGGATTTCCTTTAACAGGTACAAAAGTAGGATCTGTAGAATTTAGCTTTAGAGCTTGAAGCAGAGTGGGAACTACAAACTTCAATTATCAAGCAAAGCACAGGTGTACTGAACACACCTTTAAAGGGAGGTGAAGGAGTGGGTTGGTCTTAGTTCTTAAAGCTACAGGAATATGACAGATCCCCCCTTTCAGGGGCGCCCCCTTCCCGGCTCCAAACCTGGTTTGTCAGGATGTAGACGATGGAAGGATGTGAGCAATTGGGGAGCATGTAAGTCCCTAAGGGGTATCCAAGAATCCTCCTCATGACCATACCCTTTCCAATGTACTAGATACTCAATTGTTCTACCCCGGCGGCGCGAATCCAGAATTGATTCCACTTCGAATTCCGTTTGATCTTCTATCAGCTGAGGAGAGTCCTCGATGACTTGAGGAATATTAACATCAGATCCTTGATAGGGTTTAAGTAGAGAAACATGGAAGGATGGGTGTATCCTGTAAGATACAGGTAGATCAAGAATCGCTGCATTAGAGTTGATCATTCTTTTTATCTTGAACGGACCTATGAACTGGTTAGCCAGTTTTTTGCTTGGTACCTTTAATTTGAGGTTTTTTGTTGAGAGCCAAACTCTATCGCCAACTGAGTATTGAGGTGGAGTTAGATGTTTTTTATCAAAATAACTCTTTTGAGTACATTTAGATTTCTCTAAGTGAATCTTTAGGGAAGTCAAAGTTTGTTTCAAATTAGAGACATAATCCAGAGCATAAGGTGATTTTGAGGTGGAGATGAAGTTGGGTACAGTGGTTGGATGGTAACCATAAGTGGCAAAGAAGGGTGAGACTTTAGTAGAAGAGTTGATGGAGTTGTTGTATGCGCACTCTGCAAGCGGTAACCATTCAACCCAGTCATCCTGGTTCTGTGAGATATAACACCTTAAGTATTGCTCCAAAGTCTGATTCAGTCTTTCAGTAAGGCCATTAGATTGGGGATGAAATGCTGTTGTCATTCTAGAGGAGATTCTCAACAATTTACATAGTGCCTTCCAAAACCTGGATGTGAATTGAGTCCCTCGATCAGTGACTATAGAGGTCGGTAAACCATGGAGTTTCACAATGTGATCAAAGAATGTTTTAGCTGTTGTGATAGCGTTTGGAATTCTCTTAAGAGGTATGAAATGAGAGAGTTTAGTAAGATGATCTATAACCACTAATATGGTTGTGAATGAATTAGATGGTGGTAATTCGACTATGAAGTCCATTCCAATCATGGTCCAAGGGACTTCAGGTATAGGTAATGGTTTTAGTAAACCAAAAGGTCTGTGGTGTTCTTTTTTGCAAGCTGCACATACATGACAATCTGACACAAAGGTAACTACATCTTGTCTTAAACCAGGCCACCAGTAATTCCTTGTTAATAAATCCTGGGTTTTAGTGATTCCAGGATGACCGGACATAGGGTTCGTATGATGTAGATGTAGGATCTCCTTCCTTACAGAAGGAGGAACGTATAACAAATTGTTGTAGAAGTATAAACCTGAAGTGGTGTCCTTTACGCAGCATGATGGAATGGTAGAATCTTTTAGTAAAGCTAATAAAATGTCTTTTTGTAGGCTAGAAGTTACAGCTATAAACTTGGTCAACGGTATAACTGTTTGTTGTTCTTCCTTTTCATTATGTTTAATGAAAGAACGGGAAAGAGCATCAGCTTGGATGTTCCTTGAACCTGGTCTATATGTGATCTGAAAGTTAAATCGGTCCAGGAATAAAGACCATCGGACTTGTCTTGATGACAAGGTCTTGTTTTTTCTAAGATATTGTAAATTCTTATGATCTGTAAGAACTGTAAAAGGTTTGAGTGTCCCTTCCAGTAGGTGTCTCCAGTGTTCCAGGGCACATTTGATAGCTAGAAGTTCCAGGTCCCCAACGGAGTAATTCCTTTCAGCTATAGAGAGGAGTCGAGAGTAAAAGGCTACAGGATGTAGGACTGAAGTATCGGTTTGTTGTTGGGAGAGAATAGCACCAATACCAACAGTGGAAGCATCAACCTCTAACACAAATTGAAATTCTGGATTAGGAAGCTGTAGGATAGGAGCTGAAGTAAAACATTCTTTTAAATGCTCAAAAGCTTGTTGGGCTTCTACAGTCCAAACAAGTCGATTCTTACCGGTTAACTTAGTTAGAGGTTGGACAATGGATGAAAATCCTTTGATGAATCTCCTATAAAAATTAGAGAAGCCTAGAAACCTCTGAAGTGATTTCACAGAGGTAGGTACAGGCCATTTGAGTATGGATGTAACCTTCTCTGGATCCATGTTTACACCGTTAGGGGAAATTATGTAACCCAAAAATTTTATTGTCTTTACATGGAATACACATTTCTCAGCCTTGGCGTATAGCTGATGTTCTCTTAATCTAGACAAAACCCATCTTACATGTTTTACATGATCAGTTAGATTTTTGGAGTATATCAAAATATCGTCTAGATATATTACAACACACACATCCATTAAGTCTTTACAAATATCGTTTATGAAAAATTGAAATGTGGCCGGAGCATTAGTTAAGCCGAATGGCATAACATTATATTGAAAGAGACCATAACGGGTTCTAAATGCTGTTTTCCATTCGTCACCGCTTTTTATCCTGATTAAATTGTATGCTCCCTTCAAATCTAGTTTGGTAAAGATGGTTGCATCTGTTAACCGTTCAAGTAATTCAGGTATTAAAGGAAGTGGATACCTATTTTTAATCGTAATAGAGTTTAATGCTCTGTAGTCAATGATTGGGCGTAAGGTCCCATCTTTATTTGTGACAAAGAATATGCCCGCTGCTGCAGGAGAGGTTGAGGTAGAAATAAAACCTTTCCTTAGATTATCGTCTAGGTACTCTCTGAGAAATTTTAATTCTTTTTGAGAGAGTGGAAAAATTCGGCCGAACGGTATGATAGACCCAGGTTTAGTATCAATGGGGCAATCATAAGGTCTGTGTGGAGGTAGATTTTCGGCTTCCTTAAGGTCAAATACATCTGAAAAGTCTGAATACTGCAATGGTATATGAGGGTGTAGAGTTTTGATTTCCACACAGGGAAAACAGGTAGCAGAACAGTATGGGGAAGAGAAAGTTACTGTGTTACTGCTCCAGTCTATTTGAGGGTTGTGTTTTCTTAACCAAGGATAACCCAATATTAAGGGGTGTAGTGAGCTAGGAATGATATCAAACGTAATGTATTCTGTATGACCCATGTTACAAGAGACAAGTAAAGGAATAGTATGGTGTGTGATTGGGCCTTTTAAATAAGTAGAGCCATCAATAACCTTCACATAGATAGGGGTTTGCTTTTGCACACAAGGTATTTTATTAGTATCTACAAGGGTTTTGTCAATGAAGCTTCCATAAGCTCCAGAATCTATCAGCGCCTCAGTCTTGAAAAGATGCTGGTCCCACTGTAAAGACAATGTGAAAGTTAATTGTGATTCATGAATGTTATCAGTATTTGGGTTAACTATAAGAATCTTACCCCTTTTTTGCCGGTTCAGAATAGGGCAGGAAGAGACACTGTGTTCTTTATTCCCACAGTACATACAGAGGTTTGAAATCCTCCTTCTCTGTTTCTCTTCTTGGGATAATGGTCCTCGGATGGCCCCAATTTCCATGGGCACAGGGGCTGTGGAGGTCTTTTCAGAATGAGAGGGTGTAAACCTTTTGAGGTAAGTTTCTGGGTGTTGTTTTTCAGCTCTCCTCTCTCTGTATCGTCTGTCCATGGCTATGCATATCTTTATGAGGGATTCCATGGTGTCTGGAGGTTCAATGCGAGAGATCTCATCCTTAAGATGTTCAGAGAGACCTAAACGGAATTGGTTCTTTAGACTTACAGTATTCCACTGTGAATCTGTAGCCCAGAGCTGAAAATCTGCCACATAGTCCTCAACTGGACGTTTGCCTTGCTTCAGGGTGCGCAAATTTGTTTCTGCGGTTAACTGGGTGTTGCAATCCTCATATAAGACAGCCATCTCCTTAAAAAATTCACTGATAGAATTCAAAATAGGATCATCAGTTTCATAAAACTTATCAGCCCACGAACGGGGATCTCCAGTTAGATAAGAGATGGTAGTACAAACCTTGATCTTGTCAGTATAATATGTCCTGGGCTTCATGGAAAACATCAGCATGCATGCATTTCTGAATTCACGAAAGCGTGTTCTTTCACCAGAAAAAATGTGTGGAGGGTTAACCTGTGGTTCAGGGTGATCAGCCTCTTTCCTTGAAAAGAAATCATTCATTAACCTCTTCAGGGTGTGGTTTTCATTTTTAACTTCAGTCAAACCTTGTGCTAAAATTTCAACTTTCTGGTTTAAGGAAGCTATTTCAATTGCCATTGAGGCAGGATCCATGATTTTTTTATATACAAGCTTTAAACTATAATGTATATATGTTAGTAAATTTCTTTATGGCTTGATAATTCTGTTATAAGCTTGTATAATGTGGCTATTCCCAGAGAACCTTAAGTAAAACAGGCTTATACAAAAGGTTATTACCAAGGGAGATAGCTGGTTTACTTAGTACAAGTTCTTTTTATAACACTTTACAAAATCAAAATAAAGTGAATAAAACAGATGAAATGAAGCCTTTGTATATTTTACACAGTTGTAAAGAGTTGTGTTCTTTAAAGATAGGAGGCAGCAAACAAGCAGCTTATTGGTATTGTCTGAGAAAAGCAGAATTTTATAGCAAAGTCTCTTTATAGTTAAGCTTAGAAATGAGAAACTGATTTGCAGTCTGCAGTGTCCATATATCAAGAGGTATCAGGTTACAGCAGGCAGAGTGTGTGATGCAGAGAGAAGGAGAGAGCCAGATTTAACCAGTTGTGAGCACTTTAACAGTTTGTATGTCAGCAGAACTTTGGATAAGAATATATACAGCTAGAGACAATTGTATATAAAATTAATGATACTTGCGAGTGAGTTTAGAACTGCAGAGAGCGAAGTTGGCACTGAGTCAAAATGGATCACAGCAGGGAAGATGTTCTTATTTCCTGGTAGAGGTAAACACTCAGTAATGGAGCTGGCTGGAAAATCAGACTGCAGAGTTAACACAGACTTGCAAGAGTTGCTGCCAAAGACTGTTCCTTGAAGTGTAAAGCAGCAGGAAATGCTTCTTAGGTTTAGAAGCTGGAGAAATGACAACAAGGATTTCCTTTAACAGGTACAAAAGCAGGATCTGTAGAATTTAGCTTTAGAGCTTGAAGCAGAGTGGGAACTACAAACTTCAATTATCAAGCAAAGCACAGGTGTACTGAACACACCTTTAAAGGGAGGTGAAGGAGTGGGTTGGTCTTAGTTCTTAAAGCTACAGGAATATGACATTGGCTGATTCAATCAGCCAATCAGATTCAAGTTCAATCCGATTGGCTGATCAGATTGAGCTTGCATTCTATTGGCTGATCGGAACAGTGTAAGTGTAAATTAACTTCTCAGCAAAAGACCATCCTTTCTCTTCAAGATAAACTTGACGATTTAGAGAACCGAAGCAGGTGCAAAAACATGCGTATCAGGGGGGTACCTGAATCAGTATTGCCAAAAAACTTTTCTGTATATCTTCAGGACCTGTTTCACCATTTAAAGGATCCCTCATATCCTGATTACATCCCTTGGGTCAGAGCACACAGAACTCTGAGACCAAAACCACCGGACTCAGCCCCGCCAAGGGACATAGAATACCATACTGATGGGGCTTCCCAACCAATCTCTGGACAATCAGCAATAGCACCTGTGTAGTCTGCAAGACCCCAGAAGACATTCAGACCTTCTGTGCAATACTCGGACTGGACCCGCCTTTAGACACACCCACCTCTGAGCCCCCGAGCTCTCAATCCCCCAAAAGACAGGACACTCCAGGAGAATCCTGGCATACTGCCATACCTAAGAAAAACAAGCCAAAAGATGCCACCAACAGAAGACACACTACCACCAGTTATGCTTCTTCTAACAACTCATCATAAAGAACTACATAACTAGTGATGTCGCGAATTGTTCGCCGGCGAATAGTTCCTGGCGAACATAGCATGTTCGCGTTCACCGTGGACTGTGAAACAACAGTCTGCTTTTTTGTGTCAGGCTCACAGCGTATACTGTGCCCACTTGCCCAGTGCCACCACTCATATATTCTTTAATAGTAGTGTAAGTGTACATTTAAAAAAAAAAAAAAAACATTTTTTGACTGTGAAACATCAGTCTGCTTTTTTGTGTCAGGCTCACAGCGTATACTGTGCCCACTTGCCCAGTGCCACCACTCATATCTTGTTTAATAGAAGTGTAAGTGTAAATTTAAAAAAAAAAAACTTTTTGGACTGTGAAACATCAGTCTGCTTTTTTGTGTCAGGCTCACAGCGTATACTGTGCCCACTTGCCCAGTGCCTCCACTCATATCTTGTTTAATAGTAGTGTAAGTGTACATTTAAAAAAAAAACTTTTTCAACTGTGAAACATCAGTCTGCTTTTTTGTGTCACGCTCACAGCGTATACTGTGCCCACTTGCCCAGTGCCACCACTCATGTCTTGTTTAATAGTAGTGTAAGTGTACATTTAAAAAAAAAAACTTTTTTGACTGTGAAACATCAGTCTGCTTTTTTGTGTCAGGCTCACAGCGTATACTGTGCCCACTTGCCCAGTGCCACCACTTATATCTTGTTTAATAGTAGTGTAAGTGTACATTTTAAAAAAAAAAACTTTTTTGACTGTGAAACATCAGTCTGCTTTTTTGTGTCAGGCTCACAGTGTATACTGTGCCCACTTGCCCAGTGCCACCACTCATATATTCTTTAATAGTAGTGTAAGTGTACATTTAAAAAAAAAAAAACATTTTTGGACTGTTAAACATCAGTCTGCTTTTTTGTGCCAGGCTCACAGCGTTTACTGTGCCCACTTGCCCAGTGACACCACTCATATCTTGTTTAATAGTAGTGTAAGTGTACATTTAAAAAAAAAAAAAAACTTTTTTGACTGTGAAACATCAGTCTGCTTTTTTGTGTCAGGCTCACAGCGTATACTGTGCCCACTTGCCCAGTGCCACCACTCATGTCTTGTTTAATAGTAGTGTAAGTGTACATTTAAAAAAAAAAACTTTTTTGACTGTGAAACATCAGTCTGCTTTTTGTGTCAGGCTCACAGCGTATACTGTGCCCACTTGCCCAGTGCCACCACTCATATCTTGTTTAATAGTAGTGTAAGTGTACATTTAAAAAAAAAAAAAACTTTTTTGACTGTGAAACATCAGTCTGCTTTTTTGTGTCAGGCTCACAGCGTATACTGTGCCCACTTGCCCAGTGCCACCACTCATATCTTGTTTAATAGTAGTGTAAGTGTACATTTAAAAAAAAAAAAAACATTTTTGGACTGTTAAACATCAGTCTGCTTTTTTGTGTCAGGCTCACAGCGTTTACTGTGCCCACTTGCCCAGTGACACCACTCATATCTTGTTTAATAGTAGTGTAAGTGTACATTTAAAAAAAAAAACATAATTTATGCTTACCTGATAAATTCCTTTCTTCTGTAGTGTGATCAGTCCACGGGTCATCATTACTTCTGGGATATTACTCCTCCCCAACAGGAAGTGCAAGAGGATTCACCCAGCAGAGCTGCATATAGCTCCTCCCCTCTACGTCACTCCCAGTCATTCGACCAAGGACCAACGAGAAAGGAAAAGCCAAGGGTGAAGTGGTGACTGGAGTATAAATTAAAAAATATTTACCTGCCTTAAAAACAGGGCGGGCCGTGGACTGATCACACTACAGAAGAAAGGAATTTATCAGGTAAGCATAAATTATGTTTTCTTCTGTTAAGTGTGATCAGTCCACGGGTCATCATTACTTCTGGGATACCAATACCAAAGCAAAAGTACACGGATGATGGGAGGGATAGGCAGGCTCTTTATACAGAAGGAACCACTGCCTGAAGAACCTTTCTCCCAAAAATAGCCTCCGATGAAGCAAAAGTGTCAAATTTGTAAAATTTGGAAAAAGTATGAAGCGAAGACCAAGTTGCAGCCTTGCAAATCTGTTCAACAGAGGCCTCATTCTTGAAGGCCCAAGTGGAAGCCACAGCTCTAGTAGAATGAGCTGTAATTCTTTCAGGAGGCTGCTGTCCAGCAGTCTCATAAGCTAAACGAATTATGCTACGAAGCCAAAAAGAAAGAGAGGTAGCGGAAGCTTTTTGACCTCTCCTCTGCCCAGAGTAAATGACAAACAGAGAAGACGTTTGTCGAAATTCCTTAGTTGCCTGTAAGTAAAATTTTAGAGCACGGACTACATCCAGGTTGTGCAGTAGACGTTCCTTCTTTGAAGAAGGATTTGGGCATAAAGAAGGAACAACAATCTCTTGATTGATATTCCTGTTAGTAACTACCTTAGGTAAGAACCCAGGTTTAGAACGCAGGACTACCTTATCCGAATGAAAAATCAAATAAGGAGAATCACAATGTAAGGCTGATAATTCAGAGACTCTTCGAGCCGAGGAAATAGCCATTAAAAATAGAACTTTCCAAGATAACAACTTTATATCAATGGAATGAAGGGGTTCAAACGGAACGCCCTGTAAAACATTAAGAACAAGGTTTAAACTCCATGGTGGAGCAACAGTTTTAAACACAGGCTTAATTCTGGCCAAAGCCTGACAAAAAGCCTGGACGTCAGGAACTTCTGACAGACGTTTGTGTAACAGAATGGACAGAGCTGAGATCTGTCCCTTTAATGAACTAGCAGATAAACCCTTTTCTAAACCTTCTTGTAGAAAAGACAATATCCTAGGAATCCTAACCTTACTCCAAGAGTAACCTTTGGATTCACACCAATATAGGTATTTACGCCATATCTTATGGTAAATCTTTCTGGTAACAGGTTTCCTAGCCTGTATTAAGGTATCAATAACTGACTCAGAAAATCCACGTCTTGATAAAATCAAGCGTTCAATTTCCAAGCAGTCAGCTTCAGAGAAGTTAGATTTTGATGTTTGAAGGGACCCTGTATCAGAAGGTCCTGTTTCAGAGGTAGAGACCAAGGTGGACAGGATGACATGTCCACCAGGTCTGCATACCAAGTCCTGCGTGGCCACGCAGGTGCTATTAGAATCACTGATGCTCTCTCTTGTTTGATTCTGGCAATCAATCGAGGAAGCAACGGGAAGGGTGGAAACACGTAAGCCATCCTGAAGTCCCAAGGTGCTGTCAGAGCATCTATCAGGACTGCTCCTGGATCCCTGGATCTGGACCCGTAACGAGGAAGCTTGGCGTTCTGTCGAGACGCCATGAGATCTATCTCTGGTTTGCCCCAACGTCGAAGTATTTGGGCAAAGACCTCCGGATGAAGTTCCCACTCCCCCGGATGAAAAGTCTGACGACTTAAGAAATCCGCCTCCCAGTTCTCCACTCCCGGGATGTGGATTGCTGACAGGTGGCAAGAGTGAGACTCTGCCCAGCAAATTATCTTTGATACTTCCATCATAGCTAGGGAGCTTCTTGTCCCTCCCTGATGGTTGATGTAAGCTACAGTCGTGATGTTGTCCGACTGAAACCTGATGAACCCCCGAGTTGTCAACTGGGGCCAAGCCAGGAGGGCATTGAGAACTGCTCTCAATTCCAGAATGTTTATTGGCAGGAGACTCTCCTCCTGACTCCATTGTCCCTGAGCCTTCAGAGAATTCCAGACGGCACCCCAACCTAGAAGGCTGGCGTCTGTTGTTACAATTGTCCAGTCTGGTCTGCTGAATGGCATCCCCCTGGACAGATGTGGCCGAGAAAGCCACCATAGAAGAGAATTTCTGGTCTCTTGATCCAGATTCAGAGAAGGGGATAAGTCTGAGTAATCCCCATTCCACTGACTTAGCATGCACAGTTGCAGTGGTCTGAGGTGTAAGCGTGCAAAGGGTACTATGTCCATTGCCGCTACCATTAAGCCGATTACCTCCATGCATTGAGCCAGTGACGGGTGTTGAATGGAATGAAGGGTGCGGCAAGCACTTTGAAGTCTTGTTAGCCTGTCCTCTGTCAGGTAAATCTTCATTTCTACAGAATCTATAAGAGTCCCCAGGAAGGGAACTCTTGTGAGTGGAACGAGTGAACTTTTCTTTTCGTTCACCTTCCATCCATGTGACCTTAGAAATGCCAGCACTAACTCTGTATGAGACTTGGCAGTTTGAAAGCTTGAAGCTTGTATCAGAATGTCGTCTAGGTATGGAGCTACCGAGATTCCCCGCGGTCTTAGTACCGCCAGAAGAGCACCCAGAACCTTTGTGAAGATTCTTGGAGCTGTAGCCAATCCGAATGGAAGAGCCACAAACTGGTAATGCCTGTCTAGGAAGGCAAACCTTAGGTACCGATAATGATCTTTGTGAATCGGTATGTGAAGGTAAGCATCTTTTAAATCTACAGTGGTCATGTATTGACCCTCTTGGATCATAGGTAAAATTGTCCGAATAGTCTCCATCTTGAACGATGGAACTCTTAGGAATTTGTTTAAGATCTTTAAGTCCAGGATTGGTCTGAAAGTTCCCTCTTTTTTGGGAACCACAAACAGATTTGAGTAAAACCCCTGTCCCTGTTCCGATCGTGGAACTGGATGGATTACTCCCATTAACAAGAGCTCTTGTCTTGGCTTTGGCTTTGTCCTGAGGCAGGGCATGGCCTTTACCTCCTGTAATGTCAGCGATAATTTCTTTCAACCCGGGCCCGAATAAGGTCTGCCCTTTGAAAGGTATATTAAGCAATTTAGACTTAGAAGTAACATCAGCTGACCAGGATTTTAGCCACAGCGCCCTGCGTGCCTGAATGGCGAATCCTGAATTCTTCGCCGTAAGTTTAGTAAGATGTACTACGGCCTCCGAAATGAATGAATTAGCTAGTTTAAGGACTCTAAGCCTGTCCGTAATGTCGTCCAGAGTAGCTGAACCAATGTTCTCTTCCAGAGACTCAATCCAGAATGCCGCTGCAGCCGTGATCGGCGCAATGCATGCAAGGGGTTGCAATATAAAACCTTGTTGAACAAACATTTTCTTAAGGTAACCCTCTAACTTTTTATCCATTGGATCTGAAAAAGCACAGCTATCCTCCACCGGGATAGTGGTACGCTTAGCTAAGGTAGAAACTGCTCCCTCCACCTTAGGGACCGTTTGCCATAAGTCCCTTGTGGTGGCGTCTATTGGAAACATTTTTCTAAATATCGGAGGGGGTGAGAACGGCACACCGGGTCTATCCCACTCCTTAGTAACAATTTCAGTAAGTCTCTTAGGTATAGGAAAAACCTCAGTACTCGTCGGTACCGCAAAATATTTATCCAACCTACACATTTTCTCTGGTATTGCAACTGTGTTACAATCATTCAGAGCCGCTAACACCTCCCCTAGTAATACACGGAGGTTTTCCAGTTTAAATTTAAAATTTGAAATATCTGAATCCAGTCTGTTTGGATCAGAACCGTCACCCACAGAATGAAGTTCTCCGTCCTCATGTTCTGCCACCTGTGACGCAGTGTCTGACATGGCCCTAATATTATCAGCGCACTCTGTTCTCACCCCAGAGTGATCACACTTACCTCTTAGTTCTGGTAATTTAGCCAAAACCTCAGTCATAACAGTAGCCATATCCTGTAATGTGATTTGTAATGGCCGCCCAGATGTACTCGGCGCTACAATATCACGCACCTCCCTCTGAGCGGGAGATGTAGGTACTGACACGTGAGGCGAGTTAGTCGGCATAACTCTCCCCTCGTTGTTTGGTGAAATTTGTTCAATTTGTACAGATTGACTTTTATTTAAAGTAGCATCAATACAGTTAGTACATAAATTTCTATTGGGCTCCACTTTGGCATTGCAACAAATGACACAGGTATCATCCTCTGAATCAGACATGTTTAACACACTAGCAAATAAACTTGCAACTTGGAAATACAATTCAATTAGAATAATATTAAAATGTACTGTGCCTTTAATAAGCACAGAAGATCTATGACAGTTGAAAATTAATAAATTGAAACAGTTATAGCCTCAATCCTTGTAAACAACACAACTTTAGCAAAGGTTTAATCCCATTAGCAAAGATAACAAATTCTGAAAGCAGGAAACAAATTACAGAATAAACGTTTTTTATCTCAGTCAAACTATAATTCTCACAGCTCTGCTGAGAGAAATTACCTCCCTCAAAATAAGTTTTGAAGACCCCTGAGCTCTGTAGAGATGAACCGGATCATGCAGGGAATACAATGAGTTGCTGACTGAAATATTTGATGCATAGAAAAAGCGCCAAAAAACGGCCCCTCCCCCTCACACACAGCAGTGAGGGAGAACAGAAACTGTCAGAAAAACAAATTAAGCAACTGCCAAGTGGAAAAATAGTGCCCAAACATTTATTCACACAGTACCTCAGCAAATGAAAACGATTTTACATTCCAGCAAAAACGTTAAACATAATGTCTAGTTATTAAACAGCTTTATGTATTTCTTACAGTGTAATTCTAGTGAAGTACCATTCCCCAGAATACTGAAGTGTAAAGTATACATACATGACATTATATCGGTATGGCAGGATTTTCTCATCAATTCCATTGTCAGAAAATAAAAACTGCTACATACCTCTATGCAGATTCATCTGCCCGCTGTCCCCTGATCTGAAGTTTACCTCACTCCTCAGATGGCCGAGAACAGCAATATGATCTTAACTACTCCGGCTAAAATCATAGCAAAACTCTGGTAGATTCTTCTTCAAACTCTGCCAGAGAGGTAATAACACACTCCGGTGCTATTTTAAAATAACAAACTTTTGATTGAAGATATAAAACTAAGTATAATCACCATAGTCCTCTCACACATCCTATCTAGTCGTTGGGTGCAAGAGAATGACTGGGAGTGACGTAGAGGGGAGGAGCTATATGCAGCTCTGCTGGGTGAATCCTCTTGCACTTCCTGTTGGGGAGGAGTAATATCCCAGAAGTAATGATGACCCGTGGACTGATCACACTTAACAGAAGAAAAAACTTTTTTGACTGTGAAACATCAGTCTGCTTTTTTGTGTCAGGCTCTCATAGCGTATACTGTGCCCACTTGCCC
Source organism: Bombina bombina (assembly GCF_027579735.1). NCBI lineage: Eukaryota > Metazoa > Chordata > Amphibia > Anura > Bombinatoridae > Bombina > Bombina bombina. The sequence goes on along the minus strand of NC_069499.1, from coordinate 363,616,166 downwards.
AGTGCCACCACTCATATCTTGTTTTATAGTAGTGTAAGTGTACATTTGAAAAAAAAAACTTTTTGGACTGTTAAACATCAGTCTGCTTTTTTGTGTCAGGCTCACAGCGTATACTGTGCCCACTTGCCCAGTGCCACTACTCATATCTTGTTTAATAGTAGTGTAAGTGTACATTTAAAAAAAAAAAAAAACCTTTTTGAACTGTGAAACATCAGTGTGCATTTTTGTGTCAGGCTCACAGCGTATACTGTGCCCACTTGCCCAGTGCCACCACTCATATCTGGTTTAATAGTAGTGTAAGTGTACATTTTAAAAAAAACTTTTTGGACTGTGAAACATCAGTCTGCTTTTTTGTGTCAGGCTCAAAGCGTATACTGTGCCCACTTGCCCAGTGCCACCACTCATATCTTGTTTAATAGTAGTGAAAGTGTACATTTAAAAAAAAAAACTTTTTTGACTGTGAAACATCAGTCTGCTTTTTTGTGTCAGGCTCACAGCGTATACTGTGCCCACTTGCCCTGTGGCACCACTCATATCTTGTTTAATAGTAGTGTAAGTGTACATTTAAAAAAAAAACTTTTTTAACTGTGAAACATCAGTCTGCTTTTTTGTGTCAGGCTCACAGCGTATACTGTGCCCACTTGCCCAGTGCCACCACTCATATCTTGTTTAATAATAGTGTAAGTGTACATTTAAAAAAAAAAAAACCTTTTTTGACTGTGAAACATCAGTCTGCTTTTTTGTGTCAGCTTCACGGCATATACTGTGCCCACTTTCCCAGTGGCACCACTCATATCTTGTTTAAAAGTAGTGTAAGTGTACATTTAAAAAAAAAAAACTTTTTGAACTGTGAAACATCAGTCTGCTTTTTTGTGTCAGGCTCACAGCGTATACTGTGCCCACTTGCCCAGTGCCACCACTCATATCTTGTTTAATAGTAGTATAAGTGTACATTTAAAAAAAAATAAACTTTTTGGACTGTTAAACATCAGTCTGCTTTTTTGTGTCAGGCTCACAGCATATACTGTGCCCACTTGCCCAGTGCCACCACTCATATCTTGTTTAATAGTAGTGTAAGTGTACATAAAAAAAAAAAAAATTTGAACTGTGAAACATCAGTCTGCATTTTTGTGTCATGCTCACAGTGTATACTGTGCCCACTTGCCCAGTGCCACCACTCATATCTTGTTTAATAGTAGTGTAAGTGTACCTTTAAAAAAAAACTTTTTGGACTGTGAAACATCAGTCTGCTTTTTTGTGTCAGGCTCACAGCGTATACTGTGCCCACTTGCCCAGTGCCACCACTCATATCTTGTTTAATAGTAGTGAAAGTGTACATTTAAAAAAAAAAACTTTTTGGACTGTGAAACATCAGTCTGCTTTTTTGTGTCAGGCTCACAGCGTATACTGTGCCCACTTGCCCTGTGGCACCACTCATATCTTGTTTAATAGTAGTGTAAGTGTACATTTAAAAAAAAAACTTTTTTAACTGTGAAACATCAGTCTGCTTTTTTGTGTCAGGCTCACAGCGTATACTGTGCCCACTTGCCCAGTGCCACCACTCATATCTTGTTTAATAGTAGTGAAAGTGTACATTTAAAAAAAAAAAAACTTTTTTGACTGTGAAACATCAGTCTGCTTTTTTGTGTTAGGCTCACAGCGTATACTGTGCCCACTTGCCCTGTGGCACCACTCATATCTTGTTTAATAGTACTGTAAGTGTACATTTAAAAAAAAAACTTTTTTAACTGTGAAACATCAGTCTGCTTTTTTGTGTCAGGCTCACAGCGTATACTGTGCCCACTTGCCCAGTGGCACCACTCATATCTTGTTTAATAGTAGTGTAAGTGTACATTTAAAAAAAAAAAAACCTTTTTTGACTGTGAAACATCAGTCTGCTTTTTTGTGTCAGCTTCACGGCATATACTGTGCCCACTTTCCCAGTGGCACCACTCATATCTTGTTTAAAAGTAGTGTAAGTGTACATTTAAAAAAAAAAACTTTTTGGACTGTGAAACATCAGTCTGCTTTTTTGTGTCAGGCTCACAGCGTATACTGTGCCCACTTGCCCAGTGCCACCACTCATATCTTGTTTACCCCCTTAATGACAACTGACGTACCAGGTACGTCATGCATTAACTAACAGTTAATGACAATGGACGTACCTGGTACGTCAGTTGTCTAAGAGAGTGCTGGAAGCGATCGCAATCGCTTCCAGCAGCTCTCAGGGTATTGCAGTGATGCCTCCCTATGGAGGCATCCTGCAATACCATTTAGAAGACTCCGATGCAGAGAGAGCCACTCTGTGGCCCTCTCTGCACCGGTAGCGATGGTGCCGGTTCGTTGGTGGGTGGGAGCGTAACAGGGAGGCGGGTGGGCGGCCCATCGCTACCCGGCATCCGGTTCCTTGAAGTGCAATGTGCACGCCGGGTGCCTGGAGCGTGCGTGCATGTGCGCGCGTGCGCGCGTGCGCGATCGCGCATTAGCTGGCACTGACACTGACACCAATGAGGAGGGAAGAGGGGGGGGGAAATATTTTTTTTTAAAAAATAATATAAAAGGATCTGGGAGGGGGAGGGGGATAGGGGTATTGTGGGGGGCTGCTACACTACAGAAAAAATAAAAAAAGTAAAAGAACAAAAAACACTTGTTTTTGGGGCAAATTGGGTACTGGCAGACAGCTGCCAGTACCCAAGATGGCCGCAATTAGATAGGGGAGAGGGTTAGAGAGCTGGGGGGGGGGGATCATGGAGGTTGGGGCTAAGGCAGGAGTCCATTACAGCTAAAATATTTTTTTTTTTTATATAAAAAACAAAAAACTCCTTTTATTTAGTACTGGCAGACTTTCTGCCAGTACTTAAGATGGCGGGGACATTTGTGGGGTGGGGGAGGGAAGAGAGCTGTTTGGGAGGGATCAGGGGGTGGGATGTGTCAGGTGGGAGGCTGATCTCTACCCTAAAGCTAAAATTAACCCTGCAAGCTCCCTACAACCTACCTAATTAACCCCTTCACTGCTGGGCATAATTTACGTGTGGTGCGCAGCAGCATTTAGCGGCCTTCTAATTACCAAAAATCAGTGCCAAAGCCATATAAGTCTGCTATTTCTGAACAAAGGGGATCCCAAAGAAGCTTTTACAACAATTTGTGCCATAATAGCACAAGCTGTTTGTAAATAATTTCAGTGAGAAACCTAAAATTGTGAAAAATGTAAAGTTTTTTTTTTATTTGCTCGCATTTGGCGGTGAAATGGTGGCATAAAATATACCAAAATGTGCCTAGATCAAAACTTTGGGTTGTCTTCTAACAAAAAATATATACATGTCAAGGGATATTCAGGTATTCCTGACAGATATCAGGGTTCCAATGTAACTAGCGCTAATTTTGAAAAAAAGTGGTTTGGAAATAGCGAAGTGCTACTTGTATTTATGGCCCTATAACTTGCAAAAAAAGCTAAGAACATGTAAACATTGGGTATTTCTAAACTCAGGACAAAATTTAGAAACTATTTAGCATGGGTGTTTTTTGGTGATTGTAGATGTGTAACAGATTTTGGGGGTCAAAGTTAGAAAAAGTGTGTTTTTTTCCATTTTTTGCTCATATTTTATTATTTTTTTTGTAGTAAATTATAAGACATGATGAAAATAATGGTATCTTTAGAAAGTCCATTTAATGGCGAGAAAAACGGTATATAATATGTGTGGGTACAGTAAATGAGTAAGAGGAAAATTACAGCTAAACACAAACACAGCAGAAATGTAAAAATAGCCATTGTCATTAAGGGTAAGAAAATTGAAAAATGGTCCAGTCATTAAGGGGTTAATAGTAGTGTAAGTGTACATTTAAAAAAAAAAACTTTTTGGACTGTTAAACATCAGTCTGCTTTTTTGTGTCAGGCTCACAACGTATACTGTGCCCACTTGTCTAGTGCCATCACTCATATCTTGTTTAATAGTAGTGTAAGTGTACATTTAAAAAAAAAAAAAACCTTTTTGAACTGTGAAACATCAGTCTGCATTTTTGTGTCAGTCTCACAGCGTATACTGTGCCCACTTGCCCTGTGGCACCACTCATATCTTGTTTAATAGTAGTGTAAGTTTACATTTAAAAAAAAAACTTTTTTAACTGTGAAACATCAGTCTGCTTTTTTGTGTCAGGCTCACAGCGTATACTGTGCCCACTTGCCCAGTGGCACCACTCATATCTTGTTTAAAAGTAGTGTAAGTGTACATTTAAAAAAAAAAAAACTTTTTGGACTGTGAAACATCAGTCTGCTTTTTTGTGTCAGGCTCACAGCATATACTGTGCCCACTTGCCCAGTGCCACCACTCATATCTTGTTTAATAGTAGTGTAAGTGTACATTTAAAAAAAAAAAAAACTTTTTTGACTGTGAAACATCAGTCTGCTTTTTTGTGTCAGGCTCACAGCATATACTGTGCCCACTTGCCCAGTGCCACCACTCATATCTTCTTTAATGGTAGTGTAAGTGTACATTTAAAAAAAAAAAAACTTTTTGGACTGTGAAACATCAGTCTGCTTTTTTGTGTCAGACTCACATCGTATACTGTGCCCACTTGCCCAGTGCCACCACTTATATCTTGTTTAATAGTAGTGTAAGTGTACATTTAAAAAAAAAAAAACTTTTTTGACTGTGAAACATCAGTCTGCTTTTTTGTGTCAGGCTCACAGGGTATACTGTGCCCACTTGCCCAGTGCCACCACTCATATCTTGTTTAATAGTAATGTAAGTGTACATTTAAAAAAAAAAACTTTTTGGACTGTGAAACATCAGTCTGCTTTTTTGTGTCAGGCTCACAGCGTATACTGTGCCCACTTGCCCATTGCCACCACTCATATATTGTTTAATAGTAGTGTAAGTGTACATTAAAAAAAAAAAACTTTTTTGACTGTAAAACATCAGTCTGCTTTTTTGTGTCAGGCTCACAGCGTATACTGTGCCCACTTGCCCAGTGCCACCACTCATATCTTGTTTAATAGTAGTGTAAGTGTACATTTAAAAAAAAAAACTTTTTTGACTGTGAAACATCAGTCTGCTTTTTTGTGTCAGGCTCACAGCGTATACTGTGCCCACTTGCCCAGTGCCACCACTCATGTCTTGTTTAATAGTAGTGTAAGTGTACATTTAAAAAAAAATAAAAAAATTTGACTGTGAAACATCAGTCTGCTTTTTTGTGTCAGGCTCACAGCGTATACTGTGCCCACTTGCCCAGTGCCACCACTCAAATCTTGTCTAATAGTAGTGTAAGTGTACATTAAAAAAAAAAACTTTTTGGACTGTGAAACATCAGTCTGCTTTTTTGTCTCAGGCTCACAGCGTATACTGTGCCCACTTGCCCAGTGCCACCAATAATATCTTGTTTAATAGTAGTGTAAGTGTACATTTAAAAAAAATGACAAGCAGAGGCAGGCCACCCCACAGGTGCCGTTGTGGTCGTGGTGATGTGATTCCCTTTGGCCCTAGAATAATGCCCAGTGTTCAGAGGCCACGTACCATGAACTCAAAAAGTTCTGAGGACATAGTTGACTTTCTTTCATGTAATTAGCAAGAGTCCATGAGCTAGTGACGTATGGGATATACATTCCTACCAGGAGGGGCAAAGTTTCCCAAACCTCAAAATGCCTATAAATACACCCCTCACCACACCCACAAATCAGTTTTACAAACTTTGCCTCCTATGGAGGTGGTGAAGTAAGGTTGTGCTAGATTCTACGTTGATATGCACTCCGCAACAGGTTGGAGCCCGGTTTTCCTCTCAGCGTGCAGTGAATGTCAGAGGGATGTGAGGAGAGTATTGCCTATTTGAATGCAATGATCTCCTTCTACGGGGTCTATTTCATAGGTTCTCTGTTATCGGTCGTAGAGATTCATCTCTTACCTCCCTTTTCAGATCGACGATATACTCTTATATATATACCATTACCTCTGCTGATTTTCGTTTCAGTACTGGTTTGGCTTTCTACAACATGTAGATGAGTGTCCTGGGGTAAGTAAGTCTTATTTTCTGTGACACTCTAAGCTATGGTTGGGCACTTTTTTAATAAAGTTCTAAATATATGTATTCAAACATTTATTTGCCTTGACTCAGGATGTTCAACATTCCTTATTTTCAGACAGTCAGTTTCATATTTGGGATAATGCATTTTAATCAATCATTTTTTCTTACCTTAAAAATTTGACTTTTTCCCTGTGGGCTGTTAGGCTCGCGGGGGCTGAAAATGCTTCATTTTATTGCGTCATTTTTTGACGTTTTTTTGCGTCAAAAGTGTCGGCGTTCCGGATGTGGCGTCATTTTTGGCGCCAAAAGCATTTAGGCGCTAAATAATGCGGGCGTCTTATTTGGCGCTAAAAAAAAAAATATGGGCGTCACTTTTGTCTCCACATTATTTGTCTCATTATTTATTGCTTCTGGTTGCTAGAAGCTTGTTCATTGGCATTTTTTCCCATTCCTGAAACTGTCATTTAAGGAATTTGATCTATTTTGCTTTATATGTTGTTTTTTTTATTACATATTGCAAGATGTCCCACGTTGCAACTGAGTCAGAAGATACTTCAGGAAAATCGCTGCCTGGTGCTGGAGCTACCAAAGCTAAGTGTATCTGCTGTAAACTTTTGGTATCTGTTCCTCCAGCTGTTGTTTGTATTGAATATCATGACAAACTTGTTAATGCAGATAAAATTTCCTTTAGTAAAGTTCCATTACCTGTTGCTGTTCCGTCAACATCTAATACTCAGAGTGTTCCTGATAACATAAGAGATTTTGTTTCTGAATCCATTAAGAAGGCTTTGTCTGTTATTCCTCCTTCTAGTAAACATAAAAAATCTTTTAAAACTTCTCATTGTTCAGATTAATTTTTAAATGAACATCATCATTCTGATTCTGATAATGGTTCTTCTGGTTCAGAGGATTCTGTCTCAGAGGTTGATGCTGATAAATCTTCATATTTATTTAAAATGGAATTTATTCGTTCTTTACTTAAAGATGTTCTAATTGCTTTAGAAATTGAGGATTCTGGTCCTCTTGATACTAAATCTAAACGTTTAGATAAGGTTTTTAAATCTCCTGTAGTTATTCCAGAAGTTTTTCCTGTTCCTAGTGCTATTTCTGAAGTAATTTCCAGGGAATGGAATAATTTGGGTAATTCATTTACTCCTTCTAAACGTTTTAAGCAATTATATCCTGTGCCATCTGACAGATTAGAGTTTTGGGACAAAATCCCTAAGGTTGATGGGGCTGTCTCTACTCTTGCTAAGCGTACTACGATTCCTACGGCAGATGGTACTTCCTTTAAGGATCCTTTAGATAGGAAAATTGAATCCTTTCTAAGAAAAGCCTATTTGTGTTCAGGTAATCTTCTTAGACCTGCTATATCTTTGGCGGATGTTGCTGCAGCTTCAACTTTTTGTTTGGAAGCTTTAGCGCAACAAGTAACAGATCATAATTCTCATAGCATTATTATTCTTCTTCAACATGCTAATAATTTTATTTGTAATGCCATCTTTGATATCATTAGGGTTGATGTCAGGTATATGTCTCTAGCTATTTTAGCTAGAAGAGCTTTATGGCTTAAAACTTGGAATGCTGATATGTCTTCTAAGTCTACTCTGCTTTCCCTTTCTTTCCAGGGTAATAAATTATTTGGTTCTCAGTTGGATTCTATTATTTCAACTGTTACTGGAGGGAAAGGAACTTTTTTACCACAGGATAAAAAATCTAAAGGTAAATTCAGGTCTAATAATCGTTTTCGTTCCTTTCGTCACAACAAGGAACAGAAACCTGATCCTTCACCCTCAGGAGCGGTATCAGTTTGGAAACCATCTCCAGTCTGGAATAAATCCAAGCCTTCTAGAAAATCAAAGCCAGCTTCTAAGTCCACATGAAGGTGCGGCCCTCATTCCAGCTCAGCTGGTAGGGGGCAGATTACGTTTTTTCAAAGAAATTTGGATCAAATCCGTTCACAATCTTTGGATTCAGAACATTGTTTCAGAAGGGTACAGAATTGGCTTCAAAATAAGACCTCCTGCAAAGAGATTTTTTCTTTCCCGTGTCCCAGTAAATCCAGCGAAGGCTCAAGCATTTCTGAAATGTGTTTCAGATCTAGAGTTGGCTGGAGTAATTATGCCAGTTCCAGTTCTGGAACGGGGGCTGGGGTTTTATTCAAATCTCTTCATTGTACCAAAGAAGGAGAATTCCTTCAGACCAGTTCTGGATCTAAAGATATTGAATCGTTATGTAAGGATACCAACATTCAAAATTGTAACTGTAAGGACTATCCTGCCTTTTGTTCAGCAAGGGCATTATATGTCTACAATAGATTTACAGGATGCATATCTGCATATTCCAATTCATCCAGATCACTTTCAGTTTCTGAGATTCTCTTTCCTAGACAAGCATTACCAGTTTGTGGCTCTACCGTTTGGTCTAGCAACAGCTCCAAGAATTTTTACAAAGGTTCTCGGTGCCCTTCTGTCTGTAATCAGAGAACAGGGTATTGTGGTATTTCCTTATTTGGACGATATCTTGGTACTTGCTCAGTCTTTACATTTAGCAGAATCTCATACGAATCGACTTGTGTTGTTTCTTCAAGATCATGGTTGGAGGATCAATTTACTAAAAAGTTCATTGATTCCTCAGACAAGGGTAACCTTTTTGGGTTTCCAGATAGATTCAGTGTCCATGACTCTATCTTTGACAGACAAGAGACGTCTAAAATTGATATCAGCTTCTCGAAACCTTCAGTCACAATCATTCCCTTCGGTAGCCTTATGCATGGAAATTCTAGGCCTTATGACTGCTGCATCGGACGCGATCCCCTTTGCTCGTTTTCACATGCGACCTCTTCAGCTCTGTATGCTGAACCAATGGTGCAGGGATTACACAAAGATATCTCAATTAATATCTTTAAAACCGATTGTACGACACTCTCTGACGTGGTGGACAGATCACCATCGTTTAATTCAGGGGGCTTCTTTTGTTCTTCCGACCTGGACTGTAATTTCAACAGATGCAAGTCTTACAGGTTGGGGAGCTGTGTGGGGGTCTCTGACGGCACAAGGGGTTTGGGAATCTCAGGAGGTGAGATTACCGATCAATATTTTGGAACTCCGTGCAATTTTCAGAGCTCTTCAGTCTTGGCCTCTTCTGAAGAGAGAATCGTTCATTTGTTTTCAGACAGACAATGTCACAACTGTAGCATACATCAATCATCAAGGAGGGACTCACAGTTCTCTAGCTATGAAAGAAGTATCTCGAATTCTGGTTTGGGCGGAATCCAGCTCCTGTCTAGTTTCTGCGGTTCATATCCCAGGTATAGACAATTGGGAAGCGGATTATCTCAGTCGCCAAACGTTGCATCCGGGCGAATGGTCTCTTCACCCAGAGGTATTTCTTCAGATTGTTCAAATGTGGGGGCTTCCAGAAATAGATCTGATGGCCTCTCATCTAAACAAGAAACTTCCCAGGTATCTGTCCAGATCCAGGGATCCTCAAACGGAAGCAGTGGATGCATTGTCACTTCCTTGGAAGTATCATCCTGCCTATATCTTTCCGCCTCTAGTTCTTCTTCCAAGAGTGATCTCCAAAATTCTGAAGGAATGCTCGTTTGTTCTGCTGGTAGCTCCAGCATGGCCTCACAGGTTTTGGTATGCGGATCTTGTCCGGATGGCTTCTTGCCAACCGTGGACTCTTCCTTTAAGACCAGACCTTCTGTCTCAAGGTCCTTTTTTCCATCAGGATCTCAAATACTTAAATTTAAAGGTATGGTGATTGAACACTTGATTCTTAGTCAAAGAGGTTTCTCTGACTCTGTGATTAATACTATGTTACAGGCTCGTAAATCTGTATCTAGGGAGATATATTATAGAGTCTGGAAGACTTATATTTCTTGGTGTCTTTTTCATCATTTTTCCTGGCATTCTTTTAGAATTCCAAGAATTTTACAGTTTCTTCAGGATGGTTTGGATAAAGGTTTGTCTGCAAGTTCCTTGAAAGGACAAATCTCTGCTCTTTCTGTTCTTTTTCACAGAAAGATTGCTAATCTTCCTGATATTCATTGTTTTGTACAAGCTTTGGTGCGTATAAAACCTGTTATTAAGTCAATTTCTCCTCCTTGGAGTTTGAATTTGGTTCTGGGGGCTCTTCAAGCTTCTCCGTTTGAACCTATGCATTCATTGGACATTAAATTACTTTCTTGGAAAGTTTTGTTCCTTTTGGCCATCTCTTCTGCCAGAAGAGTTTCTGAATTATCTGCTCTTTCTTGTGAGTCTCCTTTTTTGATTTTTTCATCAGGATAAGGCGGTGTTGCGAACTTCTTTTGAATTTTTACCTAAGGTTGTGAATTCCAACAACATTAGTAGAGAGATTGTGGTTCCTTCATTATGTCCTACTCCTAAGAATTCTAAGGAGAAATCATTGCATTCTTTGGATGTGGTTAGAGCTTTGAAATATTATGTTGAAGCTACTAAGACTTTCCGAAAGACTTCTAGTCTATTTGTTATCTTTTCCGGTTCTAGGAAAGGTCAGAAGGCCTCTGCCATTTCTTTGGCATCTTGGTTGAAATCTTTAATTCATCATGCTTATGTCGAGTCGGGTAAAACTCCGCCTCAAAGGATTACAGATCATTCTACTAGGTCAGTTTCTACTTCCTGGGCGTTTAGGAATGAAGCTTCGGTTGATCAGATTTGCAAAGCAGCAACTTGGTCCTCTTTGCATACTTTTACTAAATTCTACCATTTTGATGTGTTTTCTTCTTCTGAAGCAGTTTTTAGTAGAAAAGTACTTCAGGCAGCTGTTTCAGTTTGAATCTTCTGCTTATGTTTTCATTTAAACTTTATTTTGGGTGTGGATTATTTTCAGCAGGAATTGGCTGTCTTTATTTTATCCCTCCCTCTCTAGTGACTCTTGCGTGGAAAGATCCACATCTTGGGTAGTCATTATCCCATACTTACCTGATAAATTCATTTCTTTCATATTAGCAAGAGTCCATGAGGCCCACCCTTTTTTGTGGTGGTTATGATTTTTTTGTATAAAGCACAATTATTCCAATTCCTTATTTTTTATGCTTTCGCACTTTTGTCTTATCACCCCACTTCTTGGCTATTCGTTAAACTGATTTGTGGGTGTGGTGAGGGGTGTATTTATAGGCATTTTGAGGTTTGGGAAACTTTGCCCCTCCTGGTAGGAATGTATATCCCATACATCACTAGCTCATGGACTCTTGCTAATATGAAAGAAATGAATTTATCAGGTAAGTTCTTACATAAATTATGTTTTTTAACACAGGACACCCAATCTTCTATAGCTTCCGCTCGGAACCTTGACGCACCATCCTCCTCCAGCTAAGCTTCGGGCACCTCTCAAGTTACCACTCGCCCCCGCCTGCCACCACCACCAACACTAGCACCACAGCCGCTTCACTCAATCTGTCAGAGGAGTTATTTACACATCAGTTGGAAGAAATGAGTGATGCACAACCATCATTGACAGAGGATGTAGATAACAGTGATATGTCTCAGTCAGGCAGCATTACAGACATGGACGTATGGTGTGATGATGATGATGTTGTACCCGCTGCTGCTTCCTTTGTTGATTTGTCAGATACAAGTGAAGCGGTTGATGATGACGATGCGTCCATGGATGTCACATGGGTGCCCGCTAGAAGAGAAGAAGAACAGGGGGAAAGTTCCGATTGGGAGACAGAGAGGAGGAGGAGACGAGTTGGAAGCAGGGGGAGGTCGTTGCAAGGAGCTAGTGGCACAGTCAGACAGCATGCATCAGCACCCAGGATCAGCTAGACAGCACGCCAATCAACGCATGCTGTTGCCACCACCAGAATGCCGTCATCGCAGAGCTCAGCAGTGTGGCATTTTTTTTGTGTGTCTGCCTCTGACAACAGCGATGCCATTTGCAACCTGTGCCAAAAGAAACTGAGTTGTGGGAAGTCCAACACCCACCTAGGTACAACTGCTTTGCGAAGGCACATGATCGCACATCACAAACGCCTATGGGATCAACACATGAGTACAAGCAGCACACAAACCCAAAGCCGCCATCCTCCTCCTGGTCCAGCATCTTCAGCCACGTCAACCACTGCTGTCCTCCTTGCCCCCTCTCAACCATCCGCCACTCCGTCTCTCGCCTTGAGCAGTTCCTGCTCATCACCAGCCCACAGTCAGGTGTCTGTCAAGGACATGTTTGAGCGTAAGAAGCCAATGTCACAAAGTCACCACCTTGCCCGGCGTCTGACAGCTGGCTTGTTTGAACTTTTAGCCCACCAGCTTTTACCATACAAGCTGGTGGAGTCTGAGGCGTTCAAAAAATTTGTAGCTATTGGGACACCACAGTGGAAGGTACCCGGACGAAATTTTTTTGCACAAAAGGCAATCCCCAACCTGTACTTGATTGTGCAAAAGGAAGTAATGGCATGTCTGGCACACAGTGTTGGGGCAAGGGTCCATCTGACCACTGATACCTGGTCTGCAAAGCATGGTCAGGGCAGGTATATCACCTACACTGCGCATTGGGTAAACCTGCTGACTGCTGCCAAGCATGGAATGCGTGGCTCTGCAGAGGAGTTGGTGACACCGCCTCGACTTGCAGGCAGGCCTGCTGCGACCTCCTCTACTCCTTCTACTCCATCCTCTTCCATAACCTCCTCTGTTGAGTCCTCTTCTGCTGCTGCATCTTGCTCCACATCAACGGCACCCCCCCCAGCTCCCCAGGTACTATTCCACATCCCAGATACGGCAGTGTCACGCTGTCTTGGGGTTGACTTGCCTGAAAGCAGAGAGTCACACCGGACCAGCACTCCTGTCCGCCCTGAACGCACAGGTGGATCAGTGGCTGACTCCGCACCAACTGGAGATCGGCAAAGTGGTTAGTGACAACGGAAGAAATTTGGTGGCGGCATTGAATTTGGGCAATTTGACACATGTGCCGTGCATGGCACATGTGTGTAATCTGATCGTACAACGCTTTGTGCATAAGTACCCAGGCTTACAGGACATCCTGAAGCAGGCCAGGAAGGTGTGTGGCCATTTCAGGCATTCCTACACGGCCATGGCGCACTTTTCAGATATCCAGCAGCGAAACAACCTGCCAGTGAGGCGCTTGATTTGTGACAGCCCGACACGTTGGAATTCAACACTCCTAATGTTCGACCGCCTGCTCCAACAAGAAAAAGCTGTTAACGACTATTTGTATGACCGGGGTGCTAGGACAGCCTCTGCGGAGCTGGGAATTTTTCTGCCACGTTACTGGACGCTCATGCGTCCTTTTGAGGAGGTGACAAACCTAGTCAGTCACACCGAAGGCACCATCAGCGACCATTTGTTTTCTTCCTGGAGCGCGCCCTGTGAAGAGTGCTGGATCAGGCCGTAGATGAGCGTGAAGAGGAAGAGTTGTGGTCACCATCACCACCAGAAACAGCCTTATCAGCATCGCTTGCTGGACCAGCGGCAACGCTGGAAGAGGATTGTGAGGAAGAGGAGTCAGAGGAGGAATGTGGCTTTGAGGAGGAGGAGGAAGACCAACCACAACAGGCATCTCAGGGTGCTCGTTGTCACCTATCTGGTACCCGTGGTGTTGTAGGTGGCTGGGGGGAAGAAGATACCTTCAGTGAGATCACTGAGGACGAGGAACGGGACATGAGTTCCAACCTTGTGCAAATGGGGTCTTTCATGCTGTCATGCCTGTTGAGGGACCCTCGTATAAAAAAGCTGAAGGAGAACGACCTGTACTGGGTGTCCACGCTACTAGACCCCCGGTATAAGCATAAAGTGTCTGAAATGTTACTGAATTACCGCAAGTCGGAAAGGATGCAGCAGTTTCAAAATAAATTAAAAAGTATGCTTTACACAGCGTATAAGGGTGATGTCACAGCAAAACGGGAATCTAACAGGGGAAGAGGTGAAAGTAATCCTCCTCCTCCTCCCACGACCACGCCGGCAAGGACAGGACACTATACAGATTTGTTGTTGATGGAGGACATGCAGAGCTTTTTAAGTCCTATGCATCGCCACAGCCCTTCGGGGTCCACCCTCAGAGAACGACTTGACCGACAGGTAGCAGACACTGGGTGTGCAGGCTTGACCTGTGGCCTGAGCTATCCCAATTTGCGATAGAACTTCTGGCCTGCCCCGCTTCAAGTGTCCTGTCAGAAAGGACCTTCAGTGCAGCAGGAGGTATTGTCACTGAGAAGAGAAGTCGCCTAGGTCAAAAAAGTCTAGATTACCTCACCTTTATTAAGATGAATGAGGGATGGATCCCGAAGGGACTGACATTGGGCGATACATTCGACTAAAAAAGGCCTGATGAGATGAGCTGCCTTGGGCTAAAAATGGTCCACACGCTGGTGTATTTTATCTTGATAGGGGACCTAACAGGGATTAAACTGATAAGAATAGTACTACTTAACACACCACTCATATCTGGTGGCACAGTAGATTGCACGCGCAGTGCCCCAAATTTGAAGTAGGAGGACCGACCAAGCATCTTTTTCCATCTCCCGGTTCCTAAAATCCATGCCATATACACGTCCCCTGATAGGGGACGTAACAGGGATTAAACTGATAAGAATAGTACTACTTAACACACCACTCATATCTGGTGGCACAGTAGATTGCACGCGCAGTGCCCCAAATTTGAAGTAGGAGGACCGACCAAGCATCTTTTTCCATCTCCCGGTTCCTAAAATCCATGCCATATACACGCCCCCTGATAGGGGACGTAACAGGGATTAAACTGATAGGAATAGCACTACTTAACACACCTAATAATAACGTAGAGAGAGGCAATGCAGAGAGAGGAGTCTGAAGAAGAGGAGTCAGAGGAGGAAGGTGGCTTTGAGGAGGTGTAAGACCAAACACAGCAGGCGTCCCAGGGGGCTTGTTGTCATCTTTCGGTGACCCTTGGTGTTGTACGTGGCTGGGTGGAGGAAGAGACCTTCAATGACATCAGTGAGGACAAGGAACGGGACATGGCTAGCTTGGTATCCAACCTTGTGCAAATGGGGAGTTTGCGGTTGTGCAAATGGACTGTTTGCGGTTGTTTGTGGTGCGTTAAACGGGGAGTTTGGTCTGTCACTGTGAAGCGGGCGTAACCCTTACACTACCTGATCGATACAACATCATACCTGATGTTTTAAAGCACGTTATTCCAAACAATTTAGGAATATTAGGTGATTTATGCCCTTTATGGATTAAAACCAGACTCTGCATCAACTATGTAATTTTCTGTGGGAGTTTTGCCATGGATCCCCCTCCGGCATGCCACAGTCCAGGTGTTAGTCCCCTTGAAACATTTTTTCCATCACTATTGTGGCCAGAAAGAGTCCCTGTGGGTTTTAAAATTTGCCTGCCTATTGAAGTGAATGGCGGTTTGGCCGGTTCGTCCGTTCATGAACTTTTGCGGAAGTTTGCATTCGTGGTTCGCGAACGCAAAATTTTATGTTCGCAACATCACTATAACATAACCCTTACTTTCTGAGCTGTAGCAACAGGACTTGATTCCTGGGCAATGTCTCCTCCATGGGATAGGCAAGTAACCTCAACCTCCTTAGGTAAGGAGACTGGCATATTTATAATCCCCCTAAATTTCCTACCCCCCCCTCCTTTTCACATGTCCACCATCCCCCTCCCTCTCCCTCCCTTCCCTTTCTTCTCCTTCTCCACCTTCCATTCTCTTCCTTCTCCCCCCATGAGTCCGATCAGGATTCCCAACCATTTAAAGTTAATAAACTAATAACACCCATGGGGCGAATTGTGGTTACACCCCCGAACCACTCTCATTTATGCCCTATAAAAGAAAGAGAGACTTTTTGTTGTATGTACCTATGTTCATGTTTGTTACTGTTTATGATGTTACAATGTTTGACAAGATTCAACTATTATTTTGTTACTTCTTATGTAAATGTTTTCTTCCTGCAGAGATTCACCCACTCACATAAACACTACCATTTCACATATGGTATAACACTACCACACCAATACAACTAGAAATAATACAACAGCAAATACCACATGACACCCATGACTACGGATGAGATGACTTGTAAATTAACCCTTCTGACAAAAAATGCTAAAGGACTGAATTTCGCCCCACAAACAATCCAAAGCACTCTTAGACCTAGCGAGGAGGCAGGTGGATATTCTATTCCTACAAGAGACTCACTTTAGATAGGGAACCCAAATATTTTGGTAAAACATTTAGCTCCCATTATCACTGCCCAAACACCTCAAAGAAAGGCAGGGTTAGCATCCTTTTTTTTACAGAACAACTAACTTCTCAGCAAAAGACCATCCTTTCTCTTCAAGATAAACTTGACGATTTAGAGAACCGAAGCAGGTGCAAAAACATGCGTATCAGGGGGGTACCTGAATCTGTATTGCCAAAAAACTTCCCTGTATATCTTCAGGACCTGTTTCACCATTTAAAGGATCCCTCCTATCCTGATTACATCCCTTGGGTCAGAGCACTACCACCAGACTCAGCCCCGCAAAGGGAAATAGAATACCGTACCGATGGGGCTTCCCAACCAATCTCTGGACAATAAACAATAGCACCCGTGTAGTCTGCAAGACCCCAGAAGACATTCAGACCTTCTGTGCAATACTCGGACTGAACCCCCCTTTAGACACACCCACCTCTGAGCCCCCGAGCTCTCAATCCCCCAAAAGACAGAGCACTCCAGGAGAATCCTGGCATACTGCCATACCTAAGAAAAACAAGCCAAAAGATGCCACCAACAGAAGACACACTACCACCAGTTATGCTTCTTCTAACAACTCATCATAAAGAACTACATAACCCTTACTTTCTGAGCTGTAGCGACAGGACTTGATTCCTGGGCAATGTCTCCTCCATGGGATAGGCAAGTAACCTCAACAAAAGCCTTGTCACTGTGTATTTCATAAACCCATGTTATCCTTAGGTAAGGAGACTCGCATATTTATAATCCCCCTAAATTTCCTACCCCCCCTACTTTTCACATGTCCACCATCCCCCTCCCTCTCCCTCCCTTCCCTTTCTTCTCCTTCCCCACCTTCCATTCCCTTCCTTCTCCCCCCATGAGTCTGATCAGGATTCCCAACCATTTAAAGTTAATAAACTAATAACATCCATGGGGCGAATTGTGGTTACACCCCCGAACCACTCTCATTTATGCCCTATAATAGGAAGAGAGACTTTTTGTTGTATGTACCTATGTTCATGTTTGTTACTGTTTATAATGTTACAATGTTTGACAAGATTCAACTATTATTTTGTTACTTGTTATGTAAATGTTTTCTTCCTGCAGAGATTCACCCACTCACACAAACACTACCATTCCACATATGGTATAACACTACCACACCATTACAACTAGACATAATACAACAGCAAATACCACATGACACCCATGACTATGGACAAGATGACTCGTAAATTAACCCTTCTGACACAAAATGCCAAAGGACTGAATTTCGCCCCACAAATGATCCAAAACACTCTTAGACCTAGCGAGGAGGCAGGTGGATATTCTATTCCTGCAAGAGACTCACTTTAGATAGGGAACCCAAATATTTCGGTAAAACATTTAGCTCCCATTATCACTGCTCCAACACCTCAAAGAAAGGCGGGGTTAGCATCCTCCTACATAAGTCATTCCCTTTCATGCATAGAATTGTAAATATAGCGAAAGGGCCCATTTTTGTTGCGGGAGACTTTAACATCCCTCTACAACCAGCTAAAGATAGCTCCAACCCAACCATAGCAATTTAAAAAAAAAACACAAACGCACTGTGGACAGGATTCAAGAACCTTACATTACATGACACCTGGCGTTTCATCCACCAAGAAACCTGAGATTACACCTTTATCTTGCACCCCAACAAAACACACAGCCATTTAGACTATATCTTCTCCAACCAGGAAGCATTGTCACTAATCCTTAGATGCAACATTTCCCCCACATCGTGGTCAGACCATTTAGCGGTAAAACTGAAAATATCTTGGCCAAATACAGCTACTACACCTTACATCTTGAAATTTGATAACACTTTGCTCAACAACCCAAACACAGTAACAAAACGTAATACTAGTATTAAAGAATATTACCACCTAAACACACATTCGACAACTAACAAATATGCAGTTTGGGAGGCGCACAAATGTGTGCATAGAGGAGAGTTAATGAAACTAAAGGCCCAGCACCAAAAATTACATAGACAAAAGTACAAAGAGCTATCAAACACATTTGCTCACCTTGACAAGCTATCCCCCACAGACTCCATTATAGTGACCGACCTGCAAAAGGCCAAACAAGTATTAGACGGTTTCCTACAAATCGAATATCAGACACTCCACGCAAAACCCAACAGTATAGCACGAGAGCAATAGGTCAGGCAAACTCCTGGCGAGAGCCCTGAAAAAAAAGAGACTAAAATCATACATAAACGAAATACAGATACCCAACCCTCCCTTCACCTTGAAAACAACAAAGGACATATTACAATCCTTCCATGACTACTATTCCGCCATTTACAACATCCAAAAAGATACCCCAGCACAGGGGTCTTCCCCAGACTTGATCCCCTATATCTCTCATGCGCAACTACCCACCATAATGCCCGATCAACTCCAGACCCTCAACACCCCCATTTCCCAACTTGAACTTCTAGCGGCTATTAAATCGCTCAACAATGGGAAAAGTCCGGGACCCGACGGTTTCACTGGAAAAAACTATCACATTTTCTCCCCCCTACTTTCACCCTTCCTCATCCAACTCTTTAACGAGATCATTGATGCTAATCCATTCCCCCAATCAATGTTAGAAGCCCAGGTGGTAGTAATCCTGAAACCAGGTAAACCTCCTACTACGCCCGCTAATTTTTGCCCAATCTCCCTTCTAAACATAGACGTCAAATTGTTTGCCAAAATCTTAGCCACCTGCATCCATGCCATACTCCCATCAATTATACACACCAACCAGGCTGGATTCACCCCATTCAGGGAAGCCAAAGACAATACCACCAAAATTTTACTGTTAATGGAACACGCCATTACCAGAAATACCCCCTCCGCATTCATCTGTCAGGGTTTTTTCCCTGTTGTTGGCCATATGCTGCTGGCAGCCATTTTACTCACCTCTCTTCCTGACTATGGTGCATTGTGGGGGATGCTGCTCATTTCCTGCACTTCCTTTTATGGCCATACTGGTGTGCATCATCCATGTGAGACAGGATGCAATCTCAGAATTGTGATGTCATCACTTATTATTTAAAGGGCCTCTGTTCAGTATGCTTTGCCTTTGCGTTGTCTCAGACCTGTTTGTGAGAGTTCCTGTGTATTACCTGGCTGCCTGATGTCCTTCCTGGTTCCTGATCCCTGGCTTGTTCCTGACTCTGCTGTTTTCCTTGTTCTTGATTCCGGCTCGTCTGACTATTCGCTTTGGCTCCTGACTCGGCTCGTCTGACTACAAGCTCTGGTTTTGACTCCTGGCTTGTTATTTGACTTGTGGACTTTTTATTATTTTGTGTCAGGTGTGATTATTTTTGCACTTCTCGTCTGAGTATGATTCCTGGAACCTTGACATTACGCAAAGGCCATGAATCCTGATGGTGCTAATAATCCACCTTTACCTGCCATCATTTCCAGGATGGATGAACAGGATCACCGCTTGGATCAATTTTCACTAGCCCTGCAAACCCTGCTGACTTGCACTACACATTTGGACCAAAGTGTCCCGCAAGTTATGGCTGCTCCTGTTTCCTCTGCTGCACCTATGCCTACCAGGAGCATGTCCGGTTCTACACCTCTACCTCAGCGATATGGAGGCGATCTTATTCAGTGCAGAGGGTTTTTGAACCAGGTGGGCATTTACTTTGGAATGTTACCTCAGGCATTTCCCTCTGACAGAGCTAAGGTGGGATTTCTCATCTCGTTACTCTCTGACACATTTGATGTTCCGGCTCACTCCTCCTCTGCTGCTAAACGACTCATGTCCATTCAGCAAGGTACAAGATCTGTTGCTCAGTATGCTATTGAGTTCTGTACACTTGCCGCAGAGGTAGGTTGGAACAATGAAGCCGTTCTTTCATGGGCTCTCTGATGCGATTAAAGACGAAGTTGCTGCCAGAGATTTACCAGAGGATCTTGAGGCATTGGTGTCTTTTTTGATCCTAATTGACATCAGACTCAGAAAGAGGCCCTCTTTCAAGGAGTGCTTGCGGAAGCCTCCTGTTCCGCTGTCTCCTACGTGTTCGTTCCCACCCATGCCTCCCATGCCTCCTGGTCCCGAGTCACAAGGTACTGCTGAGCCAATGCAGTTGGGATTAACACGTCTCGCCGGGGCGGAGAGGGCCTTTAGGAGGAGGGAGGGGCTCTGCCTCTATTGTGGGTTACAGGGCCACCTTTTGAAGTCCTGTCCTACACGGCCGGGAAACACTCACATCTAAGGTCCTGTCGGGGGCAGACCTTGGGTGGTTTATCCTTGTCCCCGGAACCACTTAAGGAGAAACCTTTTGTCACAGTTGTCCTTTCCTGGGTGGACTCCTCCATAGTCACTCAGGCTCTTGTTGACTCCGGTGCTGCGGGCTATTTCATTGACAGTGCTTTTGGATCAAAGCACTCCATTCCTGTTTTGCCTCAGTCCGTTCCGCTTGCTATTGAGGCCATTGATGGCAGGTCCCTTCAGCCCGCACTCGTTACTCATGAAACTGCTCCGTTGTCCTTGGCTGTTGGGGCTCTCCATTTTGAAACCCTCCAGTTCCAGGTGATAAACTCTCTGCATTTTACGGTTGTTCTGGGTTATCCCTGGCTCCAAAAGCACAATCCCAGTCTTGAATGGCGCAGGTCCGAAATTTTGTCGTGGTCCCCGCAATGTATTTCCACTTGTCTTTGGAAACCAGTTAAAGTCTTGTGCACTTCTTCGGTATCTCAATTGCCAGAAGTGTACCAAGAGTTCCTAGACGTGTTTGACAAGGTGCGTGCCAGTACGTTGCCTCCTCACCGGTCTTACGGTTGTGCCATAGACCTGCAACCCGGAGCCATTCCTCCTCGGGGCCGGGTGTACTCTCTGTCTGTTGCAGAGAATTGTGCTATGGAGGAGTATGTTGCCGATGCTCTGTCACGGGGAATCATCCGCAAATCCTTCTCTCCTGCAGGGGCTGGCTTCTTCTTTGTGAAGAAAAAGGGTGGCGAGTTAAGACCATGTATCGATTATAGGGGTCTTAATCGTGTTACCATTAAGAATGCTTACCCTATTCCGCTCATTACGGAACTCTTTGACTGCCTCAAGGGAGCTACGGTCTTTACTAAACTTGATTTGAGAGGAGCGTACAATCTCGTTAGGATTAAGGAGGGTCACGAATGGAAAACAGCATTTAACACCAGGAGCAGGCATTTTGAGTATCTTGTAATGCCCTTTGGCCTATGTAATGCTCCTGCTGTTTTTCAGGAATTTATTAATGATGTCCTACGAGATATGTTGCAACAGTGTGTTGTGGTGTACTTAGACGACATCCTCATAAACTCACCCACACTTGAGGCTCATCGTTCTGATGTTACACAGGTTTTTCAGAGACTACGTGAGAACAGCCTGTTTTGTAAACTCGAGAAATGTGAGTTCCATCAGACTCAAGTAACCTTCCTAGGTTATGTTATCTCCGTTGCAGGGTTCTCCATGGATCCTGACAAGTTATCTGCAGTTCTGCAGTGGCCTCGCCCATTTGGTCTTTGGTCTATTCAACGTTTTTTGGGGTTCGCCAATTACTATAGAAAGTTTATTAAAAACATTTCTTCCTTGGTCAAACCTATAACAGACATGACCCGTAAAGAGAATGATCCACTCCATTGGTCACCTACTGCCATTAAGGTCTTTGATAGTCTTAAGACTGCCTTTGCTGCCGCTCCAGTTCTGGCTCATCCTAACCCTGTCCTGCCTTTCGTTCATCTGAGACTGGAGTAGGTGCCCTCTTGTCTCAACGTCCAATGCCTGATGGTTCCTTGTATCCGTGTGGTTTCTTCTCTAAGAAATTGTCTCCAGCAGAGTGCAATTATGAAATTGGCGACAGGGAATTACTGGCCATTATTTTGGCACTCAAGGAATGGAGGCATCTTCTCGAGGGTACTAGTGTGCCAGTGCTCATTCTTACTGACCACAAGAATTTAACTTATCTATCTGAAGCAAAACATTTGTCGCCCCGACAGGCCAGACAGGCGCTATTATTGTCTCGGTTTAATTATGTGGTCTTCTACCTGCCTGGTAGTAAGAATGTTAGGGCTGATGCCCTCTCTCGACAATTTTTGCCTCTGTCCAAGGAGGAGTCTGTACCTACTCCTGTTATACCTCCTGACCATATTTTGGCTACCATATGTACTATTTTGACTTCTCCCTTGGGGGAGGAGATCCTAGCTGCACAAACCAATGCACCTCCTGAGAAACCTAGTGGTAAGTGTTTTGTTCCTGAGAATCTTCAAACTAAGCTTTTGCACATTTACCAATATCCTAAAGCCGCAGGTCACCCAGGTAAGAACCAAATGATTTGGTCTGTCACTCGACAATTCTGGTGGCCCGGTCTTCATTCTGATGTTGCTGCGTATGTTGCCTCCTGCTCAGTTTGTGCACAGAATAAGACTCCTTGACGTCTTCCTGTGGGTCTTCTTCAACCTATTGCTAATGGTGAGCTGTCATGATTCTTATTCATTTCACTATCTTTGCCATCATGCACATACTTTTGTTTACTAGACGCTGTCTCTTTAAATTCTCAACTTACCTGAACCAAGTCTATATAACCTGGACACGCCCATTTCCACACTGCTTTAGTATTGAGTAACTTGGGAGTTTCCTGCAAGCACCTAGCCAAGAGATACAAGCCTTTAAACCTTTAAATCTTTTGTAACAGAATTAACAGAGAATTTTCTCTAACTATCACAGCACAAGACTTTCAATTCCAACAGCACACCTGCTGAGACAACGCTGAAACAACAACCAACTCCTAATCACTCAAAACTGTGGGTTCACATGCTTACCTGGAACAACAACGCTGCAGGATTTATTACAAGCTTCATTTCATTACAGAAGTTTCCCAGTGAGTACACTTGTCTTCGTTTGTTTGCTAAAACAGCTCCTTCCTTTTCCCAGCAACAGTTTCAAGTTCCTATTGCTGCTCCACCTACTCTCTCTGTGTGAACCACAGCAGCCACAGCCATCTATCACTGTGAGTCTCAGACAGCCTGTCACTAAGAACTGCAGCTCCTCCCTGTTTCTGTGTGAACACACAGCAGCCACAGCACAAGGCTTACTGAGAGATCAGACAGCCTGTCTCAAGAACAACAGCACCTGTGCACCAGTGCAGCACTGCTGCATGTCTCCCTGACTGGGAGCTAGCTGACCATATTACCATCCATCTTCAAACCACAGTGGAAATATAAGACTTTATATATTGACATTTGCCAAGGTACCAGGTTGTTACTGTAAAACCCTCAGACAACCTTACACTGTCTAGCAGACATTCATATAAATTAGTAACACCGCAGTTGTGATCCACAAATCCAGCTATTAGCACGCAAATCATAACATGAGCATCCTTGGAAACATCTTTCCATGGACTTCATTGTCGAGCTCCCTGTTTCCAATGGCAATACTGGTATCCTTATGGTGGTTGACCGTTCTTCTAAAATGTCACATTGTATTCCCTTGATGAAGCTGCCTACCGCTCAGAAGCTTGCTTCAATTTTTGCCCGGGAGGTCTTCCGTTTACATGGGTTACCCAAGGAGATAGTGTTGGACCGGGGTAGCCAGTTTGTCTCCAGATTTTGGTGTTCCTTTTGTGCTCAAATGGGGATCCAGCTTTCCTTCTCCTCGGCATATCACCCTCAATCCAATGGGGCTGCGGAACGGTCTAATCAAGCTCTGGAACAGTTCCTTCGTTGCTATGTCTCAGATCACCACAATAATTGGTCTGAACTGTTACCTTGGGCAGAGTTTGCTCGTAATAGTGCTATTAATGCTTCCTCCAAGTTATCCCCATTCATGGCGAATTATGGGTTTCAACCATCCTTGTTGCCCGATTCATTCATGTCTCAAGGTATTCCGGCTTTGGAGGAGCATCTCCGGCAACTCCATTCCACGTGGGTGCAGATTCAGGATTGCCTTCATCGTTCTATGCAGCGCCAAAAGTTCCAGGCTGATCGTAGGTGTCTGCCCGCACCTTCCTACCAGGTTGGTGACAGAGTTTGGCTGTCCTCCCGCAATTTGAACCTTCGTGTGCCTTCCAATAAATTGGCTCCCCGTTATGTTGTTCCTTTTTGAATACTCCGACGGGTTAATCCTGTGGCCTACACTCTTGACCTTCCTCCTGCTATGCGCATCGCCAATGTTTTTCATGTCTCCCTCTTGAAACCATTGGTTTGTAATTGGTTTACCACTGTGTTGCCTCGTCCCCATAATATCTTTGTTGACAACCATGAGGAGTATGAGGTCAGCAGCATTATTTACTCTCGTATGTCCAGGCGCCGTGTACAGTATTTGGTTCACGGGAGAGGCTACGGTCCGGATGAGCGTTCTTGGATTCCCTCCTCTGATGTTCATGCTCCCGCCCTCCTCCGTGCCTTCCATGCCCATTTCCCCAATAAGCCTTTTGTCCTCACGCGGGGGAGGGGTCGTTGAGGGGAGGGTACTGTCAGGGTTTTTTGCCTGTTTTGTTTAACATGTGCTGCTGGCAGCCATTTTACTCACCTCTCTTGCTGACTATGGTGCATTGTGGGGGATGCTGCTCATTTCCTGCACTTCCTTTTATGGCCAGACTGGTGTGCATCATCCGTGTGAGACAGGATGCAGTCTCAGAATTGTGATGTCATCACTTATTATTTAAAGGGCCTCTGTTCAGTATGCTTTGCCTTTGCGTTGTCTCAGACCTGTTTGTGAGAGTTCCTGTGTATTACCTGGCTGCCTGACGTCCTTCCTTGTTTCTGATCCCTGGCTTGTTCCTGACTCTGCTGTTCTCCTTGTTCCTGACTCCGGCTCATCTGACTACTCACTTTAGCTCCTGACTCGGCTCTTCTGACTTCCAGCTCTGGTTTTGACTCCTGACTTGTTATTTGACTTGTGGACTTTTTATTATTTTTTGCTATTAATAAAGGTGTGATTATTGTTGCACTTCTCGTCTCAGTCTGATTCCTGGCACCCTGACACTTTTAAAACAACACAAATTCTGGTGTTGACTGTCCCTTTAAGGATGGGTGGGGATACCACAGGCTAAATAAAATATTTCAAATGCAGTCATAAGAGTAAAGGAAATACTTGTAAACAATTGAATATACTCTAGAAGTGAGTCATTGGGAACAAATTAAAAGGAAGAACATTTTTTAGTAAAATGTCCCTTTAAACCTTGCTGCCCACTTAATTATTATAATCAATATTCCTCCTCTGCAATTGTGTCAAACCAATCACAAACAGCACAACCTATCAGTAACATCAGTATTATATATACCCATGTGTCAATTTATATTGGATGTGAGATACATTGATTTACATATTATAAGTGAATATTACTATATGTACCCTTCATACACAACTATGTGGATGTGAGTTATAGTACAAGAATATGTCATAAACATGATAATATTACCTGTTTTTATTGCCCTTTAAACACAGGTCATATTATATGTTTTAACAATATAAGTGTAATAAAACACACCTCACATGGATGTGTATGACAATTACATGGTAAATAACAGAGGACAAAGTTTATGGTGAACTATAATAATATCATTATTTTTTTTTTGGCTTCTTGGATGAGGGAACTGAGGTGCCTGTAGTGGATTGTCTTGTTTTCCTTGTTCTAGCAGATTCTGGTGTTTCTGCTGGTGTGCTGGCCACAGATGATAAGCTGGAAGCAGTGTCCTGCTGGTGTGTAAAGTGTTTAACCAACATACCCAAGAGTTGATTTTGTTCTCTCCATCTATTGTCCATCTGCATTTGCATATCAGACAGAAGTTGCATCATCTGTGACTGGTTTTGAACACTTGCACTTAACGATGCTGCCATGTCCCTCTGCAGCTCTATGCTACATTTGTGTATCCTCTCTTGGCCACTGAAGAACCTCTCTTGGCTCCTGATGAACCGTTCTTGGATCCTGAAGAACCTCTCTTGGTCTTTTTGTATGCTCTCAGTGCTTGTGACAAGCCTCCTGTGGAGTACAATGTATTCCTCACCCAGGGGAGAATACAATGCATCCACAGGCTCTTGAGCAACAGGGCTGGCAGTTGCTTGAGGGTCAGGTTTAGCTGTATCTTCTGCTGCTTGAGGGTCAGGTTCAACTGTATCTTCTGCTGCTTGAGGGTCAGGTTCAGCTGTATCTTCTGCTGCTTTAGGATCAGGTTCAGCTGTAT
This sequence comes from Bombina bombina, assembly GCF_027579735.1. NCBI lineage: Eukaryota > Metazoa > Chordata > Amphibia > Anura > Bombinatoridae > Bombina > Bombina bombina. Next base: position 363,589,778 of record NC_069499.1, on the reverse strand, counting down.
CTTCTGCTGCTTGAGGGTAAGGTTCAGCTGTATCTTCTGCTGCTTGAGAATCAGGTTCAGCTGTGTCTTCTGCTGCTTGAGGGGCAGCTGTAGTTTATGCTTTATTTCCATCTGCAGATGGTGGAGCTTGTCCCATGAAAGAGGATGGTGGAGTTCGCCCCATGGAAGAGGATGGTGGAGCTCATCCCATGGAAGAGGATGGTGGAGCTCGTCCCATGGAAGATTGGCAGTCTCACTGATGACCAGTGTGTGACCACTCAGCCTCTACAATCGGCACTTCTTTTGACATAGTCTGTGGGTAATATCCATGACTGACATGAGATTGTGTTGTGGGGGGTGTAAATACATGGACCCTTTGTGGCTGCCTTGGCTCCCCCTCAAAACCAAAGGAAGGATATTCCTCTGGACAGGAATCTTGCCAGGGGTCATATGGCAATGGCAGTGGCATCACTCCATGGTCCTCAACTGAAGCCATCCAACCATGCTCATGCCTGGATGCACACTGTTCGTGCAGTTGCCTGAAGACTGGTGGTGGTGGTGGTGGCATGGCTGTTTGTATCCTTGAGACAGGAGGTTCTGTGGAGGAGTTAAAGGATGAGAGGAATTTGTATAGTCAGATATATGTCCATGTGGGCATACAATGTACATTGATACATGCAAGAGCCTATACTGATTCACATGTCAAACTCTATAACATGCATGTGCACATTGTGAGTTGGTCTATGAGGGATTTGAATATGAGCAGTATACAGGGATGTGTTTCATACAATAGGTATGTGTACATGTCAATGATGAAATAATGTGTTCTTTAAGTGACACTATGGTCACACAATTTACTTTAGCCTGATCTAGGCACCAAACCTCCTTTATTGAGCTAAATGTATTGGGATGGCTATAGTGTCCATTTAATGAAAACTCTACCTGTGGCTTGTGTCCTGTGTTACTCTGAGACATGTTAGTATTGCACTATTCCACCTCACATCATGAATTGCATTGTGTTATGTAGCAATAATGTCAAATATAATTGTAGATCATTTTGCTCCTCATCATGTCCATGAATGTGTTATATTAAAGGATGTTGTAACGCATATACAACAGGTGTGTGTGATGTTACTCACCAGCATGATGTGCTGTGGTTGCAACCCCTGAGGCACGAGCCCCTGGAAGTCCACGGACTGCTGTGATACTCAGGGACCTGTGTATCCTCTCCTGCCAGGTGTTGTTACTCTATGTCCAGGGCTGGCCCACCACCTGTTCCCTTCTGGTGGATAGCTTACTGCCCTATCTTCTCTTTGACCCACCTCTTGCAGTCATTCCACCTCTTTTTCAGGCCCTCTACAGTCCTCTGCAGGGCCACACTGTTGAAGGCATCCTCTACCGCCAACCATGTGGTCTTTCTTTTTTGGCACTGACTTTGCCCTCCTCCTGCCCAAAGAGGGCACTGTAATTGTCCATGATGGCCTGGACTAGGGCAACATTTTCTTCAAATGAGAAGTTTGGACATCTCAGCCTCTTATCCTCCATGGCCACTTGGCTTCCGCCCTGTGATGTCCCTGGCAGTATGAATTCCTCCCTATTCTCTCCCTCCTCCCCCCTTCTGTCCCCATGTGCACCCTCTGTCCCTCTCCTGGATGTGCTCTGGCATCTCTCCTCCCATCATCCCTTCTGGCTCTCCCTCTCCCCACTCCACTTACTCCCTGTCGGGGGGCCCACTGCTCATCCTGTCTTCTCCTATCCTCCTCTCCCTGCCACTCCTCTACCCTCTTCCCCTCATCCCTACCTCTCCCTCCTCCAATCCTCACACTAATCACACTACACACACTCCCACTCACTTCCAGTTCAGTCACACACAATCACAACCAAACACTCAGCCTATCACACTGTAAAATTAAATTAAAATATATGTGAGGTGTTAGAATAAAAATTGTGGTGTATTTGTATATGTATGTATAAAATGCGTGCAATATGTCAGAATATGTGTTAGGACACAATCTTACTCAATCCACCAATGCGGCCTAACTATTTTTTCTGTTTGCGCCTCTCTCTCTACTCTCACTAATCCGCCACTACTGTGCCGTGTGTTGTAGCTCAACGAACAATCCAAACACACGCAAGAAAATGGACGGCTGCGCATGGGTTTATATAGGGATTTTGAATAGCATAATTACGTGTCGCATTTTTAGTTGAATTCCGGTTTCTTTTTTACACGTTATGCTCATTTGCATAAAACTACTCTTTATTGACACTTTACATGGACATAATACTGGCGTAAGTTACGTGCGACGACAGAAATGTGTATTTACGCCAGTCTAGCATCTGCCGGCGCCGTATATGTAATACCCCAATGTGCGAGATGAAATTACGAACAGCGCGGGTTTCATCGCTTGTGCTGAAGCCTGCGCCGTATATGTAATCTCGCCCTTATCTCTAAACTCCTACAATTTCCTGACCTTCCCATAGTAGCTGGACGAGATTTCAACATTGTACCTCAAACCCCATCAAACAGATTCCACAACCCAGACCACAATACCAAACAACCTAGACACTGGGTGGGATCCAAAAGGGAGACACTAATACTACAGAATTTCAAGACCTCCTTGGTATTGAGTGACGTTTGGAGAGAAACCCTGAGGCTTGAGATTATGGGACCCATTTAACAAGCTCCGTAGGGAGCTTGTGGACCCGTGTTTCTGGCGAGTCTTCAGACTCGCCAGAAACAGCAGTTATGAAGCAGCGGTCTAAAGACCGCTGCTCCATAACCCTGTCCGCCTGCTCTGAGCAGGCGGACAGGAATCACCAGAAATCAACCCGATCGAGTACGATCAGGTTGATTGACACCCTGCAGGGGGCGGCATTGCACCAGCAGCTCTTGTGAGCTGCTGGTGCAATGCTGAATATGGAGAGCGTATTGCTCTCTGCATTCAGCAAGGTCTTGCGGACCTGATCCGTAGTGTCGGATCAGGTCCGCAAGACCTTTCTTAAATAGGGGCCTATATGTGTTTGCCTCCCTCCAAAACTACACTTTCCCATATAGATTTTTTTCTTGGTGTCGGCTTCTTTCTGTCCAAATATTAAGGATATCAAAACACTATCTCAGACCACGCCCCATTTTCTCTGACTGTAGATACAACTATTGTCCCAAGAAAGGGCCATAGATGGACATTCCCTACCCACCTTTACCATAACTCAAACCTACATAAAAAAAATTATAGGAGACATTTCACACTGGAAAACTGTCAAAGCGGTGCTTAGGGGGTAGTGACAGCAGAAAAGCGATCTGCTTTTGAAACCAAAGCCATATTACTGTTACGGGAACCGCACTGGTAAGTTACTTGCAAGGATTACTAGGTTAGACAGGAAAACAGTGTACTTATACAGGAGAAAAACATACATACAGCGTTTACTAACTACTACTCTACATTGTATAATGGTCAGGAGGTTGACGCGGAAACTAAGGAGAGATTTTGGCAACATTTGCTTCTCCCACAGCTAGATGAAGCCCAATTACAATGGCTGAATGCCCCTATACTGTCCTCAGAGGTTGTTAGTTTTATTGAGGCACTTCCTCTAGAGAAAATTCTGGGACCTGATGGGATACACAGGAAATTCTACAAAATTCTGAAAATGGAAACTTCGGACACCCTTACTCTTCTTTACAATGCAATCTTGGGGGTGGAGGAGGCAAGATTATCCAATAGATTTTCTGAAGCAAACATGACAGTTATTCCTAAACCAGATAGAGACCCACTATTCAAAGCATCTTACAGACCCATATCCCTCCTAAGTTCCAGCTCCAAACTATTTACAAAGATCCTGGCAAACACACTAGCTTACTTTCTTCCCTCACTGATTCATGGGAATCAGACAGGGTTTGTGAAGGGAAGATCCTCTGTAGCAAACATGAGGAAACTACAGCTAATTTTCAAATATTATTGGAATATTCTCAATAAAGATTATCCTAACAGCCTAATACTTGTCAAGAAGAGAAAGCATTCAATGGACAAACTGTACACAGATGGCAATAAAGCCACACAGGTACCTGTAAGAGGCGCCAAGTGGTAATGGGAGCTATATATAAATAAAAGAAGGGGTCATATAAAATATATAGGAGATGCAAAATATAAGTAGTTGACTCCAATGGTCAAGTTACTAAATCATCAGAATATATATAAGTAGCTTTGTGATTCAGATAGTACAATCTGCATATAATATATAGAAAAACACAAACCTAATAAATCAGCTAGTTAGCATACATATACACAAATTCACATGTAACAGATATAAAATATGGAAAGTCCACAAATGATTAGTAAAATATGAAAGTCCTGATAGTAAAATTTTGCTAGTATAATTTTGTGCAGTCTCAAAAACTCTGATCCAAGGCTGAGGGCAGCTCCTCTAGAGTGTCACGCCACAACACAGGATATGGAGATCTAGAACGGAGAAGATAGAGGGCGTCATGTAGTAGAAATATTCTTCCCAATAATGGTTCAGCAGCAAATTGAGAGTAAAGGAATTTAATACAAAAGTTTAAAAACAACAGCAACGTGTTTCTCAGTGTCACAGCACTGTTTCATGAGGCTAAAGAATATTTCTACCTTTGTTGTACCTGGAATCTCTGAACTCCCCCTGGTGGGATGAGGACTCCTTCTGCTGATTGCTTTACCACTGTGTTAACCGGACGACTGGTTGGTTCCGGACTGCCTATACCGCACATTAGTGCTTTTTACAACGTGAGTAAGATTCTTAATATCTACCATTATCCTTTGTGGAATAGTCTGATTTGCACTATGTGGCGCCCTCTATCTTCTCCATTCTAGAAAGCATTCAACAAGATCCTCTGTGGTCATCTCTTCACTACTCTCAATAAATTTGGTATACACAGCCCCTTCTAAAGAGCTATCCATACAATCTACAAAGATCCTCACTAGTTAATGTAACACCCTCAACCCCATTCCCACTTTAGAGAGGTACCAGGCAGGGTTGTCCCTTATCTCCACTCCTTTTTGATCTGGCCATAGAACCCCTAGTGTATAAACTTAGAACAGAAACTGGAGGCCTACAGATAGGAAAATAAATTGTACACTTGTCCCTCTTTGCCGATAACATGATTTTATTTCCAGAGACCGAGAACTAACATTCCCAAGGTGATGCAGATAATCTCTGACTTTAGTCTGGTATCTGTATACCAGATAAATAAAGAGAAATCAGAGCACCTATGGATGAGAAATCACAACCCACCCCTACCCTTACAGTTTAACATTAAAATCATTATTAACACCTTAAAATACATAGGGATAACTCTAACTAGGGACCCTAAGCAGTGGTTTAATTGTAATTTCCGTCCCCTGTTAAAGGTATTGAGACACAGCATGGTGAACTGGAGTAACCTTCCAATTACTCTTTCTGGTCGGGTGGGCTTGGTGAAGATGATCCTCTTCCCCAAACTCTTATATACCCTTCAAATTCTCCCAGAACTTATTTACAAACAGGTCCTTAAAGCCTTAAACAATGCGATTCTAACTTTTCTATGGAATAAGAAAAGACATAGAATAAGCATTTCAAAGATGATGAGTACAGCAACAATGGGGGAATTCGGCCTGCCAAACATTGAACACTATAGCTGGGCAGCCCTAACAAAATATGTTGTGGACTGGATATCACATAAAGATCATTTCACGCACTTGGAGCTCAAGAAAGAACTCATTAAACCATGGTCTCTAACAATGTTCCCACACAGGCAGAGGCCATTGTAAAAGATGCCCCTCTGCTGCACCAACCCATCACAGCTTGGTGGAGATTATGGAAAAAGACTTGAGATATCACACAATCCACCCTATAACTTCACCTGCAGGGTATCCCTGACTTTTAAGCAGGCTTCACTATGAAGACATTCAGACAGTGGGCAGTGATGAGGGTGACAACACTTAGATAAGTCCTCTCCAATGACGGGAAGACAATTTACTCCTTTAGGAAACTGGAATCCGACTATAACCTTCCCAACTCTCACCACTTTGCCTTTCTCCAAATGCGACATTATGTCACAGACCTTCTAAAAGACAAAGACAGATAGAGATAGCAATATATATAAGCTACTGACACTGGGTGGATGGGATGACATCTATCTCCTATACATATAACCTACTTCAGGTGCCATCTAACAACCTAATGAAAGAACATCTGCTGAAGGAATGGAACATATTGCTAGGTCAGGAAATACCTGAACCACACTTAACACAAAGTTTTGGAAAAATGAAAGGGCTACCCTATCAGCTGAGATACGGGAATCACACACAAAACTCCTACATAATGCCTATGTCACATCTAGGCTCTTCCACAAGTGGAAACCAGACGCTTCTGGCCTGTGCCTAAAATACTCACATCCAGATCCGAACATCATTCAGATGATGATGCATTGCTCATGTCTGACAGTTTTGGGGCATGACACAAAGGTGGCTCTGGCTACAACCAACCCCTAGGGTTATAGTTATGTAAGTGCGAGCGGACATGATACAATGTAGCGTATCCTGTCCGCTGCATATCGATAAATGCCGACAGCATACGCTGTCGGCATTTATCATTGCACCAGCAGTTCTTGTGAACTGCTGGTGCAATGCCGCCCCTGCAAATTCACGCCCAATCAGCCGCTAGCAGGGGGTTTCAATCAACCTGATCGTATTTGATTGGGTTGATTTCTGTCTGCCACCTCAGAGCAGGCTAACAACTTATGGAGCAGCGGTCTTTAGACCTGAAGGCTTGCCGGAAACAAGGAGCATCAAGCTCCATATGGAGCTTGATAAATTGACCTACTAGAGTTCATCCCTTGTTTATTTACAACGTTATATTCCACGCAAGAAAGCTTATTCTCACACTATGGCTAACAGGGTCACCACCCACTCTTCCTCTATTGAAAGCATCATTACTGAAACAAATGATATACGAACAGGCGGACACACAGGGAGATGTCCCACATAGAATAAAACTCTTTATGACAAAGTGGGAACCCCTTTTGCTCAGTCTACCCGTAACTCTACAAAAAAAATCATCTACCCATCAAAAGACTCTGACTACATATTACTAGTGATGTCGCGAACCTAAAATTTTTGGTTCGCGAACGGCGGACTCGAACTTCCGGTATTGTTCGCGAACCCACGAAACGCGCAAACCGCCATTGAATTCAATAGGCAGGCGAACTTTAAAACCTACAAGGACTCTTTCTGGCCACAATAGTGATGGAAAAGTTGTTTCAGGGGTACTAACACCTGGACTGTCGCATGCTGGAGGGGGATCCCTGGCAAAACTCCCATGGAAAATTACATAGTTTATGCAGAGTCTGCTTTTAAGCCATAATGGGCCTAAATCAACTAACATTCCCAAAGTGGCTGTCTCAAAATATCCCGGACAGAAGATAGATTGATAGATAGGATAGATAGATATACATAGATTGATAGTTAGATAGAATCGATAGAAGAGAAATAGATAGATTTGTTAGATATATAATTACCCTAATAAAGTCTAATAATTAAACATGCGTTCTTGGACCCAACTAGCTTGTGTTAATTAGTACTTTTCTTAGCACTTTAATCCCTGTTCCCCCCCCCTATCGGGGGTGTTCTATCTGGCCTGCCTGATTACCCTGAAAAAATATAATAATAAGACATGCGGTCTGGTACCTATTTTAACTAGGTTGTGTTTTAAGTACTACCATTCTTAGCACTTTAATCTCTGTAACTCCCCCTATTTGGTGAGGTCTTTACGGCCTGGATGATTACCCATACAAAATATAATAATAAGACATCTGCTCTTGGTCTGCGACCCATGGTAACTATGTTGTGTTAATTAGTAATGTCCTTCGCATTTTAATAGCTGTTACTCATACTCACCCTATCGGTGGAGGTCTATATGGCCTGCATGATTACCCTTACAAAATATAATAACCAAACATATGCTCTGTGACCCATGGTAAGTAGGTTGTGTTAAGTAGTACTGTTCTTTGCAGTTTAATACCTGTTACAACACCAAATGGTGGCAGGTCTATCTGGCCTTCATGATTAGCTGCACCCAAACCCAAAAAAAAGCCGAGTGGTCTTAGACTAACACCCATGGCTAACTCGGTTGTTTCAATTAGTACTATTCTTAGCACTTTCATCCCTGTTACGGGTGGTCTACATGGCCATCATGATTAGCCGAACAAAATACTACAATCCAACCTTTGCTCAGTCTTCATAGGCCCTTCATTGGCTGTATTTTGATAGTACAGTTCTTATTATTTTTATAGCTGATACAACACCGAATGGTGGCAGCTCTATATGGCCTGCAAGATTAGCCGCACCCAATACAAAAATAAATCCAAGCGGTCTTGGATTAACACCCATGGCTAACTCTGTTGTTTCAAGTAGTACTATTCTTAGCACTTTCATCTCATCATCCCTGTTACTTCCAGGACTCTCGGTGGTGGTCTACATGGCCATCATGATTAGCCTAACCAAATACTACAATCCAACCTTGGCTCAGTCTTCCTAAGGCCCTTCATTGGCTGTATTTTGGTAGTACTGTTCTTATTAGTTTAATAGCTGATACGACACCGAATGGTGGCAGCTCTATATGGCCTGCATGAATAGCCGCACCCAAAGCCAAAAAAAAGCCAAGCGGTTTTGCACTAACACCCATGGCTAACTCTGTTGTTTCAAGTTCTGCTATTCTTAGCTCTTTCATCTCATCCCTGTTACTTTCAGGACTCTCAGTGGTGGTGGTCTACATGGCCATCATGATTACCCTCACCAAAAATATAACAACAATACGTGAGTGCAGGGAACCATGGTAAGGTTACTTCCTTTCGCAAAATTGAGTATAACAGTTGCAGGCAGAGGTTCTGACCCTGCATTATGGCTGCACCTCTCCCTAAAAGAGGCATGCGTTACAGAGTCTGTGGGCATGTATGCAAAGAGCTGGCCTGCCTAAAAAGAGGAGCAAGGCTGTACAGGTTGTTCTCCTTCAGCTGTTTTATACGCTGTCCCACGGCCACGACCCTCAACAACCACAACAGAATGAAACACCACATATGCCATCCTTTTGAACAACAGAGTACAGGTATGGCATTGATTTTAGTTACACTGCGATATTTATTATGAACCGTGAAATTGAAAACAAAAACATGATTGTACACCAAGTACAGTACATGTCGTTCTTCTTCCGCCTTTTTAGAATAGTGTTCCGGACCCCCAAAAAAAACAACAGCAGGAAAGAGGACATATGGCATCCTTTTGAACAATAGATGACAGGTAAGGCATAGATTTTACAAAGCCATAGATAATTTTTTTGCAACTGTGAAATAAAAAAAACATTTATTGGACACCCAGAACACTTCTTTATCCTTAAGCCTTTTTATAAGAGGCTCCCGGAGCCTCAACTGAAACAACAGCATAAAAGAGGACCTATGGCATCCTTGTGAACAATTGATTACAGTTAAGGCATTTATTTTATAATCCCAGAGATCATTTATATGACCCGGGAAATAGAAAAAAACATTGATTAGACACCCAGTACACTTATTTATCCTCAGGCCTTTTTAATAAGAGGGTCCCGGAGCCTCAACCGAAGCAACAGCATGAAAGAGGACATATGTCATCCTTTTGAATAATAGATTACAGGAAAGGCATTGATTTTAGAATCCCAGAGATCATTTATATGACCCGGGAAATAGAAAAAAACATTGATTAGACACTCAGTACACTTATTTTTCCTCAGGCCTTTTTAATAAGAGGGTCCCGGAGCCTCAACCGAAACAACAGCATGAAAGAGGAGATATGTCATCCTTTTGAATAATAGATTACAGGAAAGGCATTGATTTTAGAAACCCAGAGATCTTTATTTGCAACCGTGAAATAGAAAAAAACATTGATTAGACACCCAGTACACTTATTTTTCCTCAGGCCTTTTTAATAAGAGGGTCCCGGAGCCTCAACCGAAACAACAGCATGAAAGAGGACATATGTCTTCCTTTTGAATAATAGATTACAAGAAAGGCATTGATTTTAGAAAACCACAGATCATTATTTGCAACCGGGAAATAGAAAAAAACATTGATTAGACACCCAGTACACTTATTTTTCCTCAGGGCTTTTTAATAAGAGGGTCCCGGAGCCTCAACCGAAACAACAGCATGAAAGAGGACATATGTCATCCTTTTGAATAATAGATTACAAGAAAGGCATTGATTTTAGAAACCCACAGATCATTATTTGCAACCGGGAAATAGAAAAAAACATTGATTAGACACCCAGTACACTTATTTTTCCTCTGGCCTTTTTAATAAGAGGGTCCCGGAGCCTCAACCGAAACAACAGCATGAAAGAGGACATATGTCATCCTTTTGAATAATAGATTACAGGAAAGGCATTGATTTTAGAATCCCAGAGATCATTTATATGACCCGGGAAATAGAAAAAAACATTGATTAGACACTCAGTACACTTATTTTTCCTCAGGCCTTTTTAATAAGAGGGTCCCGGAGCCTCAACCGAAACAACAGCATGAAAGAGGAGATATGTCATCCTTTTGAATAATAGATTACAGGAAAGGCATTGATTTTAGAATCCCAGAGATCATTTATATGACCCGGGAAATAGAAAAAAAACAGAATTTATGTTTACCTGATAAATTTCTTTCTCCAACGGTGTGTCCGGTCCACGGCGTCATCCTTACTTGTGGGATATTCTCTTCCCCAACAGGAAATGGCAAAGAGCCCAGCAAAGCTGGTCACATGATCCCTCCTAGGCTCCGCCTACCCCAGTCATTCGACCGACGTTAAGGAGGAATATTTGCATAGGAGAAACCATATGGTACCGTGGTGACTGTAGTTAAAGAAAATAAAATATCAGACCTGATTAAAAAAACCAGGGCGGGCCGTGGACCGGACACACCGTTGGAGAAAGAAATTTATCAGGTAAACATAAATTCTGTTTTCTCCAACATAGGTGTGTCCGGTCCACGGCGTCATCCTTACTTGTGGGAACCAATACCAAAGCTTTAGGACACGGATGAAGGGAGGGAGCAAATCAGGTCACCTAAATGGAAGGCACCACGGCTTGCAAAACCTTTCTCCCAAAAATAGCCTCAGAAGAAGCAAAAGTATCAAACTTGTAAAATTTGGTAAAAGTGTGCAGTGAAGACCAAGTCGCTGCCCTACATATCTGATCAACAGAAGCCTCGTTCTTGAAGGCCCATGTGGAAGCCACAGCCCTAGTGGAATGAGCTGTGATTCTTTCGGGAGGCTGCCGTCCGGCAGTCTCGTAAGCCAATCTGATGATGCTTTTAATCCAAAAAGAGAGAGAGGTAGAAGTTGCTTTTTGACCTCTCCTTTTACCTGAATAAACAACAAACAAGGAAGATGTTTGTCTAAAATCCTTTGTAGCATCTAAATAGAATTTTAGAGCGCGAACAACATCCAAATTGTGCAACAAACGTTCCTTCTTTGAAACTGGTTTTGGACACAGAGAAGGTACGATAATCTCCTGGTTAATGTTTTTGTTAGAAACAACTTTTGGAAGAAAACCAGGTTTAGTACGTAAAACCACCTTATCTGCATGGAACACCAGATAAGGAGGAGAACACTGCAGAGCAGATAATTCTGAGACTCTTCTAGCAGAAGAAATCACAACTAAAAACAAAACTTTCCAAGATAATAACTTAATATCAACGGAATGTAAGGGTTCAAACGGAACCCCCTGAAGAACTGAAAGAACTAAATTGAGACTCCAAGGAGGAGTCAAAGGTTTGTAAACAGGCTTGATTCTAACCAGAGCCTGAACAAAGGCTTGAACATCTGGCACAGCTGCCAGCTTTTTGTGAAGTAATACCGACAAGGCAGAAATCTGTCCCTTCAGGGAACTTGCAGATAATCCTTTTTCCAATCCTTCTTGAAGGAAGGATAGAATCCTAGGAATCTTAACCTTGTCCCAAGGGAATCCTTTAGATTCACACCAACAGATATATTTTTTCCAAATTTTGTGGTAAATCTTTCTAGTCACAGGCTTTCTGGCCTGAACAAGAGTATCGATCACAGAATCTGAGAATCCTCGCTTCGATAAAATCAAGCGTTCAATCTCCAAGCAGTCAGCTGGAGTGAAACCAGATTCGGATGTTCGAACGGACCCTGAACAAGAAGGTCTCGTCTCAAAGGTAGCTTCCAAGGTGGAGCCGATGACATATTCACCAGATCTGCATACCAAGTCCTGCGTGGCCACGCAGGAGCTATCAAGATCACCGACGCCCTCTCCTGCTTGATCCTGGCTATCAGCCTGGGAATGAGAGGAAATGGCGGGAACACATAAGCTAGATTGAAGGTCCAAGGTGCTACTAGTGCATCCACTAGAGCCGCCTTGGGATCCCTGGATCTGGCCCCGTAGCAAGGAACTTTGAAGTTCTGACGAGAGGCCATCAGATCCATGTCTGGAATGCCCCACAGGTGAGTGACTTGGGCAAAGATTTCCGGATGGAGTTCCCACTCCCCCGGATGCAATGTCTGACGACTCAGAAAATCCGCTTCCCAATTTTCCACTCCTGGGATGTGGATAGCAGACAGGTGGCAGGAGTGAGACTCCGCCCAAAGAATAATTTTGGTTACTTCTTCCATCGCTAGGGAACTCCTTGTTCCCCCCTGATGGTTGATGTACGCAAGTTAAACACTAAAAAACTCTAAGCCATCTCCGTGGAGATGTTGCCTGTACAACGGCAAAGAGAATGACTGGGGTAGGCGGAGCCTAGGAGGGATCATGTGACCAGCTTTGCTGGGCTCTTTGCCATTTCCTGTTGGGGAAGAGAATATCCCACAAGTAAGGATGACGCCGTGGACCGGACACACCTATGTTGGAGAAACATTGATTAGACACTCATTACACTTATTTTTCCTCAGGCCTTTTTAATAAGAGGGTCCCGGAGCCTCAACCGAAACAACAGCATGAAAGAGGAGATATGTCATCCTTTTGAATAATAGATTACAGGAAAGGCATTGATTTTAGAAACCCACAGATCTTTATTTGCAACCGGGAAATAGAAAAAAACATTGATTAGACACCCAGTACACTTATTTTTCCTCAGGCCTTTTTAATAAGAGGGTCCCGGAGCCTCAACCGAAACAACAGCATGAAAGAGGACATATGTCATCCTTTTGAATAATAGATTACAAGAAAGGCATTGATTTTAGAAACCCACAGATCTTTATTTGCAACCGGGAAATAGAAAAAAACATTGATTAGACACCCAGTACACTTATTTTTCCTCAGGCCTTTTTAATAAGAGGGTCCTGGAGCCTCACCAGAAACAACAGCATGAAAGAGGAGATATGTCATCCTTTTAAATAATAGATTACAAGAAAGGCATTGATTTTAGAAACCCACAGATCTTTATTTGCACCCGGGAAATAGAAAAAAACATTGATTAGACACCCAGTACACTTATTTTTCCTCAGGCCTTTTTAATAAGAGGGTCCCGGAGCCTCAACCGAAACAACAGCATGAAAGAGGACATATGTCATCCTTTTGAATAATAGATTAGAAGAAAGGCATTGATTTTAGAATCCCAGAGATCATTTATATGACCCGGGAAATAGAAAAAAACATTGATTAGACACCCAGTACACTTATTTTTCCTCAGGCCTTTTTAATAAGAGGGTCCCAGAGCCTCAACCCGAAACAACAGCATGAAAGAGGACATATGTCATCCTTTTGAATAATAGATTAGAAGAAAGGCATTGATTTTAGAAACCCACAGATCATTATTTGCAACCGTGAAATAGAAAAAAACATTGATTAGACACCCAGTACACTTATTTTTCCTCAGGCCTTTTTAATAAGAGGGTCCCGGAGCCTCAACTGAAACAACAGCATGAAAGAGGACATATGTCATCCTTTTGAATAATAGATTACAAGAAAGGCATTGAGTTTAGAAACCCACAGATCATTATTTGCAACCGGGAAATAGAAAAAATCATTGATTAGACACCCAGTACACTTATTTTTCCTCAGGCCTTTTTAATAAGAGGGTCCCGGAGCCTCAACCGAAACAACAGCATGAAAGAGGAGATATGTCATCCTTTTGAATAATAGATTACAGGAAAGACATTGATTTTAGAATCCCAGAGATCATTTATATGACCCGGGAAATAGAAAAAAACATTGATTAGACACCCAGTACACTTATTTATCCTCAGGCCTTTTTAATAAGAGGGTCCCGGAGCCTCAACCGAAACAACAGCATGAAAGAGGACATATGTCATCCTTTGGAATAATAGATTACAGGAAAGGCATTGATTTTAGAAACACAGAGATAATTAGTTGCTACCGGGAAATCTAAAAAAACATTGAACAGACACCCAGTACACTTCTTTATCCATAGGCCTTTTTAGCAGAGGCTCCAGGACCCTCAACAAAAACAAGAGCAGGGAGCTGGGCATAGGAGTACAATGGAGTGTGACAATAATAATGTGAAGGTGAAGATTGCGTAGTTGTGGCATTTTAATTTTGTTATCGTGGGAACTTAGTACTTGCAATGACCTTGCTCTGGTGAATCCATATCGCAAATGTGTTATTTAAGGCACTGTTTGTCTATTTTTTGAATATCAGCATTTGGTAAATGAAGCTCAACTTAAGGCTGGTGAGAACCGACCTTTCTTCTGGCTGTTTGCAAATGTTGTGGCTCTGGACAAACATGTTAATAAGGGGCCATCAGCCATATTCTGCACGCAACCCCTTTGATGATTGACGATAAGCATGTGTCACCTACAAGCAGAGCTTGTTACTTCTGTCTAAATCATCTTCCTGGTATGGACAGGCCACTGTTTCCCACAGCAAGTCCGAAGCATGAACTACAAGATTGTCTTGAGTATGGTAGGAAACCAAAGTTTATTTAATTCTGTACTATCACCACAAAAGCTGAAATTCTTGAAGCAACGAAAATGCCATCAATTTCATGTGCTTATGGATGACAAGGACGTCCTGTCCTGTGGTGCACAGAGATGGAGAGGATTTTGGGCCTCCCTGTACACTACCCAGATGTCTCAAACATCACCAGAAACACAAGACAGCGACTCTTGTGAAGATCCTGGAGTGTTCCGGTAGCCATCTCTTTGCGCCCCGAAAGGAATACTTTATCAGTGTTTTTGTATACATCCGACAACAGCTTCAGAGACTGTGGTGATGCACATGTTATTTACTGTTGTTCCAGCTGTGGCAATTTCAATTGGCATTAAAAAGTTAAGATTTGTGGGTGGCGGAGCCTATAGCTGTTGCGGTAGGACGTGTGTTTGAGGAGCTCCAGGTCTTGCAAGTTACTTTGGAGTTAGTTTTCAACCTTAATTTAATTTTCTTTTTGGGATTCATAGTCACACTTTCTGGGGCTATCCAAGAGGAGTCTGGAGATACCTTACTCATATCGGCTTACCTATGTTCCTCAGCTGACTGCGTTACAGCTAGCCGCGACACTGAGAGGCCTCTCTAGCCTGATAGTGCTGTCATTGTCAAAGCTGACGCCAATATACCCCCCCCAGGACCCTGGGTTATCAAACCAGTTCTATAGTAACTGGACAACTCGTTAATCACAACTATTGACAAAAAGAAGGAAAAGCACTAGTCACCCCTTATATCAACGGGTACGGAGACCTGTATTTTGCCTTTCCAATATGGCGTTGGTCACCAAAATAACCCAGAATGAAAAAAAAGGTAAGATTTGGAGAGTGACTAGTGACGCACATTTTATGCACGCTGTGGCAATTGCAATTTGCATTAAAAAGAATCGGCTAACAACCACTACCTACGACCACACCTGACTCCTGAAGTCATGCTTCAGTTATTAAGTCAAGATAAATTAATTTTTTTTTTTTATTATGCTCAGCAGAGGCTCCAGGACCCTCAACAGCAGGAAAGAGGACATATGGCATCCTTTTGAAAAAAAGATTATAGGAAAGGCATTGATTTCAGAAACACAGAGATCATTAGTTGCAACCGGGAAATAGAAAAAAACATTGATTAGACACCCAGTACACTTATTTATCCTTAGGCCTTTTTAATAAGAGGCTCCCAGAGCCTCAACAGAAACAACAGCATGAAAGAGTACATATGGCATCCTTGTGAATAATAGATTACAGGAAAGGCATTGATTTTAGAAACCTGTGGATAATTTTTTGCAACCGTGAAATCTAAAAAAACATAGATTAGACACCCAGTACACTTCTTTATCCTTAGGCCTTTTTAGCAGAGGCTCCAGGACCCTCACCAAAACCAGCAGCAGGAAAGAGGACATATGGCATACTTTTGTAAATTAGATTACAGGAAAGGCATTGATTTTAGAAACACAGAGATCATTAGTTGCAACCGGGAAATAGAAAAAAACATTGATTAGACACCCAGTACACTTATTTATCCTTAGGCCTTTTTAATAAGAGGCTCCCAGAGCCTCAACAGAAACAACAGCATGAAAGAGTACATATGGCATCCTTGTGAATAATAGATTACAGGAAAGGCATTGATTTTAGAAACCTGTGGATAATTTTTTGCAACCGTGAAATCTAAAAAAACATAGATTAGACACCCAGTACACTTCTTTATCCTTAGGCCTTTTTAGCAGAGGCTCCAGGACCCTCACCAAAACCAGCAGCAGGAAAGAGGACATATGGCATACTTTTGTAAATTAGATTACAGGAAAGGCATTGATTTTAGAAACACAGAGATCATTAGTTGCAACCGGGAAATAGAAAAAAACATTGATTAGACACCCAGTACACTTATTTATCCTTAGGCCTTTTTAATAAGAGGCTCCCGGAGCCTCAACAGAAACAACAGAATGAAAGAGTACATATGGCATCCTTGTGAATAATAGATTACAGGAAAGGCATTGATTTTAGAAACCCGGGGATAATTTGTTCCAACCGTGAAATCTAAAAAAACATAGATTAGACACCCAGTACACTTCTTTATCCTTAGGCCTTTTTAGCAGAGGCTCCAGGACCCTCAACAAAACCAGCAGCAGGAAAGAGGACATATGGCATACTTTTGTAAATTAGATTACAGGAAAGGTATTGATTTTAGAAACACAGAGATCATTTATATGACCCAGGAAATAGAAAAACCATTGATTGGACACCCAGTACACTTCTTTATCCTTAGGCCTTTTTATAAGAGGGTCCCGGAGCCTCAACAGAAACAACAGCATGAAAGAGGACATATGGCATCCTTTTGAAAAATAGATTACAGGAAAGGCATTGATTTTAGAAACACAGAGATAATTTGTTACAACCGGGAAATCTAAAAAAACATTGAATAGACACCCAGTACACTTATTTATCCTCAGGCCTTTTTAATAAGAGGGTCCCGGAGCCTCAACCGAAACAACAGCATGAAAGAGGAGATATGTCATCCTTTTGAATAATAGATTACAGGAAAGGCATTGATTTTAGAAACCCACAGATCTTTATTTGCAACCGGGAAATAGAAAAAAACATTGATTAGACACCCAGTACACTTATTTTTCCTCAGGCCTTTTTAATAAGAGGGTCCTGGAGCCTCAACCGAAACAACAGCATGAAAGAGGACATATGTCATCCTTTTGAATAATAGATTACAAGAAAGGCATTGATTTTAGAAACCCACAGATCATTATTTGCAACCGGGAAATAGAAAAAAACATTGATTAGACACCCAGTACACTTATTTTTCCTCAGGCCTTTTTAATAAGAGGGTCCCGGAGCCTCAACCGAAACAACAGCATGAAAGAGGACATATGTCATCCTTTTGAATAATAGATTACAAGAAAGGCATTGATTTTAGAACCCACAAATCTTTATTTGCAACCGGGAAATAGAAAAAAACATTGATTAGACACCCAGTACACTTATTTTTCCTCAGGCCTTTTTAATAAGAGGGTCCCGGAGCCTCAACCGAAACAACAGCATGAAAGAGGACATATGTCATCCTTTTGAATAATAGATTACAAGAAATGCATTGATTTTAGAAACCCACAGATCTTTATTTGCAACCGGGAAATAGAAAAAAACATTGATTAGACACCCAGTACACTTATTTTTCCTCAGGCCTTTTTAATAAGAGGGTCCCGGAGCCTCAACCGAAACAACAGCATGAAAGAGGACATATGTCATCCTTTTGAATAATAGATTAGAAGAAAGGCATTGATTTTAGAATCCCAGAGATCATTTATATGACCCGGGAAATAGAAAAAAACATTGATTAGACACTCAGTACACTTATTTTTCCTCAGGCCTTTTTAATAAGAGGGTCCCGGAGCCTCAACCGAAACAACAGCATGAAAGAGGACATATGTCATCCTTTTGACTAATAGATTACAAGAAAGGCATTGATTTTAGAAACCCACAGATCATTATTTGAAACCGGGAAATAGAAAAAAACATTAATTAGACACCCAGTACACTTATTTTTCCTCAGGCCTTTTTAATAAGAGGGTCCCAGAGCCTCAACCGAAACAACAGCATGAAAGAGGACATATGTCATCCTTTTGAATAATAGATTACAAGAAAGGCATTGATTTTAGAAACCCACAGATCATTATTTGCAACCGGGAAATAGAAAAAAACATTGATTAGACACCCAGTACACTTATTTTTCCTCAGGCCTTTTTAATAAGAGGGTCCCGGAGCCTCAACCGAAACAACAGCATGAAAGAGGACATATGTCATCCTTTTGAATAATAGATTACAAGAAAGGCATTGATTTTAGAAACCCACAGATCATTATTTGCAACCGGGAAATAGAAAAAAACATTGATTAGACACCCAGTACACTTATTTATTCTCAGGCCTTTTTAATAAGAGGGTCCCGGAGCCTCAACCGAAACAACAGCATGAAAGAGGAGATATGTCATCCTTTTGAATAATAGATTACAGGAAAGACATTGATTTTAGAATCCCAGAGATCATTTATATGACCCGGGAAATAGAAAAAAACATTGATTAGACACCCAGTACACTTATTTATCCTCAGGCCTTTTTAATAAGAGGGTCCCGGAGCCTCAACCGAAACAACAGAATGAAAGAGGACATATGTCATCCTTTGGAATAATAGATTACAGGAAAGGCATTGATTTTAGAAACACAGAGATAATTAGTTGCTACCGGGAAATCTTAAAAAACATTGAACAGACACCCAGTACACTTCTTTATCCATAGGCCTTTTTAGCAGAGGCTCCAGGACCCTCAACAAAAACAAGAGCAGGGAGCTGGGCATAGGAGTACAATGGAGTGTGACAATAATAATGTGAAGGTGAAGATTGCGTAGTTGTGGCATTTTAATTTTGTTATCGTGGGAACTTAGTACTTGCAATGACCTTGCTCTGGTGAATCCATATTGCAAATGTGTTATTTAAGGCACTGTTTGTCTATTTTTTGAATATCAGCATTTGGTAAATGAAGCTCAACTTAAGGCTGGTGAGAACCGACCTTTCTTCTGGCTGTTTGCAAATGTTGTGGCTCTGGACAAACATGTGAATAAGGGGCCATCAGCCATATTCTGCACGCAACCCCTTTGATGATTGACGATAAACATGTGTCACCTGCAAGCAGAGCTCGTTACTTCTGTCTAAATCATCTTCCTGGTATGGACAGGCCACTGTTTCCCACAGCAAGTCCGAAGCTTGAACTACAAGATTGTCTTGAGTATGGTAGGAAACCAAAGTTTATTTAATTCTGTACTATCACCACAAAAGCTGAACTTCTTGAAGCAACGAAAATGCCAGCAATTTCATGTGCTTATGGATGACAAGGACGTCCTGTCCTGTGGTGCACAGAGATGGAGAGGATTTTGGGCCTCCCTGTACACTACCCAGATGTCTCAAACATCACCAGAAACACAAGACAGCGACTCTTGTGAAGTTCCTGGAGTGTTCCGGTAGCCATCTCTTTGCGCCCCGAAAGGAATACTTTATCAGTGTTTTTGTATACATCCGACAACAGCTTCAGAGACTGTGGTGACGCACATGTTATTTACTGTTGTTCCAGCTGTGGCAATATCAATTGGCATTAAAAAGTTAAGATTTGTGGGTGGCGGAGCCTATAGCTGTTGCGGTAGGACGTGTGTTTGAGGAGCTCCAGGTCTTACAAGTTACTTTGGAGTTAGTTTTCAACCTTAATTTAATTTTCTTTTTGGGATTCATAGTCACACTTTCTGGGGCTATCCAAGAGGAGCCTGGAGATACCTTACTCATATCAGCTTACCTATGTTCCTCAGCTGACTGCGTTACAGCTAGCCGCGACACTGAGAGGCCTCTCTAGCCTGATAGTGCTGTCATTGTCAAAGCTTACGCCAATATACCCCCCCCAGGACCCTGGGTTATCAAACCAGTTCTATAGTAACTGGACAACTCGTTAATCACAACTATTGACAAAAAGAAGGAAAAGCTCTAGTCACCCCTTATATCAACGGGTACGGAGACCTGTATTTTGCCTTTCCAATATGGCGTTGGTCACCAAAATAATCCAGAATGAAAAAAAAGGTAAGATTTGGAGAGTGACTAGTAACGCACATTTTATGCACGCTGTGGCAATTGCAATTTGCATTACAAAGAATCGGCTAACAACCACTACCTACGACCACACCTGACTCCTGAAGTCATGCTTCAGTTATTAAGTCAAGTTAAATTAATTTTATTTTTTTATTATTATGCTCAGCAGAGGCTCCAGGACCCTCAACAGCAGGAAAGAGGACATATGGCATCCTTTTGAAAAAAAGATTATAGGAAAGGCATTGATTTCAGAAACACAGAGATCATTAGTTGCAACCGGGAAATAGAAAAAAACATTGATTAGACACCCAGTACTCTTATTTATCCTTAGGCCTTTTTAATAAGAGGCTCCCAGAGCCTCAACAGAAACAACAGCATGAAAGAGTACATATGGCATCCTTGTGAATAATAGATTACAGGAAAGGCATTGATTTTAGAAACCCGTGGATAATTTTTTGCAACCGTGAAATCTAAAAAAACATAGATTAGACACCCAGTACACTTCTTTATCCTTAGGCCTTTTTAGCAGAGGCTCCAGGACCCTCACCAAAACCAGCAGCAGGAAAGAGGACATATGGCATACTTTTGTAAATTAGATTACAGGAAAGGCATTGATTTTAGAAACACAGAGATCATTAGTTGCAACCGGGAAATAGAAAAAAACATTGATTAGACACCCAGTACACTTATTTATTCTTAGGCCTTTTTAATAAGAGGCTCCCGGAGCCTCAACAGAAACAACAGCATGAAAGAGTACATATGGCATCCTTGTGAATAATAGATTACAGGAAAGGCATTGATTTTAGAAACCCGTGGGATAATTTGTTCCAACCGTGAAATCTAAAAAAACATAGATTAGACACCCAGTACACTTCTTTATCCTTAGGCCTTTTTAGCAGAGGCTCCAGGACCCTCAACAAAACCAGCAGCAGGAAATAGGACATATGGCATACTTTTGTAAATTAGATTACAGGAAAGGCATTGATTTTAGAAACACAGAGATCATTTATATGACCCGGGAAATAGAAAAAAACATTGATTGGACACCCAGTACACTTCTTTATCCTTAGGCCTTTTTATAAGAGGGTCCCGGAGCCTCAACAGAAACAACAGCATGAAAGAGGACATATGGCATCCTTTTGAAAAATAGATTACAGGAAAGGCATTGATTTTAGAAACACAGAGATAATTTGTTACAACCGGGAAATCTAAAAAAACATTGAATAGACACCCAGTACACTTATTTATCCTTAGGCCTTTTTAGCAGAGGCTCCAGGACACTCAACAAAACCAGCAGAAGGAAAGAGCACATATGGCATCCTTTTGAAAAAAAGATTATAGGAAAGGCATTGATTTTAGAAACCCGGAGATAATTTGTTGCAACCGGGAATTTGAATAAAAAAAATGATTCGATGGACACCCAGTACAATTCTTTCTCCTTAGGCCTTTTTATAAGAGGGTCCAGGACCCTCAAACAAAACACCAGCAGGAAAGAGGACATATGGCATCCTTTTGAACAATAGAGTACAGGAAAGGCATTGATTTTAGAAACCCAGAGATAATTTTTTGCAAATGGAAATTTGAATCAAAAAAATGATTCGATGGACACCCAGTGCACTTCTTTCTCCTTAGGCCTTTTTATAAGAGGGTCCTGGACCCTCAAAAAAAACACCAGCAGGAAAGAGGACGTATGGCATCCTTTTGAACAATAGAGTACAGGTACAGCATTGATTTTACAAATCCAGAGATCATTTTGGTCAATTGTTAAATAGAAAAAAAAAATGAGTGGACACCCAGTACACCTCTTTCTCCTTAGGCCTTTTTATAAGAGGGTCCAGGACCCTCAAAAAAAAACACCAGCAGGAAAGAGGACGTATGGCATCCTTTTGAACAATAGAGTACAGGAAAGGCATTGATTTTAGAAACCCAGAGATAATTTGTTGCAAATGGAAATTTGAATAAAAAAAAAATGATTCGATGGACACCCAGTACACTTCTTTCTCCTTAGGCCTTTTTATAAGAGGGTCCAGGACCCTAAAAAAAAACACCATCAGGAAAGAGGACGTATGGCATCCTTTTGAACAATAGAGTACAGGAAAGGCATTGATTTTAGAAACCCAGAGATAATTTGTTGCAAATGGAAATTTGAATAAAAAAAATGATTCGATGGACACCCAGTACACTTCTTTCTCCGTAGGCCTTTTTATAAGAGGGTCCAGGACCCTCAAAAAAACACCAGCAGGAAAGAGGACGTATGGCATCCTTTTGAACAATAGAGTACAGGTACAGCATTAATTTTACAAACCCAGAGATAATTTTGGTCAAATGTGAAATAGAAAAAAAAAATGAGTGGACACCCAGTACACCTCTTTCTCCTTAGGCCTTTTTATAAGAGGGTCAAGGACCCTCAAACAAAATACCAGCAGGAAAGAGAACATATGGCATACTTTTGAACAATAGAGTACTGGTACGGCATTGATTTTAGAAACCCACAGATAATTGTTTGGAAAAGTGAAATAGCCCCAAAAACCATGCTTGGACTCCCACTAAAGGTCGTCCTCCTTCAGCTTTTTTATAAGAGGGTCCAGCACCCTCAACAGAAACAACTGCAGGAAACACCACCACATATGCCATCCTTTTGCACAAGCGAGTACAGGTATGGCATCCATTTTAGAAACCCAGAGATAATTGAGAGGAACCAGGAAAATTTTTCTAAAAATTTGATGGGGCACCCATTACAGGTCGTTCTCCTTCAGCCTTTTTATACCATGGGCCACGACCCACAACAGGCACAACAGCATGAAACTCCACATATGCCACCCTTTTGCACAATAGAGTACAGGTATGGCATAGATGGAACACGGAGATAATTTAGAGCAACCAAGAGATGGATAAAGATGCTTGGTCGGTCCTACTCTTTCAAATTTGTGGCATTTTGCGTTCAATTTAATGGTCCACCAGATATGAGTGGTGTGCTAAGTTGTACAATTCGTAACAGTTTAATCACTAGTGTTATGTGCCTTATTTTTTTTATTTGAGTTTTGTACCCACAGAGCTGCAGCAGAGGCCAGAAAAATTCAGAATGTACAAATGACTGAAAAATTGGGGTATTGTTGTAGCAACTGCTGTAGCAGCGGCCAGAAAAATTGATGTTTGTAAAACATTTATAAAGTCCCCTAAAAGCTTGTGGCTTGAACACTAGTTGTTGGCAGATAAGTCAAGCAAGTCCTCCGGCTTTATAAAAAAAAAAAAAAAGGCCAGCCTGTGTACCAGTTGTAGCCCAAGCCAGCTCATCTCGTCATCAGGCCTTTTTTATTCAAATGTATCGCCCAATGTCAGTCCCTTCGGGATCCAGCCCTCATTCATTTTTATAAAAGTGAGATAGTCAAGGCTTTTTTGACCTAGGTGACTTCTCTTCTCAGTGACAAAACCTCCTGCTGCACTGAAAGTCCTTTCGGACAGGACACTTGAAGCGGGGCAGGCCAGAAGTTCCATTGCAAATTGGGATAGCTCAGGCCACAAGTCCAGCCTGCACACCCAGTAGTCAAGGGGTCATCGCTCCTGAGAGTGTCGAGATCTGCAGTTAAAGCTAGGTAGTCTACTACCTGTCGGTTGAGTCTTTCTCTAAGGCTGGATCCCGAAAGGCTCTGATGGTGCATGGGAGTTAAAAAGGTACGCATGTCCTCCATCAACAAGACGTCAGGAAAGCGTCCTGTCCTTGCCGCCGTGGTCGTGGGAGGAGGAGGATTAATTTCATCTCTTCCCCTGTTACATTCCCGTGGTGCTGTGACATCACCCTTATACGCTGTGTAAAGCATAGTTTTTAATTTATTCTTAAAATGCTCCATCCTTTCCGACTTGCGGGAATTTGGTAACATTTCAGGCACTTTATGCTTATACCGGGGGTCGAGGAGCGTGGACACCCAGTACAGGTCGTTCTCCTTCAGCTTTTTTATACGAGGGTCCCTCAACAGGCACGACAGCATGAAAGAACCCATTTGAACAAGGTTGGATGCCGAGCTAATCATGTCCCGTTCCTCCTCCTCACTGATCTCACTGATTGTATCTTGTTCCCCCCAGCCACGTACAACACCACGGGTACCAGAGAGGTGACAACAACGAGCACCCTGGGATGCCTGTTGTGCTCGGTCTTCCTCCTCCTCCTCAAAGCCACATTCCTCCTCTGACTCCTCTTCCTCACAATCCTCTTCCTGCGTTGCCGCAGGTCCAGCAAGTGATGCTGATAAGGCTGTTTGTGGGGGTGATGGACACCACAACTCTTCCTCTTCCTCTTTACGCTCATCTACTGCCTGATCCAGCACTCTTCGCAGGGCACGCTCCAGGAAGAAAACAAATGGTATGATGTCGCTGATGGTGCCTTCGGTGCGACTGACAAGGTTTGTCACCTCCTCAAAAGGACGCATGAGCCTACAGGCATTGCGCATGAGCAAAAATATCTCCAGCTCCCCAGAGGCTGTCCTAGCACCCCGGTCATACAAATACTCATTAACAGCTTTTTCTTGTTGGAGCAGGCAGTCAAACATTAGGAGTGTTGAATTCCACCGTGTCGGGCTGTCGCAAATCAAGCGCCTCACTGGCAGGTTGTTTCAACGCTGGATATCGGACAAGTGCGCCATGGCCGTGTAGGAACACCTGAAATGGCCACACACCTTCCTGGCCTGCTTCAGGACGTCCTGTAAGCCAGGGTACTTATGGACAAATCGTTGTACAATTAGATTACACACATGTGCCATGCACGGCACATGTGTCAACTTGCCCAATTTCAATGCCGCCACCAAATTACTTCCATTGTCAGAAACAACCTTGCCAATCTCCAGTTGGTGCGGAGTCAGCCACTGATCCACCTGTGCGTTCAGGGCGGTCAGGAGTGCTGGTGCGGTGTGACTCTCCGCTTTCAGGCAAGTCAACCCCAAGACGCGTGACACTGCCTTACCCGGGATGTAGCATAGTACCTGGGGAGCTGGGGGGGTGCCATAGATGTGGAGCAAGACGCAGAAGTTGAAGAGGACTCAGCCGAGGAAGAGGTTAGGGAAGAGGATGAGTAGGAGGAGTAGAGGAGGTAGCAGCAGGCCTGCCTGCAAGTCATGGCGGTGTCACCAACTCTTCTGCAGAGCCACGCATTCCATGCTTGTCAGAAGTCAGCAGGTTTACCCAATGCGCAGTGTAGGAGATATACCTGCCCTGACCATGCTTTGCAGACCAGCTATCCATGGTCATATGGACCCTTGCCCCAACGCTGTGTGCCAGACATGCCATAACTTCCTTTCTCACAGCAGAGTACAGGTTTGGGATTGCCTTTTGTGAAAATAAATTTCTGCCGGGTACCTTCCACTGCGGTGTCCCAATAGATACAAATTTTTTGAAAGCATCAGACTCCACCAGCTTGTATGGTAAAAGCTGGCAGGCTAAGAGTTCAGACAAGCCAGCTGTCAGACGCCGGGCAAGGGGGTGACTTTGAGAAATTGGCTTCTTACGCTCAAACATGTCCTTGACAGACACCTGACTGTGGGCAGATGACCAGGAACTGCTATGTAAGAGAGACTGAGTGGAGGATGGTTGAGAGGGGGCAAGGAGGACAGCACTGGTTGACGTGGCTGAAGATGCTGGAGCAGGAGGGCGGCTTTCACTTTGTGTGCTGCTTCTACTCATGTGTTCTTCCCATCGGCCTTTGTGATGGGAGACCATGTGCCTTCGCAAAGCAGTTGTACCTAGGTGGGTGTTGGACTTCCCACGACTCAGTTTCTTTTGGCACAGGTTGCAAATGGCATCGCTGTTGTCAGAGGCAGACACACAAAAAAATGCCACACTGCTGAGCTCTGCGATGATGGCATTCTGGTGGTGGCAACAGCATGCGTTGATGGGCGTCGGCGTGCTGTCTGGCTGATCCCTGGTGACGATGCATGCTGTCTGACTGTGCCACTATCTCCTTGAGACGACCTCCCCATGCTTCCAAATCGTCTCCTCCTCCTCTCTGTCTCCCCATCTGAACTTTCCCCCTCTTCTTCTTCTCTTCTAGCAGGCACCCACGTGACATTCACCGACACATCATCATCAACCACTTCACTTGTATCTGAAACATCAAGAAAGGAAGCAGCAGCGGGTACAACATCATCATTATCACACCGTACCTCCATGTCGGTAATGCTGCCTGACCGAGACTGATCACTATTATCTACATCCTCTGTCAATGATGGTTGCGCATCACTCATTTCTTCCAAATGATGTGTCAATAACTCCTGTGACAGATCAAGTGAAGCGGCTGTGGTGCTAGTGTTGGTGGTGGCGACAGGCGGGGGAGTGGCACTGGTCACTTGAGACCTGCCCAAAGCACAGCTGGACGTAGATGGTGCGTCAAGGTTAGGAGGACTAGCAGCGGAAGCTGAAGAAGATTGGGTGTCCTGTGTTAGCCATTGAACTAGGTCCTCCTCAGAAGTTTTCGCGTCCCCCCTGGCACCCGGCGTCTGAACAATGTGCATATTTGTAGGGTCTAAAGGAATCACAGCACCACGACCACGGAACCTGCGGGGTGGCCTGCCTCTGCCTGTCATTTTTTTTAAAATGGACACTAACAATACTATTACACAACAACAAAAAAGACAGATGTTTTAAAAATAACAAATTGTTAATTTTTTTAAATATTACAAGTACTGTGACAACAAATATGATTGTTTGGCACTAGTTGGCAAATGGGCCTGTCTGGCACACACGCTGGGAGAAAGGAAACTGCAATTCAATGGCACTAGGAGACTGAGGAATCACAGTCAAAACAGTTATGATTAACAAAAATTCCAATCCTGTGACAATAAATATGATTGGTGGCACTAATTGGCTAGTTGGGACTGGCACACAGGCAGGCAGGAGGAAAATGCAATTCAAAGGCACTAGTAGACTGCAGATTGACAGTCAAAACAGTGATGATTGACAAATTTTGCAATACTGTTAAAAGAAATATGATTGCTGGCACTAATTGGATAGTTGGGCCTGGCACACAGGCTGGCAGGCAGTAGAAAAGTGCAATTCAATGGCACGAGCAAACTGAGGACTAAGATCAACAATCAAAATTTTTTTAATTTTAATTAGTAACTATACTGTGACAACAATTAGGATTGGTGTAAATAGTTGGCAAGACGGCCTGGCACAAAAGGCTGGCAGGCAGGAGGTAAATGCAATTCAAGGACATTAGGAGACTGAATACTGACAGTCAAAACAGTGATGATTGACAATTTTTGCAATACTGTTAAAAGAAATAGGATTGCTGGCAATAATTGGCTAGGTGGGCCTGGCACACAGCAGGCTGCAAGGCAGGAGGAAAGTGCAATTCACTGGCACCAGCAAACTGAGGATTCGCCACAAATATTACCCAAAATTTTAATTTTTAATTACTAAGAATACTGTGACAACAAATATGATTGGTGTAAATATTTTTCAAGTAGGCCTGGCACACAGGCTTGGAAGGCAGGAGAAAAGTGCAATTCTAGGGCACGAGCAAACTGAGGATTAAGATCAACAATCAAGAATTTTGTCATTTTAATTAGTAACTATACTGTGACAACAATTAGGATTGGTGTAAATAGTTGGCAAGACGGCCTGGCACAAAAGGCTGGCAGGCAAGAGGTAAATGCAATTCAAGGACACTAGGAGACTGAATACTGACAGTCAAAACAGTGATGAATGACAATTTTTGCAATACTGTTAAAAGAAATATGATTGCTGGCAATAATTGTCTAGGTGGCCCTGGCACACAGCAGGCTGCAAGGCAGGAGGAAAGTGCAATTCACTGGCACCAGCAAACTGAGGATTCCCAACAAATATTAACCAAAATTTTAATTTTTAATTACTAAGAATACTGTGACAACAAATATGATTGGTGTAAATATTTTTCAAGTAGGCCTGGCACACAAGCTTGGAAGGCAGTAGAAAAGTGCAATTGTAGGGCACGAGCAAACTGAGGATTAAGATCAACAATCAAATATTTTTTAATTTTAATTAGTAACTATACTGTTGCAACAATTAGGATTGGTGTAAATAGTTGGCAAGACAGCCTGGCACAAAAGGCTGGCAGGCAGGAGGTAAATGCAATTCAAGGACATTAGGAGACTGAATACTGACAGTCAAAACAGTGATGATTGACAATTTTTGCAATACTGTTAAAAGAAATAGGATTGCTGGCAATAATTGGCTAGGTGGGCCTGGCACACAGCAGGCTGCAAGGCAGGAGGAAAGTGCAATTCACTGGCACCAGCAAACTGAGGATTCGCCACAAATATTACCCAAAATTTTAATTTTTAATTACTAAGAATACTGTGACAACAAATATGATTGGTGTAAATATTTTTCAAGTAGGCCTGGCACACAGGCTTGGAAGGCAGGAGAAAAGTGCAATTCTAGGGCACGAGCAAACTGAGGATTAAGATCAACAATCAAGAATTTTGTAATTTTAATTAGTAACTATACTGTGACAACAATTAGGATTGGTGTAAATATTTGGCAAGACGGCCTGGCACAAAAGGCTGGCAGGCAAGAGGTAAATGCAATTCAAGGACACTAGGAGACTGAATACTGACAGTCAAAACAGTGATGAATGACAATTTTTGCAATACTGTTAAAAGAAATATGATTGCTGGCAATAATTGGCTAGGTGGGCCTGGCACACAGCAGGCTGCAAGGCAGGAGGAAAGTGCAATTCACTGGCACCAGCAAACTGAGGATTCCCAACAAATATTAACCAAAATTTTAATTTTTAATTACTAAGAATACTGTGACAACAAATATGATTGGTGTAAATATTTTTCAAGTAGGCCTGGCACACAGGCTTGGAAGGCAGTAGAAAAGTGCAATTGTAGGGCACGAGCAAACTGAGGATTAAGATCAACAATCAAATATTTTTTAATTTTAATTAGTAACTATACTGTGACAACAATTAGGATTGGTGTAAATAGTGGTCAAGACAGCCTGGCACAAAAGGCTGGCAGGCAGGAGGTAAATGCAATTCAAGGACACTAGGAGACTGAATACTGACAGTCAAAACAATGATGATTGACAATTTTTGCAATACTGTTAAAAGAAATAGAATTGCTGGCAATAATTAGCTAGGTGTGCCTGGCACACAGCAGGCTGCAAGGCAGGAGGAAAGTGCAATTCACTGGCACCAGCAAACTGAGGATTCGCCACAAATATTACCCAAAATTTTAATTTTTAATTACTAAGAATACTGTGACAACAAATATGATTGGTGTAAATATTTTTCAAGTAGGCCTGGCACACAGGCTTGGAAGGCAGGAGAAAAGTGCAATTCTAGGGCATGAGCAAACTGAGGATTAAGATCAACAATCAAGAATTTTGTAATTTTAATTAGTAACTATACTGTGACAACAATTAGGATTGGTGTAAATAGTTGGCAAGACGGCCTGGCACAAAAGGCTGGCAGGCAAGAGGTAAATGCAATTCAAGGACACTAGGAGACTGAATATTGACAGTCAAAACAGTGATGAATGACAATTTTTGCAATACTGTTAAAAGAAATATGATTGC
The DNA here is from genome assembly GCF_027579735.1 of Bombina bombina. Classification (NCBI taxonomy): domain Eukaryota; kingdom Metazoa; phylum Chordata; class Amphibia; order Anura; family Bombinatoridae; genus Bombina; species Bombina bombina. Next base: position 363,559,703 of record NC_069499.1, on the reverse strand, counting down.
TGGCAATAATTGGCTAGGTGCGCCTGGCACACAGCAGGCTGCAAGGCAGGAGGAATGTGCAATTCACTGGCACCAGCAAACTGAGGATTCCCAACAAATATTAACCAAAATTTTAATTTTTAATTACTAAGAATACTGTGACAACAAATATGATTGGTGTAAATATTTTTCAAGTAGGCCTGGCACACAGGCTTGGAAGGCAGTAGAAAAGTGCAATTGTAGGGCACGAGAAAACTGAGGATTAAGATCAACAATCAAATATTTTTTAATTTTAATTAGTAACTATACTGTGACAACAATTAGGATTGGTGTAAATAGTTGGCAAGACAGCCTGGCACAAAAGGCTGGCAGGCAGGAGGTAAATGCAATTCAAGGACACTAGGAGACTGAATACTGACAGTCAAAACAGTGATGATTGACAATTTTTGCAATACTGTTAAAAGAAATAGGATTGCTGGCAATAATTGGCTAGGTGGGCCTGGCACAAAGCAGGCTGCAAGGCAGGAGGAAAGTGCAATTCACTGGCACCAGCAAACTGAGGATTCGCCACAAATATTACCCAAAATTTTAATTTTTAATTACTAAGAATACTGTGACAACAAATATGATTGGTGTAAATATTTTTCAAGTAGGCCTGGCACACAGGCTTGGAAGGCAGTAGAAAAGTGCAATTCTAGGGCACAAGCAAACTGAGGATTAAGATCAACAATCAACAATTTTTTAATTTTAATTAGTAACTATACTGTGACAACAATTAGGATTGGTGTAATTAGTTGGCAAGACGGCCTGGCACAAAAGGCTGGCAGGCAGGAGGTAAATGCAATTCAAGGACACTAGGAGACTGAATACTGACAGTCAAAACAGTGATGATTGACAATTTTTGCAATACTGTTAAAAGAAATATGATTGCTGGCAATAATTGGCTAGGTGGGCCTGGCACACAGCAGGCTGCAAGGCAGGAGGAAAGTGCAATTCACTGGCACCAGCAAACTGAGGATTCGCCACAAATATTACCCAAAATTTTAATTTTTAATTAATAAGAATACTGTGACAACAAATATGATTGGTGTAAATATTTTTCAAGTAGGCCTGGCACACAGGCTTGGAAGGCAGTAGAAAAGTGCAATTGTAGGGCACGAGAAAACTGAGGATTAAGATCAACAATTAAATATTTTTTAATTTTAATTAGTAACTATACTGTGACAACAATTAGGATTGGTGTAAATAGTTGGCAAGACAGCCTGGCACAAAAGGCTGGCAGGCAGGAGGTAAATGCAATTCAAGGACACTAGGAGACTGAATACTGACAGTCAAAACAGTGATGATTGACAATTTTTGCAATACTGTTAAAAGAAATAGGATTGCTGGCAATAATTGGCTAGGTGGGCCTGGCACACAGCAGGCTGCAAGGCAGGAGGAAAGTGCAATTCACTGGCACCAGCAAACTGAGGATTCGCCACAAATATTACCCAAAATTTTAATTTTTAATTACTAAGAATACTGTGACAACAAATATGATTGGTGTAAATATTTTTCAAGTAGGCCTGGCACACAGGCTTGGAAGGCAGTAGAAAAGTGCAATTCTAGGGCACGAGCAAACTGAGGATTAAGATCAACAATCAACTATTTTTTAATTTTAATTAGTAACTATACTGTGACAACAATTAGGATTGGTGTAATTAGTTGGCAAGACGGCCTGGCACAAAAGGCTGGCAGGCAGGAGGTAAATGCAATTCAAGGACACTAGGAGACTGAATACTGACAGTCAAAACAGTGATGATTGACAATTTTTGCAATACTGTTAAAAGAAATAGGATTGCTGGCAATAATTGGCTAGGTGGGCCTGGCACACAGCAGGCTGCAAGGCAGGAGGAAAGTGCAATTCACTGGCACCAGCAAACTGAGGATTCGCCACAAATATTACCCAAAATTTTAATTTTTAATTACTAAGAATACTGTGACAACAAATATGATTGGTGTAAATATTTTTAAAGTAGGCCTGGCACACAGGCTTGGAAGGCAGTAGAAAAGTGCAATTCTAGGGCACGAGCAAACTGAGGATTAAGATCAACAATCAAGAATGTTTTAATTTTATTTAGTAACTATACTGTGACAACAATTAGGATTGGTGTAAATAGTTGGCAAGACGGCCTGGCACAAAAGGCTGGCAGGCAAGAGGTAGATGCAATTCAAGGACACTAGGAGACTGATTACTGACAGTCAAAACAGTGATGATTGACCATTTTGGCAATACTGTTAAAAGAAATATGATTGCTGGCAATAATTGGCTAGGTGGGCCTGGCACACAGCAGGCTGCAAGGCAGGAGGAAAGTGCAATTCACTGGCACCAGCAAACTGAGGATTCGCCACAAATATTACCCAAAATTTTAATTTTTAATTACTAAGAATACTGTGACAACAAATATGATTGGTGTAAATATTTTTCAAGTAGGCCTGGCACACAGGCTTGGAAGGCAGTAGAAAAGTGCAATTCTAGGGCACGAGGAAACTGAGGATTAAGCTCAACAATCAAATATTTTTTAATTTTAATTAGTAACTATACTGTGACAACAATTAGGATTGGTGTAAATAGTTGGCAAGACAGCCTGGCACAAAAGGCTGGCAGGCAGGAGGTAAATGCAATTCAAGGACACTAGGAGACTGAATATTTGCAGTCCAAAAAATTATGATTTTTATTTTTTTATATACTGTTACAAGAATTATGATTGGTGCCACTAATTGGCTAGTTGGGCCTGGCACACAGGCTGGCAGATATGAGTCGTGGATGGTAGGTAGGGCAGCAATTTAACACAGTATGCTGTGTAAGTGGAAAAAAAAACACAGGCCTGATAGAAAATTAAGTTAGATTACACTAGCAAAATATTTTAAAATTTTAGATTTTAATATTAAAATAATGTTAAGAAGTGCAATGCACATATGAGTGGTCGCGCTGGCTGGCTGCTACGTAGGGCAGCAATTAACAACAGTATGCTTTGTAAGTCAGATAGACAGTTAGACACAGGCCTGATAGAAAATAAAGTTAGATTACACTAGCATAATGATTTAAAGACTTTTTTTGGCAATTTAAAGAAAAAGGTTAAGCACATAAATATGAGTCGTGGCTGTCTAGCCTTGGAAGGGCAGCTATTAAAAACAGTAGGCTCTGTAAGTCATATACACACACGCCTGATAGAAAATACTATTAGATTACACTAGAAAAATGATTTAAATTATTTTTGGGGGGGGGGGAATTAAAAAAAGGTTAAACACATATGAGTCGTGGCTCATAGACTAGGGAGGGCAGCAAGTAAACACAGTAGGCTCTGTATGTCAGCAAAACACACAGGCCTGATAGAAAATTATATTAGATTACACTATCAAACAAATTTAAACATTTTTTTTTTAAATTTAAATTAAGGTGAAGAAGATATGAGTGCTGGGTGGCTGCCTGGCACAGACCAATTAACCAAAAGACTGAAAAAAATGAGGTATATTAATGCTGAGTGAGCCTGACAGACACAGGCCTGATAGTAAATGTAATTAGATTACACTAGCAAAATAATTTTTTTATTTTTTTTTAAATTTAAAATAATGTTATAAACGGATATTAACACTGGTGGCTGGCACAGAGCAATGAACCAGAGTATATGCTGTGTGACACAGGCCTGATAGAAAATGAAAAGAAATTACACTAGCAAAATAATTAAATATTTTGGTTAGTTAAATTTAAACTAATGTTGTTAGGGAGATATCAGTGGTGGCAGTAATCACAGCATATGCTGTGAGCCTTAAACACACAGCCTGAAAGCCAGGCAAATGCTAATAAAAAAATTTTTTTAAAAAACGGCACGAAATATAGCCCTAAAAAGGGCTTTTTGGGGTGCTGTGCTTGCAGCAGAGATGAGTGGAGTCCTTCTGGACTGTAAATACACTAGCCTAGCTATGTTTTTCCTATTAATGTCAGGAGCAAAAACACAACACGTCCTCTCATTAAGAAAGCAAGGTTGATATGAGTCTAAAATGGCGTATTCCGAGTAGCTGGGAGGGTCTGTGAGGGAGTGTCTGATGTTGATTGGCTCTAATGTGTCAGACGGCTGTGACATAAAGGGTCAAAGTTTCCTCAATGATGACACATAGGGGCGGATCGCCCACAAACCATGTGTTCGCCCACAAACGCAAACGCGAACAAGCTATGTTCGCTGTGAACCGTTCGCGGGCGAACAGTTCGGGACATCACTACATATTACATGCCCAATGGCATGGTAAATGGCAGCTACATTTTCATCCCCCAGCAGAAGGTACCTAGATGTCTGGTTCAGTGGTGAGTTGGTGGAGTGGCTTGGGAGTGATACCCCAGATCATAATGTAATAGTGGGTGATAGTAGGACAGGCAGTTTATGTAGTTTACTAAGATAAAGGGTATCCCCTCAGTCTCTGAAGGAATGAATCTCATTCGTATTCCTATATACATCTTATCTTATACGAAATTGACGGACAAACATTGACTTCTTATTGATAGACTTGTGTAGTTTGACTCCAACCTCAACCTTATTATATGGTAACATTGAGTGGAACTGTACTGTTTGGCAAGGACGCTTGTTTATGAAAATAGTGCCATACTATACCCTGCTGTTTAAGACCCATCAAACCGGAACTACATCATGACACTACCTAGTCCAACCGTGTACAGAATCTTAAAGGGTATCACAGGCAAGATTCATAAAGGGGACGATATTTATATCCAATTTAAGAATAGTCTAGCCTAGTTTAGCTTCATTGGTTTAGATCTGGTTAAAAATCGAAAAGATCTCCAACACTACTATCATAGATTTTACTCTTCTGATACAATTCATGCTACAGTCCATATGTCTATATGTGCCCTGTGTGGCAAGATACTGTATGAGGATTGTTTATGTAAACAGTGTTGGAAATAAATAAAACTTTAAAAAAAAATTATCGCAAATTTGTTGCATTTACCGCTCAAACTTTTTACACATTTGCCCTGGTGATGGAACCTCTTGCTGAAGCAATCTGCTGTAATCCACATATGAAAGAGGTTTGCCTCCATGATATTTCACAGAAAACGGCTTTATTCGCTGATGACCTCACCTTATTCACCTAAGACCCTCTCCACTCCCTTCCACATATTTTTCTACTGTTGAACACATTTTCTTACATTAGCCACTAGAAATTGTATATATCCAAAACTGAAGCCTACATAATTTTTTTAATTCTTTCATTTATAAAGTGACAGGGTACAGAAGACAAAAAAGACAGGGAAACAAAATATTATGAGCAGACATGTAGAATTTATATGATTTCCCCCTCTCTCTCCCTCTGGAGCCCAGTCTATTGAACCTACCATATTCCAAGTAGGACTAAGTCTGTATTTCTAAATGGAAATATAATAATGTCCTGTTCTTCCTTAGTGAGTGATTTAATAAAAATTGACCATTTTCCAAAAAAAGACCACACTTGTGGTTCTAAATTGGTATCTGCGATAATAATACATTGCTTTTTGATAAAGCTAATTATTTCTGTGAATTTAGATATTGCCTTATCTTTCCACTTGTGGAAGATGAGGCTTCTTATACACAATATGAAAGAATTAATAAGTTTATTATTTGGCAAGTCTATGTTATAGGGGGAGAGGAGGACTATGTTGTGCTTCCAGTATTCCAACTTTAACCAAAGCTGTTTTATCTTTCGGCATTCCCACAACATATGGATTAAATCAGCTCCAAGTAATTGACATTTAGGGCATTTATTAAAATCTGTAATAGGTGTAATAGGTCATGTACAAAAGTTTAAGATGTGATTCTCTCCAGGAAGCCGATAATGTGGTTTACATACCCTATTAACCCCTTAAGGACAAGGCCATTTTTCAATTTCTTTCCCTTAAGGACCAAGGCTATTTTTACATTTCTGCGGTGTTTGTGTTTAGCTGCAATTTTCCTCTTACTCATTTACTGTACCCACACATATTATATACCGTTTTTCTCGGCATTAAATGGACTTTCTAAGGACACCATTATTTTCATCATATCTTATAATTTACCATAAAAAATTATAAAATATGACGAAAAAATGGAAAAAAACACATGTTTTCTAACTTTGACCCCCAAAATCTGTTGCACATCTACAACCACCAAAAAACACTCATGCTAAATAGTTTCTAAATTTTGTCCTGAGTTTAGAAATACCCAATGTTTACATGTTCTTTGCTTTTCTTGTAAGTTATAGGGCAATAAATACAAAGAAAAACACCATTTTTTTTTTCAAAATTAGCGCTAGTTACATTGGAACACTGATATCTGTCTGGAATCCCTGAATATCCCTTGACATGTATATTTTTTTTTTAGTAGACATCCCAAAGTATTGATCTAGGCCCATTTTGGTATATTTCATGCCACCATTTCATCGCCAAATGCGATGAAATAAATAAAATTGTTCACTTTTTCACAAATATTAGGTTTCTCACTGAAATTGTTTACAAACAACTTGTGCAATTATGGCACAAATGGTTGTAAATGCTTCTCTGAGATTCCCTTTGTCTAGAAATAGCAGACATATATGGCTTTGGCGTTGCGTTTTGGTAATTAGAAGGCCGCTAAATGCCGCTGCGCACCACATTTGTATTAGGCCCAGCAGTGACAGGGTTAATTAGGTAGCTTGTAGGGAGCTTGAAGGGTAAATTTAAGCTTTAGTGTAGAAATTAGCCTCCCACCTGACACGTCCCACTATACCCAATATTTATATGTTCTTTGCTTTTTTTTGTACGTTATAGGGCAATAAGTACAAATAGCACTTTGCTGTTTCCAAACCATTTTTTTTTCAAAATTAGCGATAGTTACATTGGAACACTGATATCTGTCTGGAATCCCTGAATATCCCTTGACATGTATATTTTTTTTTTAGTAGACATCCCAAAGTATTGATCTAGGCCCATTTTGGTCTATTTCATGCCACCATTTCACCGCCAAATGCGATCAAATAAAAAAAATTGTTCACTTTTTCACTAACTTTGGGTTTCTCACTGAAATTATTTATAAACAGCTTGTGCAATTATGGCACAAATGGTTGTAAATGCTTCTCTGGGATCCCCTTTGTTCAGAAATAGCAGACATATATGGCTTTGGCATTGCTTTTTGGTAATTAGAAGGCCGCTAAGTGCCGCTGCGCACAAAACTTGTATTATGCCCAGCAGTGACAGTGTTAATTAGGTAGCTTGAAGGGTTAATTTTAGCTTTAGTGTAGAAATTAGCCTCCCACCTGACACATCCCACCCTCTGATCCCTCCCAAACAGCTCTCTTCCCTCCCCCACCCCACAATTGTCCCCGCCATCTTAAGTACTGGCAGCTGTCTGCCAGTACCCACTTTGCAAAATAACTTTATTTATTTTTTTAAACCTAACATTTTCTGTAGTGTAGCTGCCCCCCTCCATACCCTACACCCTCCCCCTCCCAGATCACCCCTTGATCACCCCTCCTCTGCACCCACCACCCTCTTCCAGCGCACACCCGCCCCTCACCTCCAGCGCGCACATCCAGCATAGTAAACAGCCGGAAGGAAGTTCCCCAGTGATGGGCCGTCCACCCACCTCCCTGCAATGGCTCCCACCCACCAACGATCGGCACCATCACTGGCCGATGCAGAGAGGGCCACAGAGTGGCTCTCTCTGCATCGGTGTGCCTAAAAAGGTATTGCAGTGATGCCTCAATATCGAGGCATCATTGCAATACCTTGAAAGCGCCTGGAAGCGATCAGGATCGCTTCCAGCCGCTTGAAACCCTTAACGACGTACAGGGTACGTTGCTGGTCTTTAAAGATCAGCTTGTGTAAGACGTATCCTGTACGACATGCGTCGTTAAGGGGTTAATAGAATACTTTATATTGTGAGTATGAAGTAGAGGTTGCCACTTATTGAAAATATAAGTTACATTTTCATCTCCTCTAAGTCCCAATAACACTCTATAGCAGAGAGAGATAGAAAAAAGACCATGCTGAACTAATTTAATCCAGGAATCTAATTTTGCCCAAGTCCAATTCCACCCATGTAGGGTAGTGATATTAAGGATATAGTGTCTTATCTGAAGATAGGCAAATAAAATCTTACTGTCTAAGAGATACTGTTCTTTCAGATCAGAAAAAGATTGAACTATATTTAAATTCAAATCCATAAATTGTACTAACTTGAAAAGACCCAAACAAGCCCATTTTTTGAATACTTTCGTATAGATTCCTGGGGTAAAGTCTGGGTTCCGGGTGGTAATCGGATAATTAGAAATTGCATAATTAAGACCCATTTTTGCACATATCTTATGCCAGGCTAGCAGTAAGTTGTATATTGCGGTTAGATTTCTAACTGATCTAGGTATAGTTTTAAGATTGCAGTGAAGAATGGCTATAGGTGAATATGGGTATAATACATTTTCTTTAAGATCTAACTGAGAAAAATAGTTTGTATTCCCAAGTCAGCCTACAACAAATTTCGCCAAAGAAATTAAGCTGTATTGTTCCAGATCGAGAAGTGCCAAACCGCCATGTTCTTTTCCCAAGAATAATATTTTCAAGGCAATTCTAGGGCTTTTCCCTTGCCATATAAAATATAATAGTGAAGAAAAAAAATTGCAGAGATGTTTTTTTTTAAGAATTATAGGAATGTTCTGAATCACATAAAGAATTCTAGGAAAAGAGATAATTTTAAACATGGCAACCCCTCCTGAGATGTTTAGGGGCAAGTTATGCCAAGGGTGTAAATCTTCTTTGACCTTAGAAAGTATTTTTGTAATGTTTAAGGTATACCAGGTATACGGATCTCGCGAAATGTTAATACCAAGATAAGTAAATGAATGTGTTGCAACTTTAAATGTTGTAGATACTATAGAGGGATGCTGTTCCTTGAGCCATAAAATTTCTGATTTTAATGTACTTACTTTATAACAGAGAAAGAACTAACGGCTAGATTTGGAGTTTGGCGGTAAAAGGGCTGTTAACGCTCCGCGGGTTTTTTTCTGGCCGCACCATAAATTTAACTCTGGTATCGAGAGTTCAAACAAATGCTGCGTTAGGCTCCAAAAAAGGAGCGTAGAGCATATTTAGCGCAAATGCAACTCTCGATACCAGAGTTGCTTACGGACGCGGCCGGCCTCAAAAACGTGCTCGTGCACGATTCTCCCATAGGAAACAATGGGGCTGTTTGAGCTGAAAAAAAACCTAACACCTGCAAAAAAGCAGCGTTCAGCTCCTAACGCAGCCCCATTGTTTCCTATGGGGAAACACTTCCTACGTCTGCACCTAACAATCTAACATGTACCCCGAGTCTAAACACCCCTAGCCTTACACTTATTAACCCCTAATCTGCCGCCCCCGCTATCGCTGACCCCTGCATTACACTTTTAACCCCTAATCTGCCGCTCCGTAAACCGCCGCCACCTACGTTATCCCTATGTACCCCTAATCTGCTGCCCTAACATCGCCGACCCCTATGTTATATTTATTAACCCCTAATCTGCCCCCCACAACGTCGCCGACACCTACCTACACTTATTAACCCCTAATCTGCCGAGCGGACCTGAGCGCTACTATAATAAAGTTATTAACCCCTAATCCGCCTCACTAACCCTATCATAAATAGTATTAACCCCTAATCTGCCCTCCCTAACATCGCCGACACCTACCTTCAATTATTAACCCCTAATCTGCCGACCGGAGCTCACCGCTATTCTAATAAATGTATTAACCCCTAAAGCTAAGTCTAACCCTAACACTAACACCCCCCTAAGTTAAATATAATTTTTATCTAACGAAATAAATTAACTCTTATTAAATAAATGATTCCTATTTAAAGCTAAATACTTACCTGTAAAATAAATCCTAATATAGCTACAATATAAATTACATTGATATTATAGCTATTTTAGGATTAATATTTATTTTACAGGTAACTTTGTATTTATTTTAACCAGGTACAATAGCTATTAAATAGTTAAGAACTATTTAATAGTTACCTAGTTAAAATAATTACAAATTTACCTGTAAAATAAATCCTAACCTAAGATATAATTAAACCTAACACTACCCTATCAATAAAATAATTAAATAAACTACCTACAATTACCTACAATTAATCTAACACTACACTATCAATAAATTAATTAAACACAATTGCTACAAATAAATACAATTAAATAAACTATCTAAAGTACAAAAAATAAAAAAGAACTAAGTTACAGAAAATAAAAAAATATTTACAAACATAAGAAAAATATTACAACAATTTTAAACTAATTACCCCTACTCTAAGCCCCCTAATAAAATAACAAAGACCCCCAAAATAAAAAATTCCCTACCCTATTCTAAAATACAAAAATTACAAGCTCTTTTACCTTACCAGCCCTGAACAGGGCCCTTTGCGGGGCATGCCCCAAGAATTTCAGCTCTTTTGCCTGTAAAAAAAAACATACAATACCCCCCCCCAACATTACAACCCACCACCCACATACCCCTAATCTAACCCAAAACCCCTTAAATAAACCTAACACTAATCCCCTGAAGATCTTCCTACCTTGTCTTCACCATCCAGGTATCACCGATCCGTCCTGGCTCCAAGATCTTCATCCAACCCAAGCGGGGGTTGGCGATCCATAATCCGGTGCTCCAAAGTCTTCCTCCTATCCGGCAAGAAGAGGACATCCGGACCGGCAAACATCTTCTCCAAGCGGCATCTTCTATGTTCTTCCATCCGATGACGACCGGCTCCATCTTGAAGACCTCCAGCGCGGATCCATCCTCTTCTTCCGACGACTAGACGACGAATGACGGTTCCTTTAAGGGACGTCATCCAAGATGGCGTCCCTCGAATTCCGATTGGCTGATAGGATTCTATCAGCCAATCGGAATTAAGGTAGGAATATTCTGATTGGCTGATGGAATCAGCCAATCAGAATCAAGTTCAATCCGATTGGCTGATCCAATCAGCCAATCAGATTGAGCTCGCATTCTATTGGCTGATCGGAACAGCCAATAGAATGCGAGCTCAATCTGATTGGCTGATTGGATCAGCCAATCGGATTGAACTTGATTCTGATTGGCTGATTCCATCAGCCAATCAGAATATTCCTACCTTAATTCCGATTGGCTGATAGAATCCTATCAGCCAATCGGAATTCGAGGGACGCCATCTTGGATGACGTCCCTTAAAGGAACCGTCATTCGTCGTCTAGTCGTCGGAAGAAGAGGATGGATCCGCGCTGGAGGTCTTCAAGATGGAGCCGGTCGTCATCGGATGGAAGAACATAGAAGATGCCGCTTGGAGAAGATGTTTGACGGTCCGGATGTCCTCTTCTTGCCGGATAGGAGGAAGACTTTGGAGCACCGGATTATGGATCGCCAACCCCCGCTTGGGTTGGATGAAGATCTTGGAGCCAGGACGGATCGGTGATACCTGGATGGTGAAGACAAGGTAGGAAGATCTTCAGGGGATTAGTGTTAGGTTTATTTAAGGGGGTTTGGGTTAGATTAGGGGTATGTGGGTGGTGGGTTGTAATGTTGGGGGGGGGGTATTGTATGTTTTTTTTTACAGGCAAAAGAGCTGAAATTCTTGGGGCATGCCCCGCAAAGGGCCCTGTTCAGGGCTGGTAAGGTAAAAGAGCTTGTAATTTTTGTATTTTAGAATAGGGTAGGGAATTTTTTATTTTGGGGGTCTTTGTTATTTTATTAGGGGGCTTAGAGTAGGTGTAATTAGTTTAAAATTGTTGTAATATTTTTCTTATGTTTGTAAATATTTTTTTATTTTCTGTAACTTAGTTCTTTTTTATTTTTTGTACTTTAGATAGTTTATTTAATTGTATTTATTTGTAGCAATTGTGTTTAATTAATTTATTGATAGTGTAGTGTTAGATTAATTGTAGGTAATTGTAGGTAGTTTATTTAATTATTTTATTGATAGGGTAGTGTTAGGTTTAATTATATCTTAGGTTAGGATTTATTTTACAGGTAAATTTGTAATTATTTTAACTAGGTAACTATTAAATAGTTCTTAACTATTTAATAGCTATTGTACCTGGTTAAAATAAATACAAAGTTACCTGTAAAATAAATATTAATCCTAAAATAGCTATAATATCAATGTAATTTATATTGTAGCTATATTAGGATTTATTTTACAGGTAAGTATTTAGCTTTAAATAGGAATCATTTATTTAATAAGAGTTAATTTATTTCGTTAGATAAAAATTATATTTAACTTAGGGGGGTGTTAGTGTTAGGGTTAGACTTAGCTTTAGGGGTTAATACATTTATTAGAATAGCGGTGAGCTCCGGTCGGCAGATTAGGGGTTAATAATTGAAGGTAGGTGTCGGCGATGTTAGGGAGGGCAGATTAGGGGTTAATACTATTTATGATAGGGTTAGTGAGGCGGATTAGGGGTTAATAACTTTATTATAGTAGCGCTCAGGTCCGCTCGGCAGATTAGGGGTTAATAAGTGTAGGTAGGTGTCGGCGACGTTGTGGGGGGCAGATTAGGGGTTAATAAATATAACATAGGGGTCGGCGATGTTAGGGGCAGCAGATTAGGGGTACATAGGGATAACGTAGGTGGCGGCGATTTGCGGTCGGAAGATTAGGGGTTAATTATTTTAAGTAGCTTGCGGCGACGTTGTGGGGGGCAAGTTAGGGGTTAATAAATATAATATAGGGGTCGGCGGGGTTAGGGGCAGCAGATTAGGGGTACATAAGTATAACGTAGGTGGCGGTCGGCAGATTAGGGGTTAAAAATTTAAATCGAGTGGCGGCGATGTGGGGGGACCTCGGTTTAGGGGTACATAGGTAGTTTATGGGTGTTAGTGTACTTTAGGGTACAGTAGTTAAGAGCTTTATAAACTGGCGTTAGCCAGAAAGCTCTTAACTCCTGCTATTTTCAGGCGGCTGGAATCTTGTCGTTAGAGCTCTAACGCTCACTTCAGAAACGACTCTAAATACCAGCGTTAGAAAGATCCCATTGAAAAGATAGGCTACGCAAATGGCGTAGGGGGATCTGCGGTATGGAAAAGTCGCGGCTGTAAAGTGAGCGTTAGACCCTTTAATCACTGACTCCAAATACCAGCGGGCGGCCAAAACCAGCGTTAGGAGCCTCTAACGCTGGTTTTGACGGCTACCGCCGAACTCTAAATCTAGGCCTTAATATTTAATTCTCTTGTAGAAGTTGTGGAATGTTCCTCGATAGATTAGAGATATAAATTAAAAGATCTTCAGTATAGAGGGCAACCTTAATTTCTTTTTTATAAATCTTAATACCTTCCATTCTCTGACTAATAGCTATGGATAAAGATTCTATTGCTATAATAAATAGGAGAGGTGAAAGTGGACAGCCCTGTCTAGTCCCTTGTTTTAGGGTCATGTTCTCTGTCAGTTGACCATTAATTAACAAAGCTGTTTTAGAAGTATTATAAATATTCTTCACAAAATGCAAAAAAAGCCCATGTAAACCAAATCTTTTCAAAGAAAAGAATATTTGATCGTGTTGCACCGAGTCGAATGCCTTCTCTGCATCCACTGAAACAACAGCCTGTCCTCATACATTTTAAATGATACAGTAGACATAGCTTCTTTTGACAGACAATAATCTATTGTAAGAAATAATTCTCTAATCTTAGCAGAAGCATTTCTACCTTTAAGAAAACCAACCTGGTCAGAATGAATTATTTGGTTTAAAGGGCTCTGCAGTCTGTTGGAAAAAACAGACTGTAGGAACCAATTTCAAGAGGATTTTTACCTTTCTTTAAGATCAAAGTAGTCTAGGATGCAAAGAAGGCGTCCGAACATAGTGATTTTTTTATAAAGTAATGATTAAAAAGGTTTTTAAGATATGGGATAGTATTAAGTTTCAACATTTTATAGAATTTGTTGGGAAGTAAGTCTGGTCCCGGGGTTTTATGTAAAGATATATCTATCAAGCTCCAAATAGAGCTTGATGCCCCGTGTGCAGGCTCGCTAGAAACACCAGTTATGAAGCAGCAGTCTAAAGACTGCTGCTCCATAACCTGTCCGCCTGCTCTGAGCAGGCGGACAGACATTGCCGCAATTCAACCCGATCGAGTACGATCGGGTTGATTGACACCCCCCTGCTGGCGGCCAATTGGCCGCGATTCTGCAGGGGGCGGTGTTGCACCAGCAGCTCTTATGAGCTGCTGGTGCAATGCTGAATACGGAGAGAAAAAGTCGGATCAGGTCTGCCAGACTTTGATAAATAGAGGCCATAGAGTCTATACTATCTGCAATTTCTTTATCAGTGATATGAACTTTAATAAAGGGTAATAAATGTTTTGGGCAACTCGGGACCGAGATACTATCCCAGAATTTTACTTTATAATCTAAATTAGACTCTTTATATGAGTACAAATCAGAATAGTAGGAAGAAAAAGATAATAAGATCTCTTTAGAATCTTTATGAATATTACCATTTGATTGAATCGCTTCAATGCCTTGAGAACTAGAGGAATTTTAATTATCCTAGACAGAAGTTTGCTCGTCTTGTTCCCATATCTGTAGTATTTAGCCTGCAATTTTAACTCAGTCAACGTTGTAGAATGGAGGAGTAAGGTATCTCGATCTTTCTTAGAATTGAGATATTTAATCCAATTTTCTTTAGAGGAATTTAAGAGATAATCATTATATGTATTAAGTAAATGATTTATGGTTTCTTTTTCTCTCTTCCTAAGTCTTTACTTCATATTGATCATAAAAGAAGTGATATCATCGGTCAAGACTGCCTTGGCAGTCTGCTAGAACAGCTCAGGATTATCTATATGTGCTTGATTGAAAAGGCAATAATCCTCCCATTTTTTGACAAGATAATTTCTAAATTTAAGATCATTAAACAGAACCACATCTTTTTCTACTATTGGACACATTTTCTAACATTAGCCACTACAAATTGAATATATCCAAAACTGAAGCCTACGTAATTAACGTTCCAGATGAGACTTTTACTACTCTTAAATCTCAATATACATTTAATTGGTTGACTGAAGGCATCAAGCACCTTGGAGTTTTCTTATCCCATGACCTGTCTACCATACTGACTAGAAACGTTGACCCCTTACTTCATTCCTTTAAATCTTCAACTGACATATGGAGTGTTCCCTCTCTATCGTGGCTGGGAACAATTGCAGCATACAAAATGAGCCTCTTACCCAAGCTTACCTACTTATTCCAATGCCTCCCGATCCCACTCCCTCTATCCTTAATCCGAAAATTTCAACTCCTGTGGAACCACTTTATATGGAGGAACAAAGTTCTGTGAGTTGCTACCAGAATCTTACAACAACCTGTACTATCAGGAGGAACAGCTACCCCTAATTTATTGTTATATTCGGAAGCCGCGCGACTATCCCATATCACCAGTGGGGTGCATCTACCATTAGCAGAAGGCTAGAACTCGAACAGGCTTGTTTACCTTCAGGAGTTCTCCTCCATGATCTCATATGGCTTCCCAAACATAACAGACAACATATACCCTTAGACAACTTTATAATTAATTCCAATGTAAAATTCTGGGATAAGATTCACAATATATCAACAATTGCCCCACATCCATCCCCTTCCCATAACATCCGAGGCCTCCTACTTACCCAACCGGATACACATCCGGACCTTTGGAATGAGAGACACATACTTACAATAAGAGACCTTTACTCAACTAATGACTTTATGTCTTATCAAAAATTTCTCTTCCACTATCATCCCCAAATGCCCTTACACTTCGAGACTGCACAGTTTTTTAAATCATGGGGCTTCTTCAACTCCCCTCCTAGAATGAAATCCCCATGGGAATTGAAATGGGATTTCGGGAGCACCCACACGTAAACTACTATAATTTTTCTACCAATGCCTACTAAACTCTCCCCCGTTTCTCAAATCTCCTCCTATACAACAGTGGAAAAAAGCATTGATGACTAGTTTTCCCCCATTGACATGGAGAAAAGCAGTCACTCTAACCAAGAAGCCCATCCATTGTGTCACACTATATGAATTATACCTAAAAGTACTGCTAGAATGGCACTTAACCCCTGTACCACTTTTTAAAAACTCCCACACTAATTCATCAAGTTGTTGGAGAGGATGTAAAGACCTGGGGACCCTGTTACATATGTGGAGGACATGCCCAAAAATGTCCTCATTGTGGAATCAAGCATTCAATCACTGTTCTGCCAAGCATATTCCCATCACCACATCTGCCAAAATGGGATTATTCCACATACTTCCTACACAACTACCAATTTCACAAAAACTCTTCTGTATATACCTATTTTCAGCGATTAAGCTGACCCTGGCTAGTAACTGGCTGCAGCAACATACCCCTACTTGGGCACAATTAACAGACACCCTAACTTACTTTAAAACCATGGAAGCCTATGTCTCCCAAGTCAACAACTCAGTGGACTTACATTATCTAATTTGGGAATATGCACCAACTTGAAATATAACCATAGCCATCTTACTCCATGATATAACCTAATACTTCTCTCTCTCTCTTCTCTCTACTTTTCCTCCCAGTGGAGAGAATATTGGACCTTAATGTGAATTCACTTTATCTACTGCTTAATAACACCCATTTTCTCACCCACTATGTTAAACTATTCCTTACACTCTACATTTTTATCAATTACTTATTGCTGGCACCCATAATATCCTCACCGCCAACTCGAAGTGCCCTTGTTTTTGTCTATTATGATAGTGAGCGAATGTATGCTAATGAAAAGGAAAATTTTGAGATTCAGGTTGATCTTAACCAGAATGAGAAAGATAAAGGTATAAGAAACAAAAAAAAATTCTGTATTACTGTATTTCATAGTACTTTTTGTTTTTCTTGTACTATGTTTGTCAACAATACCTCAATAAAAAATATTTAAAAAAAACAAAAAACTTTTTACACGACTTTAAAAGTTGCATAAAGAGTGTGTCCAGATAAAAGTTACACTAAACTACACTATTAATCCCTAAATCGCCACCCCCCACATTTCAAGATCTAAACTACACTATTAACTCCTAATAAGCCACCCCCCCACATTGCAAACTAAACAACTACACTATTAAAGTCATAAACTAACATGTAAACCCCCTAACCTAACACACCCTCACAACCCAAATTAAAATACCCAAAAAGTACAAAATAAATCCTAACTACCTTAAAAAAGCAAAAAACTTAACTGTAAAAATAAATAAAACCTAATCTTACCTTTAAAAAAAACTACCATTACTTAAATAAAACTACAATTACCAAAATAAAAAAAAAAACAACATTACAGAAAATAAAAAAATCTAAAATTACAGAAAATAAAAAAGTAAAAGGGCATTTTGCAGGGCTTTGCCCTAAAGCGATCATAGCTCTTTTTTGAAAAAAAAACTAGCCCCCACCCTCCCCAAAATAAAAAAAAAACATCTAAAAAAAAAAAAACAAATTACAAAGTGCCCTGAAAAGGGCACTTGGATGAGCATTGCCCTTAAAAGCGCATTCAGCTCTTTTGCTGCCCAACAAAAAAAATTAACCTAACCTATAAAAAAAACACCAAAAAAAAACTAACACTAACCGCAAAGTTGGTACTCACCAATGATGATGATGGCGATGGTGCTCCATCTTCATCCAGGCGGCAGTCCATCTTCATCCAGGTGGCGGTAGTGGCCCTCATCTTACAATCTGCAACATGGAGTTTCTCTTCATATGGGCCTCCCTTTCATTCTATTGGCTGATTTGAATTTGAAGATTCAAATAAGACAATAGGAATGCAAGGGTACCCCCATATAAAAGGGGTACCTCGCTTCACTATTCAGTAAGCGGCTGGAGATCTTATGAAGACCTCCATGTTGAAGATTGCAAGATGAGGACCACGGCCGCCGCCACCACTGCCTGGATGAAGATGTCCCGCAGCCTGGATTAAAAAGATTGACCGCCACCTAGATGAAGATGGACCCACGCCTGGATAAAGATGGAACGCGGCCTGGATGAAGAAGATAGACCGTCGCCTAGATGAAGATGGACCACTGCCTGGATGAAGATAGGCCACCACCTTGATGAAGATGGAGAGCCTTTGCCATCATCATCGGTGAGTACCAACTTTGGAGTTAGTGTTAGTATTTTTTAATTTTCGGCTTGTTTTTTTTATAGATTAGGTTTTTTTTGGGCAGCAAAAGGGCTGAATACCTTTATAAGGGCAAAGATTGGTCAAGGCTCGCCAATCTGCCAATTAGTGAAAAATTCAACACTTTGAGAACAACATTCCCCAAAGACAAATCTGTAGGATTTAAGGTATTTCACATTCTACAGTGCACTATATAATTTAAAATTTCAAGGAATCCTGTCAAATCTCGGTGCATAATGGGCAAGACCGAAAACCACTCCTGAACGCACATGATCTCCGATCCCTCAGACGTCACTGTCTCAAAAACCATCATGAGTTTGTAATGGATATCCTGAAATGGGTTAAGGAATACTTTTGTAAAACTCTGTCAGTCAACACCATTTGCCACTGCATCCACAGATTCAAGTTAAGGCTTTACTATGCAGAAGACATACATCAACACTGTCCAGAACCACCGCCGACCTCTCTGGGCTCGGTCTCAACTGAGATGGACAGTAGCACAGTGGAATTGTGTTTTGTGGTCCGTCAAGTCAACATTTTAAATAGTTTTTGGAAAAATGCTGCAAAAGAAAAAAGGAAGGGGAAAGACAGCAGACTAATCTACAAGGAAAACCTTCAGTTATCTCAGTGGTTTATCCTTGTCAGGGTGTAAGCTCAAGTTTGAAACAATTGATAAATAATTGTAACTAGGTATACAAAAAGCAAAAGTAGTGCTGAACCCTGTGTTAAATTAACATAGACTGTCTATCTTTCTATCTATCTGTCTACATTTTCTTATATAGTATTCACAAATTCTGAGGTGGGAATTATGTTATCTCATTATTATCTTAGCTGCAGCTGGCTGATAAATAAAGAGGCTCCTACAATCCAGGAGCCATATTTACTGTTAATATTACTTTCCAAGTCTAGCTGCAGAAAAATTCTAATTGTTACCACCAGCAGAAAAACTCGCTATTTAATTCTCATAGGTAACGTAAGCAGTTTAGAAAGGAGAGACAGAGCTTCTCCTGTAGGCCCCTTGTGAATACTGTATAAAAACATTTATAGTGTAACGGTTCAAGTGTTTTAAGTGTGTGGCTGTTGTGACCGTTTACTTAATAAATATTATGTACTGTATGTTTGGGGTTATTTTAATAATTGTTTTTAATATAGTACAGGGTGAATTGAATTTTATAATGACTCTGTTTTTTGCATTTTCCATACTGTCCCGACATTTTCGGAATTGGGGTTGTATCTATCTATCTATCTAGATATGTATATTGATCTATCTATATATCTGTCTATCTGTCTCTCATTTTCTTAAGTGATCTATATATGTCTATCTTTCTATCTATCTATCTATCTATCTATCTATCTATCTGTCTATCTATCTATCTATCTATCTATCGATGTATCTATAATTATTTATAGAAAACTTTAGCTATGTATCAATCTTACTATGGGCCAGATTACAAGTAAAGCGCTATTGTTAACACTAGGAGCATAAACACGATTGCAAAGTCCCAGTGTTCTTTTCACTCAATTCCATATTACAAGTGGAGCGCTATCAAAATTACCGCAAATTCGGGTATGCTAATTTGCGCTTGTATTACAAGTTTAAAGTAAATGCGATCGTGCAAGCGCAATCGCATTTACTACTCAAACTTTTTACACAACTTTAAAGGTCGTTTGTCCAGATTAAACAGTTACACTAAACTACACTATTAACCCCTAAGCAGCCATCCCCACCAAAGGTGTCTGGCTGCAGATTGGAGCTCCACTCTAGACAGGAAACATGTGACCTTCACTCAAACATTTTTTTGTTTGTTTGATTTTTTTTTTCTTTAAATCAACTTTAACGCAACAAACAACCAATAGACACAATAATTCTGTAAGCTAAACATTTTGCATGCTTTCTTGTTCTTAATGTTCATTCACAATGGTTTATACTTGATTTTCATTTATAAGGTAAAATAAGCTGATTCATTACATTAACATATGTCCTCAAGGGCAAAGTATAAGCTATAGTAATGATCATTGGAAGTTATAAATGGATCATCTCATTATAGATAACAGTATATATATAACAGTAGCCTATTGCTGCTTCTGCTTGCATTGCAAAAGGTTAGGGTTATAAGTTAGAATGGTTTATGACCATGAGTTTAAATATTGTGAATCTAACAGTAGATAATACATGAAACTCATGATGATGGTAGAATTAACCCTGTGATTTCCTTAGATTATGTATTTATAATATCCAATAATCATTATTATAGCTTATACTTTGCCCAAAACAGTACATATGTCAATGTAATGAATCTGCTTATTTAACCTTATAAATGAAAATCAAACACAAACCATTGTGAATGAACATTAAGAACAAGAAAGCATGCAAAATGTTTAGTATTCAGAATTATTGTGTCTATTGGTTGTTTGTTACATTAAAGTTGATTTAAAAAAAAAATAAGCAAACAAAAAATAAAAAAAACTTTTTAGTGGAGATCACATTTCCTGTCTAGAGTGGAGCTCCAGGCTGCAGCCCCACATCACTAACTAAACATCTTCACTACTAACCCCTAAACCGCCATCCCCCCCAGATTGCAAAGTCATAAACTAACATATAAACCCCCTAACCTAACACCCCCTAACTTAACCCAAATAAAAATACCTGAAAAGTACAAAATAAATCCTAACTACCTTAAAAATAAATAAAAAAAACTTACCTGTAAAAATAAATGAAACCTAATCTTACCTTTAACCCCTTAATGACAAGTGACGTACCAGGTACGTCCTGCAAAAACTTGCAGTTAGTGACAATGGACGTACCTGGTACGTCACTTGTCTAAGAGAGTGCTGGAAGCGATCGCAATCGCTTCCAGCAGCTCTCAGGGTATTGCAGTGATGCCTCGATATTGAGGCATCCTGCAATACCCTTTAGAAAGCATCCGATGCAGAGAGAGCCACTCTGTGGCCCTCTCTGCACCGGTAGCGATGGTGCCGGTTCGTTGGTGGGTGGGAGCGCAACAGGGAGGCGGGTGGGCGGCCCATCGCTACCCGGCATCCGGCTCCTGTAAGTGCAATGTGCACGCCGGGTGCCGGGAGCGTGCGGGGGCGCGCATGCGCGTGCGCGCGCGCGATTACCTACCCACACTGACACCAATGAGTGGGAAGAGGGGGGAAAAAGTAAATATATGAGGATCTGGGAGGGGGAGGGGGTTGGGGTATTGTGGGGGGCTGCTACACTACAGAAAAAATTAAAATGGTAATAAAAGATAATAAAAAAAACACTTTTTTGGGGGGCAAATTGGGTACTGGCAGACAGCTGCCAGTACCCAAGATGGCGGCAATTAGGTAGGGGAGAGGGTTAGAGAGCTGGGGGGGGGGGATCATGGAGGTTGGGGCTAAGGCAGGAGTCCATCACAGCTAAAACATTTTATTTTTTTTTATTAAAAAAAAGAAAAACTCCTTTTATTTAGTACTGGCAGACTTTCTGCCAGTACTTAAGATGGCGGGGACAATTGTGGGGTGGGGGAGGGAAGAGAACTGTTTGGGTGGGATCAGGGGGTGGGATGTGTCAGGTGGGAGGCTGATCTCTACCCTAAAGCTAAAATTAACCCTGCAAGCTCCCTACAAGCTACCTAATTTAACCCCTTAACTGCTGGGCATAATTTACGTGTGGTGCGCAGCAGCATTTAGCGGCCTTCTACTTACCAAAAAGCAACCCCAAAGCCATATAAGTCTGCTATTTCTGAACAAAGGGGATCCCAAAGAAGCATTTACAACCATTTGTGCCTTAATTGCAGAAGCTGTTTGTAAATAATTTCAGTGGGAAACCTAAAGTTTGTGACAAAATTTGTGAAAAAGTGAACTTTTTTTTTTATTTGATGACATTTGGCGGTGAAATGGTGGCATGAAATATACCAAAATGGGCCTAGATCAATACTTTGGGTTGTCTTCTAAAAAAAAATATATACATGTCAAGGGATATTCAGGTATTCCTGACAGATATCAGGGTTCCAATGTAACTAGCGCTAATTTTGAAAAAAAGTTGTTTGGAAATAGCAAAGTGCTACTTGTATTTATGGCCCTATAACTTGCAAAAAAAGTAAAGAACATGTAAACATTGGGTATTTCTAAACTCAGGACAAAATTTAGAAACTATTTAGCATAGGTGTTTTTTGGTGATTGTAGATGTGTAACAGATTTTGGGGGTCAAAGTTAGAAAAAGTGTGTTTTTTTCAATTTTTTCCTCATATTTTATATTTTTTTTTATAGGAAATTATAAGATATGATGAAAATAATGGTATCCTTAGAAAGTCCATTTAATGGCGAGAAAAACGGTATATAATATGTGTGGGTACAGTAAATGAGTAAGAGGGAAATTACAGCTAAACACAAACACTGCAGAAATGTAAAAATAGCCATTGTCATTAAGGGTAAGAAAATTGAAAAATGGTCCGGTCATTAAGGGGTTAAAAAAAAAAAATACCATTACCAAAATAAGAAAAACAAACTACCATTATTGAAAAAAAAATACCATTACCGAAATAAAAAAAAATATTTACAAAAAAAAAACATTACAGAAAATAAAAAAATCTAAAATTACAGCAAATAAAAAAGTAATTACCAAAAAAAATAAAAGAATTAACCCTTTTCTAATATCCCTTTAAAAAAAAAATATATATATATATATATATTTTTTTTTTTCCTGCAAGGAAAATAATTATAACGGGCGCTCTTCCTAAATAACTAAGGGTAAGATTACAGAAAACTCAGGGCGGGTTATGGCTTTTTCGCATTTGGGGTTGCGCAGCTATTACAAGTTGAGAAATAACTTATTTTGCTTGCGCTTTAAGCTGTGTAATGCAAACAGCCAAATCGCGTGTGCGTTCACGTATTCCCCATAGAAGTCAATAGAGAAGACAAATAGAAATAAACAAAACACAAAAACCTTACGCCTAGATTACGAGTTTTGTCGGTAAAGACCCGCGGTGCTAACAAGCCTTTTTTTTTTCCAGCGCACCCTTAAGACAACGCTGGTATTACGAGTTGTCTGAATGGCTGCGTTAGCCTCAGAAAAGGGAGCGTTGAGCATAATTTAGCTCCACTTCAACTCTCAATACCAGCGTTGCCTACGGTAGCAGTAAGCTGGAAAAACGTGCTCGTGCACGATATCCCCATAGGAAACAATGGGGCTGAGCTGGCTGAAAAAAAAACTAACACATGCAAAAAAGCAGCATTCAGCTCCTAACGCAGCCCCATTGTTTCCTATGGGGAAACACTTTCTAAGTCTACACCTAACACCCTAACATGAACCCAGAGTCTAAACACCCCTAACCTTACACTTATTAACCCCTAATCTGCCGCCCCCGCTATCGCTGACACCTACATTATATTATTAACCCCTAATCTTCCGCTCCGGACACCGCCGCCACCTACATTATACCTATGAACTCCTAATCTGCTGTCCCTAACATCGCCGACACCTATATTATATTTATTAACCCCTAATCTGCCCCCCCAATGTCGCCGCCACCTACCTACACTTATTAACCCCTAATCTGCCGACCGGACCTCGCCGCCACAATAATAAATGTATTAACCCCTAAACCACCGTACTCCCGCCTCGCAAACACTATAATACATTTTATTAACCCCTAATCTGCCCTTCCTAACATCGCCGCCACCTACCTACAATTAATAACCCCTAATCTCCCGCCCCCAACATCGCCGCTACTATAATAAAGTTATTAACCCCTAAACCTAAGTCTAACCCTAACACCCCCCCTAAATTAAATATAATTTAAATAAAACGAAATAAATTTACTATATTAAATAAATTATTCCTATTTAAAACTAAATACTTACCTATAAAATAAACCCAAATATAGCTACAATATAACTAATAGTTACATTGTAGCTATTTTAGGATTTATATTTATTTTACAGGCAACTTTGTATTTATTTTAACTAGGTACAATAGCTATTAAATAGTTAATAACTATTTAATAGCTACTTAGTTAAAATAATTACAAAATTGCCTGTAAAATAAATCCTAACCTAAGTTACAAATACACCTAACACTACACTATCAATAAATTAATTAAATAAATTACCTACAATTAGCTAAACTAAAATACAATTAAATAAACTAAACTATAATACAAAAAAAACAACACTAAATTACAGAAAATAAAAAAATATTACAAGAAGTTTAAACTAATTACACCTAATCTAAGCCCCCTAATAAAATAAAAAAGCCCCCCAAAATAATAAAATGCCCTACCCTATCCTAAATTACAAAGTAATCAGCTCTTTTACCAGCCCTTAAAAGGGCTTTTTGCGGGGCATTGCCCCAAAGTAATCAGCTCTTTTACCTGTAAATACAAAACAATACAATACCCCCCACCAACATTACAACCCACCACCCACACACCCCTACTCTAAAACCCACCCAAACCCCCCTTAAAGAAACCTAAAACAAACCCCCTGAAGATCTCCTGTAAAATAAATCCTAACCTAAGTTACAAATACACCTAACACTACACTATCAATAAATTAATTAAATAAATTACCTACAATTAGCTAAACTAAAATACAATTAAATAAACTAAACTATAATACAAAAAAAACAACACTAAATTACAGAAAATAAAAAAATATTACAAGAAGTTTAAACTAATTACACCTAATCTAAGCCCCCTAATAAAATAAAAAAGCCCCCCAAAATAATAAAATGCCCTACCCTATCCTAAATTACAAAGTAATCAGCTCTTTTACCAGCCCTTAAAAGGGCTTTTTGCGGGGCATTGCCCCAAAGTAATCAGCTCTTTTACCTGTAAATACAAAACAATACAATACCCCCCACCAACATTACAACCCACCACCCACACACCCCTACTCTAAAACCCACCCAAACCCCCCTTAAAGAAACCTAAAACAAACCCCCTGAAGATCTCCCTACCTTGAGTCGTCTTCACTCAGCCGAGCCGAATTCTTCATCCAAGCGGGGAAGAAGAGGTCCTCCATCCGATTGAAGTCTTCATCCAAGCGGGGCAGAAGAGGTCTTCCATCCGATTGAAGTCTTCATCCAAGCGGCATCTTCTATCTTCATCCATCCGGAGCGGAGCGGCAGCATCCTGAAGACCTCTGACGCGGAACATCCATCCTGGCCGACAACTGAACGACGGTTCCTTTAAATGACATCATCCAAGATGGCGTCCCTCGAATTCCGATTGGCTGATAGGATTCTATATGTGCGCAATATTTTTTTCAAATAATTTTTATTACACAGTTTAACTGTACTTCATAATGTATTTTTGAGGTGTTTCGTGAAACTTTTATGCTGCACAAAACTGTTAACTACAGCTCTTCAAGCACGGAAAGGATTGTTGCTTAAAAGGCAAATGCCCTTGTGCAATCTTGAAATTCTAAGACTTGTAATACCAGCTCAATAGAAATTGATTGCAAAAATACCATATCGCGTGCGGAAAACTCATAACGTACAACTTGTAATCCTGCCCTAAGTGTGCATTTACAGTCAATAATAATAATAAAATATGTGCAAATAAATATGAGGGGAAAAAAATAATAAATGAATAAATAAATAAATATTACGTGATCAACCTTCCAATTAAGGATTCATAGATATAGAGGTCGAATTATCATATGTCTGTTGGACCTGATCCAACAGTGCGGATCAGGTCCGACAAACATCGCTGAATGCGGAGAGCAATACGCTCTCCGTATTCAGCATTGCACCAGCAGCTCACAAGAGCTGCTGGTGCAACGCCGCCCCCTGCAGACTCGCGGCCAATAGGCCGCCAGCAGGGAGGTGTCAATCAACCTGATCGTACTCAATCGGGTTGTATGTTGTATTGTGGCGATTCCTGTCCACCTCATCAGAGCAGGCGGACAGGTTTATGGAGCAGCGGTCTTTAGACTGCTGCTCCATATCTTGTGTTTCTGGCGAGTCTGAAGACTCACCAGAAACACAGGCCTTCAAGCTCCATACGGAGCTTGATAAATGGGCCTCATAGTGTCCATGCACCACAACTCCACTAGTGCAGAGCAAAATATAGTCCAATAGATTAAATTCCTTTAAGGCTTGATTCAAATATGGATACACTCCAGGCTACTCCTCCTCACGATGGGACTCAAACTCCAATCATCACAGCTGCAGACAAACAAAGGAACATAGGGGCGCCACATAGCGTATCACAATATAACCACTTTGTGTTAAAGATTTAAATACGCAATACTATTCACATTTAATAATCACCAATAGATGGGGATCATAGGCAGACTGAACTCTCAGAGCGGTTCAGCTTGCTCACCTCTCAACTGCAGGAACACTCAGGATGATCCACTGTTGTAAGATGAAGGTAATTCCTTTAACAAAAAAAGGTTTCCAAGTAGTGTGTAAAACTTTAAAAACTTTTATTAAAAGACCAACATGAGGTCAAGATTAAAAAGTACACACTGCAGTTGTTTTCCTTTCATTATATTGGCTGATTAGAATTTAAAGATTCAAAACAGCCAATAGGAATGCAAGGATACCCCCATATAAAAGAGGTACCTCACATTCACTATTCAGTGTGGGGCTGTAGACCATATGAAGAGAATCTCCATGTTAAAGATCACAAGATGAGGACCATTGCCGTCGCCACTGCCGCCTGAATGAAGATGGACCGCAACCTGGATAAAGATGAAGCACCGTCGACATCAGCATGGTTGAGTACCAACTTTAGGGTTAGTGTTAGGTTTTTTTTGTTTTGTTTTTTAGGGTGTTTTTTTTTTATAGATTAGGTTGGGGTTTTTTTGGGCAGCAAAAGAGCGGCATGCCCTTTTCCGGGCACTTTGTAATTTAGTTTTTTTTAGATTTTTTTTTTATTTTGGAGGGGTGGAGGGGTGTAATGTTAGAGGGTTAGTGGGGTTTTTTTTAAAAAAAAAAAGAGATATAATCGCTTTAGGGCAATGCCCTACAAAAGGCCCTTGTAAGGGATATTTGTAGTTTATTTTTAGAATCTGGCTTTTTTTTTGGGGATGTTTTTGTTAAGGGGTATTAGAATAAGATTAATTATTTTATTTTTTATTTTGGTAATTACTTTTTTTATTTTCCGTAATTTTAGATTTTTTTTTATTTTCTGTAATGTTAGGGTTTTTTTTTTAGTAATGGTAGATTTTTTTTTTTTTAGTAATGTTAGGTTTTTTTATTTTGGTAATGGTAGGTTGTTGTTTTTTTGTTTTTTTTAAGTAATGGTAGATTTTTTTTAAATTTTGGTAATGGTAGTTTTTTTAAAAGGTAAGATTAAGTTTTACAGGTAAGTTTTTTATTTTTTAAGGTAAGTAGGATTTTTTTGTACTTTTTGGGTATTTTAATTTGGGCTAAGTTAAGGGGTGTTAGGTTAGGGGTTTAGATGCCTATTTATGACTTTGCGATGTGGGGGGATGGTGGTTTAGGGGTTAATATTGTAGTTTAGTTATTGTGGTGTGGGGGGTGGCAGTTTAGAGGTTAATAGTTTATTAGGTATTTGCAAAGTGGCGGGATGACGGTTTAGGGGTTAATAGTGTAGATGTTTAGTTTGTTATGTAGGGGATGGCAGTTAAGGGGTTAATAGTTTATTAGGTAGTTTGCAATGTGGGGGATTAGGGGTTACTAGTGTAGTGGGAACTTTGCAGTGGTCTATGTGGCAGTTTAGGGGTTGAGTAGGGGCTTATAGTGATTCGGGTTAGCATGCAAATAGGGAGTTAGGTCTTTTTAAAATATGTTTTGCTTAATTGACTTCTATGGAGCAGTAGGTTATTGCGCTAGTGGTAGGTCATTTTTAAAATTCGCTGGAGCGATAATATTTTACTTTCAACTCGTAATACCAGCATAACCTGACTTGTGAAAATGACTTACCACTAGCGCAATTACCACTTTAGTTAGAATTCCACTTGTAATCTAGCCGTATATTTTTTACTTGATTTATCTATCTATCGATCTATCTAAATATTTATATGTATAATGGCAATATATGTTTATAATACACTTCAAAATGTATAATATATCAAATAAATGTTTAATTTATCTTATATCAAATAATAAATTAATTAGAAAGATGATTCAGTATTTCAAAAGTACAAAAATATTGAGAATGCTGTAGCGCATATAATTAAATCCCCATTAGAACAATATTATTATTATTTAATTTTTTTTCAAAAAAAGATAAAAGCAACATATATATATATATATATATATATATATATATACTGTATATATAATGTATATATACAGTATCAAAGGAGAGCACTCTCCCTTAATATAACAACTGCCAGGGTGTTGGTATAGGATGAGTATAGCAAAACTAAAAACTTGCACTCGCTGGTCTTTTTCAAAATTTAACTTTTACTGTGAAAAGTAGTGACGTTTCGGGGACAAAGTATCCCGTTCCTCAGACACAGTGTACAACTATTGCAAACAACTTATAGTGCAAACACATCAAAACCCCACCCCCAATTAGGACCAAAAAAATGCCAAATGGTAGTCATGGTAACAACCCAGTCACATACAGCTAGATTACAAGTTTTGCGTTGCGGCTTGTAATGCTGAAAATATGGCATTTTCAGCGTTAAAACAGAACCACAGCTATTACAAGTGTTGTCGGTATAGGTGTACCGCACACCTTTTAGCCTGTACCACAACGTCAGTCCCACACACATAAAAATGACGTATTCATGGGATTCCCATAGCACGGGTATTACGAGTTTTGTGGTTAGGCTAAAAAGTGAGCGTTACAGCCTAAAACTACAAGATCCGTACCGCCATCTAAAGTCAGTAGTTATGAGTTTTACTCTACAAAGCCGTAACATAAAACTCAGAACTAAACTGCTACAAAGTACACTAACACCCATAAACTACCTATTAACCCCTAAACTGAGGCCCTCCCGATTGGCAAGCACTATATTAAACTTATTAACCCCTAATCTGCCGCTCCCGATATCGCCGCCACTAATACAAATTATTAACCCCTATTCCGCCGCTCCCCGACATCGTCACCACTATAATAAGCTTATTAACCCCTAAACCACCTCCTGCATCAAAACACTATTTAAATATTATTAACCCCTAATCTGCCGTCCGCCCCCACTGCCGCTATAATAAACCTATTAACCCCTAAACCGCAAGCCCCCCACAATGAAATATACTGAAATAAACTATTAACCCCTAAACCGAAAGCCCCCCACAATTAAATAAACTAATTTAATTTAAACTATTAACCCCTAAACCTAACGACCTCCTAACTTTATATTAAAATTACAATTTCCCTAACTTAAATTAAAACTTACCTGTCAAATTAAAAAAAAATATTTTAAACTAACAATTAAACTATTATAATTATTAAACTAAAATTAAACTAACTACCAATTAAATTAAACTAAACTACCAATAAAAAATCCTAACACTACTAATTAGTATCTAATTAAAAAAAAAAACTAAATTACAAAAAACAAACAAACACTAAATTACGAAAAATAACAAACAAATGATCAAAAATAAAAAAGAATTACACCTAATCTAATAGCCCTATCAAAATAAAAAAGCCCACCCAAAATAAAAAAACAAGCCTACAATAAACTACCAATGGCCCTTAAAAGGGCCTTTTGTGGGGCATTGCCCCAAAGATTTCAGCTCTTTTACCTGTAAAAAAAATACAAACACCCCCCCAACAGTAAAACCTACCACCCAACCAACCCCCCAAATAAAAAACCTATCTAAAATAACCTAAGCTACCCATTGCCCTGAAAAGGGCATTTGTATGGGCATTGCCTTTAAAAGAGCATTTAGCTCTATTACTGCCCAGACCCTAAACTAAAATAAAAACCCACACCCACACTAACCCCCGATGATCCACTTACAGTTATTGAAGTCCCGCTTGAACGATCTTCTTCCAGGAGAAGTCTTCATCCAGGTGGCCTCTTCAATCTTCATCCCGGCGGCGACGTCCTGATCCAAGCGGAGAGAAGTCTTCATCCAGGCGGCCTCTTCAATCTTCATCCAGGCGGCATCTTCTATCTTGATCCCAGAGGAGCGGAGCGGGTCCATCCTGAAGACATCAGGAGCGGAACATCCTCTTCAAACGGTCTCCGCCGTACACTGAATCTTCAATGCAAGGGACGCGATTCAAGATGGCGTCCCTGGCATTCCTATTGGCTGAATTTTTTTTATCAGCCAATAGGAATTAGGGCTGCTTAAATCCTATTGGCTGATTTGAACAGCCCTAATTCCTATTGGCTGATACAAAATTTTCAGCTAATAGGAATGCAAGGGATGTTCCGCCCTGGATGTCTTCAGGATGGACCCGCTCCGCGTCTCCGGGTACAAGATAGAAGATGCCGCCTGGATGAAGATTGAAGAGGCCGCCTGGATGAAGATTGAAGAGGCCGCCTGGATGAAGACTTCGTCGGGATGAAGATCGTTCAAGCGGGACTTCAAAAACTGTAAGTGGATCATCAGGGGGTTACTGTTAGGCTTTTTTAAGGGTTTATTGGGTGGGTTTTATTTTTTAGGTTAGGGTCTGGGCAGTAAAAGAGCTAAATGCCCTTTTAAGGGCAATGTCCATACAAATGCCCTTTTCAGGGCAATGGGTAGCTTAGGTTATTTTAGATAGTTATTTTATTTGAGGGGGTTGGTTGGGTGGGTGGTGGGTTTTACTGTTGGGGTTTTTTTTTATTTTTTTTACAAGTAAAAGAGCTGATATCTTTGGGGCAATGCCCCACAAAAGGCCCTTTTAACAGCCATTGGTAGGTTATTGTAGGCTAGGGTTTTTTTTATTTTGGGTGGTTTTTTTTATTTTGATAGGGCTATTAGATTAGGTGTAATTCTTTTTTTTTGTGATAATTTGTTTGTTATTTTGTGTAATGTATAGTGTTAGGGAGTGTTTGTATTTTTTTATAGTAAAAGAGCTGTTTATCTCAGGGCAATGCCCTACAAAAGGCCCTTTTAAGGGCCCCCCAAAAGGCCCTTTTAAGGGCCCCTGGTAGTTTGGGGGTGGGGGTTTGTATAGTGTTGGGGGGGTTTGTATTTTTTTGGAGTAAAAAAACTGGTTATCTCAGGGGCGGGCAATGCCCTACAAAAGGCTTTTTGTAGGGCATTGTAGTTTAAGGGCCCCTGGTAGTTTGGGGGTGGGGGTTTGTATAGTGTTGGGGGGGTTTGTATTTTTTTTGGAGTAAAAAAACTGGTTATCTCAGGGGCGGGCAATGCCCTACAAAAGGCCCTTTTAAGGGCCCCCCAAAAGGCCCTTTTAAGGGCCCCTGGTAGTTTGGGGGGGTGAGGGTTTGTATGTTGTTAAGGGGTTTTTGTATTTTTTTGGAGTAAAAGAGCAGGTTATCTCAGGGCAATGCCCTACAAAAGGCCCTTTTTTTAGTTTATTCTAGAGTAGGGTTTTTTATTTTGGGGTGGTTTTGTTTTTTTAAGGGTATTAGAATAGGATTAATTTTTTTGGATACATTTCTTTTTTGTAATGGTAGGTTTTTTATTTTTGGTAATGTTAGGTTTTATTTCACAGGTAAATTTGTATTTATTTTAACTAGGTAGTTAGTAAATAGTTAATAACCTTTATAAGGGCAAGGATTGGTCAAGGGTCGCCAATCTGCCAATCAGTGAATAATCCAACACTTTGAGAACAACATTCCCCAAAGACAAATCTGTAGGATTTAAGGTATTTCACATTCTACAGTGCACTATATAATTTAAAATTTCAAGGAATCCGGTCAAATCTCAGTGCGTAATGGGCAAGACCGAAAACCACTCTTGAATGCACATGATCTCCGATCCCTCAGATGTCACTGTCTCAAAAACCATCATGAGTTTGTAATGGATATCCTGAAATGGGCTAAGGAATCCTTTGATATACATCAATACATTAACACTGTCCAGAAACACCGCTGACCTCTCTGGGCTCGGTCTCAACTGAGATGGACATTAGCACAGTGGAATTGTGTTTTGTGGTCTGTCAAGTCAACATTTCAAATAGTTTTTGGAAAAATGCTGCAAAAGAAAAAAGGAAGGGGAAAGACAGCAGACTAATCTACAAGGAAAACCCTCAGTTTACAGAGAATTATCTCAGTGGTTTATCCTTGTCAGGGTGTAAGCTCAAGTTTGAAACAATTGATAAATAATTGTAAATAGGTATACAAAAAGCGAAAGTAGTGCTGAACCCTGTGTTAAATTAACATAGACTGTCTATCTTTCTATCTATCTGTCTACATTTTCTTATATAGTATTCACATATTCTGAGGTGGGAATTATGTTATCTCATTATTATCTTAGCTGCAGCTGCCTGATAAATAAAGAGGCTCCTACAATCTGGGAGCCATATTTACTGTTAATATTACTTTCCAAGTCTAGCTGCAGAAAAATTCTAATTGTTACTACCAGCAGAAAAACTCGCTATTTAATTCTCATAGGTAAGGTAAGCAGTTTAGAAAGGAGAGATATAGCTTCTCCTGTAGACCCCTTGAATACTGTATAAAAACATTTATAGTGTAACGGTTCAAGTGTTTTAAGTGTGTGGCTGTTGTGACTGTTTACTTAATAAATATTATGTACTGTATGTTTGGGGTTATTTTAATAATGTGTTTTCAATATAGTACAGGGTGAATTGAATTTTATAATGACTCTGTTTTTTGCATTTTCCATACTGTCCCGATATTTTAGGAATTGGGGTTGTATCTATCTATCTATCTATCTATCTAGATTGATCTAGCTATATATCTGTCTGTCTCTCATTTTCTTAAGTGATCTATATATGTCTATCTTTCTATCTATTTGTCTATCTATCTATCTATCTATCGATATATCTAAAATTATTTGTAGAAAACTTTAGCTATGTATCAATCTTACTATGGGCCAGATTACAAGTGAAGCGCTATTGTTAACGCTAGGAGCATAAACACGATTGCAAAGTCACAGTGTTCTATACACTCAATTCCATATTACAAGTGGAGTGCTATCAAAATTACCGCAAATTTGGGTATGCTAATTTGCGCTTGTATTACAAGTTTAAAGTAAATGCGATCGTGCAAGCGCAATCGCATTTACTACTCAAACTTTTTACGCAACTTTAAAGGTCGTTTGTCCAGATTAAACAGTTACACTAAACTACACTATTAACCCCTAAGCAGCCATCCCCACCAAAGGTGTCTGGCTGCAGATTGGAGCTCCACTCTAGACAGGAAACGTGACCTTCACTCAATTTTTTTTTGTTTGCTTTTTTTTTCTTTAAATCAACTTAAACGTAACAAACAACCAATAGACACAATAATTCTGTAAACTAAACATTTTGCATGCTTTCTTGTTCTTAATGTTCATTCACAATGGTTTATACTTGATTTTCATTTATAAGGTAAAATAAGCTGATTCATTACATTAACATATGTCCTCAAGGGCAAAGTATAAGCTATAGTAATGATCATTGGAAGTTATAAATGGATCATCTCATTATAGATAACAGTATATATATAACAGTAGCCTATTGCTGATTCTGCTTGCATTGCAAAAGGTTAGGGTTATAAGTTAGAATGGTTTATGACCATGAGTTTAAATATTGTGAATCTAAAACAGTAGATAATACATGAAACTCATGATGATGGTAGAATTAACCCTGTGATTTCCTTAGAATATGTATTTATAATATCCAATAATCATTATTATAGCTTATACTTTGCCCAAAACAGGACATATGTCATTGTAATGAATCTGCTTATTTAACCTTATAAATGAAAATCAAACACAAACCATTGTGAATGAACATTAAGAACAAGAAAGCATGCAAAATGTTTAGTATTCAGAATTATTGTGTCTATTGGTTGTTTGTTACATTAAAGTTGATTTTAAAAAAAAATAAGCAAACAAAAAATAAAAAAAACTTTTTAGTGGAGATCACATTTCCTGTCTAGAGTGGAGCTCCAGGCTGCAGCCCCACATCACTAACTAAACATCTTCACTACTAACCCCTAAACCGCCATCCCCCCCAGATTGCAAAGTCATAAACTAACATATAAACCCCCTAACCTAACACCCCCTAACTTAACCCAAATAAAAATACCTGAAAAGTACAAAATAAATCCTAACTACCTTAAAAATAAATAAAAAAACTTACCTGTAAAAATAAATGAAACCTAATCTTACCTTTAAAAAAAAAAAAATACCATTACCAAAATAAGAAAAACAAACTACCATTACTGAAAAAAAATACCATTACCGAAATAAAAAAAAAATATTTACCAAAAAAAAAACATTACAGAAAATTAAAAAATCTAAAATTACAGAAAATAAAAAAGTAATTACCAAAAAAATAAAAGAATTAATCCTTTTCTAATATCCCTTTTAAAAAAAAAGGAAATTTATGCTTACCTGATAAATTTATTTCTTTTACGATATGACGAGTCCACGGATTTCATCCTTACTTGTGGGATACCAATACCAAAGCTATAGGACACGGATGAAAGGGAGGGACAAGACAGGAACCTAAACGGAAGGCACCACTGCTTGAAGAACCTTTCTCCCAAAAACAGCCTCAGACAAAGCAAAAGTATCAAATTTGTAAAAGCGGGATTTGTTACAATTACAGCTAACACTACACTATAATTAAATTAATTCCCTAAATTAACTACAATTAAATACAATTATCTAAAGTACGGGGAAAAAAAACTAAATTATAGAAAATAATAAAATAATTACAAGTTTTTTAAACTAATTACACCTAATCTAATCCCCCTAATAAAATAAAAAAGGCCCCCAAAATAATAAAAAGCCCTACCCTATACTAAATTACAAATAGCCCTTAAAAAGGCTTTTTGCGGGGCATTACCCCAAAGTAATCAGCTCTTTTACATGTAAAAAAAGTACAATACCCCCAATCAGCCAATAGGATTGAGCTTGCATTCTATTGGCTGATCCAATCAGCAAATAGAATGCCAGCTCAATGCTATTGGCTGATTGGATCAGCCAATAGGATTGAACTTTAATCCTATTGGCTGATTGCATCAGCCAATATGATTTTTTCTACCTTAATTCCGATTGGCTGATAGAATTCTATCAGCCAATCGGAATTGAAGGGATGCCATCTTGGATGACGTCATTTAAAGGAACCTTCATTCTTCAGTTGGACATCGTTTGAAGAGGATGCTCCGCATCGGATGTCTTGAAGATGGCGCCGCTCTGCGCCGGATGGATGAAGATAGAAGATGCTGTCTGGATGAAGACTTCTGCCCATCTGGAGGACCTCTTCTGCCCGGCTTGGATGAAGACTTCTGCCCGTCTGGAGGACCACTTCGCCCGGCTTCGTTGAGGACTTCGGCCCGGTTGGGTGAAGACTTCTCAAGGTAGGGTGATCTTCAAGGGGTTAGTGTTAGGTTTCATTAAGGGGGGATTGGGTGGGATTTAGAGTATGGTTGGTTGTGGGTGGTGGGTTTTAATGTTGGGGGGGTATTGTACTTTTTTTTTACATGTAAAAGAGCTGATTACTTTGGGGCAATGCCCTGCAAAAGGCCCTTTATTAGGGGGATTAGATTAGGTGTAATAAGTTTAAAAAAAACTTGTAATTATTTTATTATTTTCTGTAATTTAGTGTTTTTTTCCGTACTTTAGATAATTGTATTTAATTGTAGTTAATTTAGGCCTAGATTTAGAGTTCGGCGGTAAAAGGGCTGTTAACGCTCCGCGGGTTTTTTTCTGGCCGCACCATAAATTTAACTCTGGTATCGAGAGTTCAAACAAATGCTGCGTTAGGCTCCAAAAAAGGAGCGTAGAGCATTTTTACCGCAAATGCAACTCTCGATACCAGAGTTGCTTACGGACGCGGCCGGCATCAAAAACGTGCTCGTGCACGATTCTCCCATAGGAAACAATGGGGCTGTTTGAGCTGAAAAAAAACCTAACACCTGCAAAAAAGCAGCGTTCAGCTCCTAACGCAGCCCCATTGTTTCCTATGGGGAAACACCTCCTAAGTCTGCACCTAACACCCTAACATGTACCCCGAGTCTAAACACCCCTAACCTTACACTTATTAACCCCTAATCTGCCGCCCCCGCTATCGCTGACCCCTGCATTACACTTTTAACCCCTAATCTGCCGCTCCGTAAACCGCCGCCACCTACGTTATCCCTATGTACCCCTAATCTGCTGCCCTAACATCGCCGACCCCTATGTTATATTTATTAACCCCTAATCTGCCCCCCACAACGTCGCCGACACCTACCTACACTTATTAACCCCTAATCTGCCGAGCGGACCTGAGCGCTACTATAATAAAGTTATTAAGCCCTAATCCGCCTCACTAACCCTATCATAAATAGTATTAACCCCTAATCTGCCCTCCCTAACATCGCCGACACCTACCTTCAATTATTAACCCCTAATCTGCCGACCGGAGCTCACCGCTATTCTAATAAATGTATTAACCCCTAAAGCTAAGTCTAACCCTAACACTAACACCCCCCTAAGTTAAATATAATTTTTATCTAACGAAATAAATTAACTCTTATTAAATAAATAATTCCTATTTAAAGCTAAATACTTACCTGTAAAATAAATCCTAATATAGCTACAATATAAATTATAATTATATTATACCTATTTTAGGATTAATATTTATTTTACAGGCAACTTTGTAATTATTTTAACCAGGTACAATAGCTATTAAATAGTTAAGAACTATTTAATAGTTACCTAGTTAAAATAATTACAAATTTACCTGTAAAATAAATCCTAACCTAAGATATAATTAAACCTAACACTACCCTATCAATAAAATAATTAAATAAACTACCTACAATTACCTACAATTAACCTAACACTACACTATCAATAAATTAATTAAACACAATTGCTACAAATAAATAACATTAAATAAACTATCTAAAGTACAAAAAATAAAAAAGAACTAAGTTACAGAAAATAATAAAATATTTACAAACATAAGAAAAATATTACAACAATTTTAAACTAATTACACCTACTCTAAGCCCCCTAATAAAATAACAAAGCCCCCCAAAATAAAAAATTCCCTACCCTATTCTAAAATACAAATATTACAAGCTCTTTTACCTTACCAGCCCTGAACAGGGCCCTTTGCGGGGCATGCCACAAGAATTTCAGCTCTTTTGCCTGTAAAAAAAAACATACAATACCCCCCCCCCCAACATTACAACCCACCACCCACATACCCCTAATCTAACCCAAACCCCCCTTAAATAAACCTAACACTACCCCCCTGATGATCTTCCTACCTTGTCTTCACCATGCCAGGTTCACCGATCCGTCCTGGCTCCAAGATCTTCATCCAACCCAAGCGGGGGCTAGACATCCACTGAAGAAGTCCAGAAGAGGGTCCAAAGTCTTCCTCCTATCCGGCAAGAAGAGGACATCCGGACCGGCAAACATCTTCTCCAAGCGGCATCTTCTATCTTCTTCCATCCGATGACGACCGGCTCCATCTTGAAGACCTCCAGCGCGGATCCATCCTCTTCTTCCGACGACTAGACGACGAATGACGGTTCCTTTAAGGGACGTCATCCAAGATGGCGTCCCTCGAATTCCGATTGGCTGATAGGATTCTATCAGCCAATCGCAATTAAGGTAGGAATTTTCTGATTGGCTGATGGAATCAGCCAATCAGAATATAGTTCAATCCGA
The DNA here is from genome assembly GCF_027579735.1 of Bombina bombina. Lineage (NCBI taxonomy): Eukaryota > Metazoa > Chordata > Amphibia > Anura > Bombinatoridae > Bombina > Bombina bombina. Next base: position 363,521,901 of record NC_069499.1, on the reverse strand, counting down.
TTGGCTGATCCAATCAGCCAATCAGATTGAGCTCGCATTCTATTGGCTGTTCCGATCAGCCAATAGAATGCGAGCTCAATCTGATTGGCTGATTGGATCAGCCAATCGGATTGAACTATATTCTGATTGGCTGATTCCATCAGCCAATCAGAAAATTCCTACCTTAATTCCGATTGGCTGATAGAATCCTATCAGCCAATCGGAATTCGAGGGACGCCATCTTGGATGACGTCCCTTAAAGGAACCGTCATTCGTCGTCTAGTCGTCGGAAGAAGAGGATGGATCCGCGCTGGAGGTCTTCAAGATGGAGCCGGTCGTCATCGGATGGAAGAAGATAGAAGATGCCGCTTGGAGAAGATGTTTGCCGGTCCGGATGTCCTCTTCTTGCCGGATAGGAGGAAGACTTTGGACCCTCTTCTGGACTTCTTCAGTGGATGTCTAGCCCCCGCTTGGGTTAGATGAAGATCTTGGAGCCAGGACGGATCGGTGAACCTGGCATGGTGAAGACAAGGTAGGAAGATCATCAGGGGGGTAGTGTTAGGTTTATTTAAGGGGGGTTTGGGTTAGATTAGGGGTATGTGGGTGGTGGGTTGTAATGTTGGGGGGGGGGTATTGTATGTTTTTTTTTACAGGCAAAAGAGCTGAAATTCTTGGGGCATGCCCCGCAAAGGGCCCTGTTCAGGGCTGGTAAGGTAAAAGAGCTTGTAATATTTGTATTTTAGAATAGGGTAGGGAATTTTTTATTTTGGGGGGCTTTGTTATTTTATTAGGGGGCTTAGAGTAGGTGTAATTAGTTTAAAATTGTTGTAATATTTTTCTTATGTTTGTAAATATTTTATTATTTTCTGTAACTTAGTTCTTTTTTATTTTTTGTACTTTAGATAGTTTATTTAATTTTATTTATTTGTAGCAATTGTGTTTAATTAATTTATTGATAGTGTAGTGTTAGGTTAATTGTAGGTAATTGTAGGTAGTTTATTTAATTATTTTATTGATAGGGTAGTGTTAGGTTTAATTATATCTTAGGTTAGGATTTATTTTGCAGGTAAATTTGTAATTATTTTAACTAGGTAACTATTAAATAGTTCTTAACTATTTAATAGCTATTGTACCTGGTTAAAATAATTACAAAGTTGCCTGTAAAATAAATATTAATCCTAAAATAGCTATAATATAATTATAATTTATATTGTAGCTATATTAGGATTTATTTTACAGGTAAGTATTTAGCTTTAAATAGGAATTATTTATTTAATAAGAGTTAATTTATTTCGTTAGATAAAAATTATATTTAACTTAGGGGGGTGTTAGTGTTAGGGTTAGACTTAGCTTTAGGGGTTAATACATTTATTAGAATAGCGGTGAGCTCCGGTCGGCAGATTAGGGGTTAATAATTGAAGGTAGGTGTCGGCGATGTTAGGGAGGGCAGATTAGGGGTTAATACTATTTATGATAGGGTTAGTGAGGCGGATTAGGGGTTAATAACTTTATTATAGTAGCGCTCAGGTCCGCTCGGCAGATTAGGGGTTAATAAGTGTAGGTAGGTGTCGGCGACGTTGTGGGGGGCAGATTAGGGGTTAATAAATATAACATAGGGGTCGGCGATGTTAGGGGTAGCAGATTAGGGGTACATAGGGATAACGTAGGTGGCGGCGATTTGCGGTCGGAAGATTAGGGGTTAATTATTTTAAGTAGCTTGCGGCGACGTTGTGGGGGGCAAGTTAGGGGTTAATAGATATAATACAGGGGTCGGCGGTGTTAGGGGCAGCAGATTAGGGGTACATAAGTATAACGTAGGTGGCGGTCGGCAGATTAGGGGTTAAAAATTTTAATCGAGTGGCGGCGATGTGGGGGGACCTCGGTTTAGGGGTACATAGGTAGTTTATGGGTGTTAGTGTACTTTAGGGTACAGTAGTTAAGAGCTTTATAAACCGGCGTTAGCCAGAAAGCTCTTAACTCCTGCTATTTTCAGGCGGCTGGAATCTTGTCGTTAGAGCTCTAACGCTCACTGCAGAAACGACTCTAAATACCAGCGTTAGAAAGATCCCATTGAAAAGATAGGCTACGCAAATGGCGTAGGGGGATCTGCGGTATGGAAAAGTCGCGGCTGAAAAGTGAGCGTTAGACCCTTTAATCACTGACTCCAAATACCAGCGGGCGCCCAAAACCAGCGTTAGGAGCCTCTAACGCTGGTTTTGACGGCTACCGCCGAACTCTAAATCTAGGCCTTAGGGAATTAATTTATTTATAGTGTAGTGTTAGCTGCAATTGTAACTTAGTTTAGGTTTTATTTTACAGGTAAATTTGTCTTTATTTTAACTAGGTAGCTATTAAATAGTAAATAACTATTTAATAACTATTGTACCTAGTTAAAATAAATACAAACTTGCCTGTAAAATAAAAATAAATCCTAAGATAGCTACAATGTAACTATTAGTTATATTGTAGCTAGCTTAGGGTTTATTTTATAGGTAAGTATTTAGTTTTAAATAGGAATAATTTAGTTAATTGTAGTTATTTTATTTAGATGTATTTAAATTATATTTAAGTTAGGGGGGTTAGGGTTAGACTTATTTTTAGGGGTTAATAACTTTAATATAGTGGCGGTGACGTTGGGGGCGGCAGATTAGGGGTCAATAATTGTAGTTAGGTTGCAGCGACATTTGGATGTGGCAGATTAGGGGTTAATAAATATAATATAGGTGTCGGAGATGTTGGGGGCAGCAGATTAGGGGTTCATAACTATAATGTAGGTGGCGGCGGTGTCCAGAGCGGCAGAATAGGGGTTAATACTATAATGCAGGTGTCGGCGATGTCAGGGGCGGCAGATTAGGGGTTAATAAGTGTAAGATTAGGGGTGTTCATGTTAGAGTGTTAGGTGTAGACATAAAATGTGTTTCCCCATAGGAATCAATGGGGCTGCGTTAGGAGCTGAACGCTGCTTTTTTGCAGGTGTTAGACTTTTTTTCAGCCAGCTCTGCCCTATTGATTCCTGGGGAAATCGCGCACGAGCACGTTTTGCCAGCTCACCGCTACTGTAAGCAGTGCTGGTATTGAGGTGAGATGTGGAGCAAAATTTTGCTTTCCGCTCACTTTTCTGCGGCTAACACCGGGTTTAAAAAACCCCGTAATACCAGTGCTGTCTGCAAGTGAGCGGTGAGCATAAACTGCTTGTTAGCCCCGCACAGCTTTATCAACAAAACTTGTAATCTAGCCGTATGATTGCTCACATCATAAGATATGGTTTCACCTTTTTTCTTTCCCACTGCTTATATTATATGACACATCTTCTTAAGAGAAAATGTACTTCTCAATAAACTCACTCCTTTACAGTTTGGAGATGCAAGAACTCCACTCAAAGGGATAACTAATTCTCATTTCTAAATATGTTACTAGAGACTCTAATGTTTATCTGCGAAGAGCATCTCCTCCTTGTATTGATCTTACATTTATGTTTGTAAAATTGATATTTGACAATAAAGTTTAATTGAAATGTAAAAAAAAATTATACATAGTGTCCTCTGATAAAAGATTATTATTTCATATAAAAACATATAATTGTTTTTAACTTTCATGCTGACAAAACACGCTAACAATACACTAAATACCTTTTCAATATTAGAACAAAAAGTACTTATTTTATTATATGAAATAAGATTAATATAAGTACCAAAAATATGTTTTGTTCATGCAGGGGAATTACACTATATACAAGTTACAAAACATATCTAATTATTAATATGTTACAATTATCTAATTAGATGTATTTTAATATAATTTTATTTACAAAATACATTCAATATCATAAATGCTCGTTCATACAGTAGAATCATGCTCTATACAGAACGAAACAACATGTATATTGATCATTTAATTACAATCGGCTAGATTACGAGTTTTGTGGTACAGCTATACCGCTGAAAAATAAAAAAAATACCTAACACTAAGCCCAGAATTTCTACTCATGGTTCCTGAAGTCGGGACATCCATCTCCATCCAGGCTGTGAGAAGTCTTCATCCAGGCGACGAGAAGTCTTCATTCAGGCAGGGACATCTTTATCCATCGTAGGGGCGTCTTCTATCTTTATTCCGGCAGTGTGGAGCGGAACTATCCTGGACCGGTGATGACATCCTGCGCAGAGCGTCCTCTTCATACGGTCACCGCCGTACATTGAAGTTGAATGCAAGGTACCCGTTTCAAATGGGGTACCTTGCATTCCTGTTGGCTGATTTGATTCATTAAATTAAATTCAGCCAATAGGATAAAAGCTTCTGAAATCAAATTGGCTGTTCAAAACAGCCAATAGGATGAGAGCTACCGAAAATGCTTTGAACAGCCAATAGGATTTCAGAAGATCTCATACTATTGGTTGATTTGAATTTGAAGAATCCAATCAGTCAAGAGGAATACAAGGTACGCCATTTTGAAATGGGTACCTTGCATTCAACTTCAGTGTACGGCGGTGACCGTATGAAGAGGACGCTCCACTTATAATAAGTATCCTACATGTAAATAAAATATCAATCTATATATACTCATTCATGCAGTTCAATCAAACGCTCGCCAAAAAACATATTTATAATATAAAATGCATACTGATCACTGATTGCACATTGTGCACTTGTGCACTTTTAACAAGTTTCCTCACCCTATCTACACAAGAAAAATCTAGAATTAAAATAATTTTATAAAATGAAAATAAAATAGTAGGACAAAGAATGCTAAATTACAAATATTGCTCTTTCAGGAAGGGGATTCACACTCTCCATACTAAAACAACTATGTACACTAAGCGATAATAGCCCGTTCAAGTCCTCAGAATTCTAACATACTCATTGTAAAAAGTATTTTATATTACTCAAAGAATCCATCTGATACAAGCTTGTACATACAGGGGAATCACAGTCTCTAAATAGGATGAATGAGTGATACTGTAATAAAATTTTCATTCATAATATTACTATCACAGAAATGCTCATTTGTGAAGGAGATTCACGGTATATGTTTTTCAATAGCACTAGTTAGTTCAAATACATTTTTTAAAAGCTATTGTGTAAATGTATGAGAAATTATGCACAGTCTATAACATACTATAGATAAATGTTCATTTACTACGGGGAATCACGCTCTCATTTTAGGGTGCAATATAGCAATGATCTATTGTAGACTATTACATAGCTTTGTGCATGTGTATTTAGTTCTATCACGAAAGCGCGCAATGATGCCTACGTAGAACGCAGGTTGAACCGCTCTCTACGTCAAACCTAAAAGCAACCATGAAATTGAAGCACTCAAAATTAGTAGGATAAAAATATAAATTTTTATACTTTTTATATCAATTTTTATTAAAGAAATATGTATTGAAGTAGACTTAAATTTATCATCACTTTAATAGAGTGTTTGATAAAAATAAACAGTACTTACCAACAACACTCTTCTGCTAAAAACACAAAGAGGAAAACAGTGCAGTACTGAACACATATCAGCAGAGGACATAAAAAAGGAGTAAGCTGAAGCCCGAACAGAGAGCAAAAGACAATCCCCTGCGACATCCATGGGTGGTCAGTGACTAAAATTCTCATGGAAAAAAAAAAAAAACGAGCCACAACCTTATATTCCCTCGAGCACTGTATTTCTGAGGGGAGTGGGCCTCAAATCAATCTGAGAACCCCTCTCAACAATGAATTTATATGCACATCTTCACTCTTCAACTTCCTCCGGAGGCAAAGTTAAGACTTATTACCATAGAGGTTGGAGGGGTTATATAGAGCTTTTGGGGTTTGGGAATCTTTGCCTCTTCCTAGTGGCAGCGATAGTATATTCCCAGGAGTAATGGATCGTCGACTCCTATCATCTTTAGGAAAGAAATACATTTTTCAACTAAGCGTAAATTTTGGTTTGTTTTAGATAATATTAGATGGTTAAATATTGAATATTATGCCTATTTCAGTAACAGGTATAAAGTAAATATTTAGTGAAGAAAGGCAGAAAGTATAGTTTGCTTTTTAGGTTCTGTATTATTAAGGCACATCCATTTAATATATACAATAAATTTACTGTTTCAGTGATCATATTACTGATTTTATTTTTCATAATTAAAATGTCAGCCCTGATCTGAACAGCTTATTACTATTGCATCAATTTTATAATTTGCTGATGCTGTTTATTATTAGAGAAATGGTTCACAGTGACAGTATTAAGGGACGATAAACTGCATTGCAAAATATCTGTATACAAAATACATGTTTTAATGAGTTTCCAATTTACTTCTATTATAAAATTGAATTTGTTCCCTAGGTAGGTATCTGGAGCTCTATACATACATATACATACATATACATACATATACATACATATACATATATTCCACACAAAAAAGAAAATACCGTAGCCCAGGGTAAAAACAAAAACACTTTATTCTGGATTCCAATCAGGATAAAAGAAAAACCAGGAGGTCCAAGTTAAACATCGCACATTGCACAGGAGTACAAACTTGCTAACATGTTTCGTCTCACGGCCGTAATCGTAGCTACAATGGTATTATGTGTAATAATAAATTCCCTATCCTTCTCACAGATTATGTGACATATGAGGTTTATTTACACACAGTATTACCCATAAACTATATGTATTTATGAATGTAACGTATTATCTTTTGACATATGATGTCCATGAGAATTGATTTTAAGGTTATTTATTATTATACATAGTACCATTGTTTAGTACGTTACACCATTATCTAAATAACAATATTAATTTTTGGGAGTCTAACTATGTAATGTTTATCATCATTTAAAGTTTCAGAAATAATAACCTAATATAAACCTAATATAAATATAATGTATCACATCTACAGTATGGGATTCTCCTAATATGTGATAACATGAGATATGCATAGAGTTTAAGTGAATATGGATTCATGCTATGTATATAGAACTCTACAGACATATTGTCATACTATAATATTATTTAAATTAAATTATTTAAATTATTCACTTGTCTCTATGCATATTTATATATATATGGGCACCAAAGGCCTCTCTATACTACTCTATAGTATTATTTTTACTAACCTTAATAATATTATTCTAACAATACAATGTAATGATATTGCTCTATCAGGGCTTAATGTTGTTCCATTTATTACTGTGGATTTTTGTACAAACTTAAAGTTTGAGTGCATTATAATAATACTGTTATACTATTAGTGAATAGTGATAAACAGGGTACGCACACACACCTACAGTGTTTGCTCTTAGGATTGGATGATATTACAACCTATCAGCTTTGAGTATTGATCTTAAATTCCCACACACAGGTGCACTGATAAGCTACGATTACGGCCGGGAGCCGAAACATGTTAGCAAGTTTGTACTCCTGTGCAATGTGCGATGTTTAACTTGGACCTCCTGGTTTTTCTTTTATCCTGATTGGAATCCAGAATAAAGTGTTTTTGTTTTTACCCTGGGCTACGGTATTTTCTCTTTTGTGTGGAATATACTTAGCCAGTTACACCGTAAGCCTAGGGAGCTCCCGGACTGGCCCAGACTCTGAAAACATTTTACTCAGAGACTCTACCTCCTCATTGGTCCAGGTTCACATGTGACCGGACACACCTCCTGCAAACAACGGACATGCCGCTGTATATGAGAGTGACAAGGAGCGATTGAACGCTGAGCTGGGAGATTGCAACACGTTTAGTGTGGTGAATCTGTCCGGTTATATACCGTTGAACATAGACTGCTTAGAACGGCCACAGGCTGATTGTTATGGACTGCAATACTGTGTTACCATCTATGCTGCATTATTTCACTCCCAGTTACGTTCAAGCTCAGCTCTGAATACAAGGAGAAGTAAATTTACAGATACTATCTGATCTACTTTAATGAGGATTGTTTGGTGATATTATTGACATTGCTAAAGGGGCTATTACTAACTTATATTATTGTCTGGTTTGGGATAACAAGAGTATACCATTTCTTTGTGCATCTATATATACATATACATACATATATATATATATACTATATGTACATATATATACTGTACATATACATACATATATATATATATATATATACACATATATATATATACACATATATATACATATATATATATATATATATACATATATATATACACACATATATACATATATATATATATTTACATATATATATATATACTGTATATATATATATATATATATACATATATATATATACTGTATACATATATATATATATATATATATATATATATGTATATATATATATATATATATATACACACAAAAAATGAACAAATAGAGTCCAGTACTATGCCCATAGGTATCTTTAATCCATTGTGTGCCCGTCACTGTGGAGTATCAGCAAATCACCAGGAATCAGTTTAACCCTTGACAAGCTGGGGAAACCAAATCTGACAGCAGCAGTGTTACAGTGAGATCCCTGTTTCCCCGGGACAGAGAGAGTCCAGGGAGAGCGAAAACAGTGAGGATACTCTATTAGGGATGGCAGGGGTGTAGGGCACCCAGGGAAAGCGCATCTGAGTCTGCTTAACCCTTGTGAAACCATATTTCAGGGGAAACCATATTTGTGGGGAAACCAAATCTGACAGCAGCAGTGCTTTAGTGAGTTCCCATTCCTCCCTTAGACAAAATGAGTCGAAGGAATGGACTTTGAGTAAGAACAGTTTAGCTGGGACGGCACGAGTGATGGGCAGTTAGTGGAAGCGGGTAGGAATCAGTTTAAACCTTAACAAGCTGGGGAAACGAAATCTGACAGCAGCAGTGTTACAGTGAGATCCCTGTTTCCCCGGGACAGAGAGAGTCCAGGGAGAGCGAAAACAGTGAGGATACTCTATTAGGGATGGCAGGGGTGTAGGGCACCCAGGGAAAGCGGATCTGAGTCTGCTTAACCCTTGTGAAACCATATTTCGGGGAAACCATATTTGTGGGGAAACCAAATCTGACAGCAGCAGTGCTTTAGTGAGTTCCCATTCCTCCCTTAGACAAAATGAGTCGAAGGAATGGACTTTGAGTAAGAACAGTTTAGCTGGGACGGCACGAGTGATGGGCAGTTAGTGGAAGCGGGTAGGAATCAGTTTAAACCTTAACAAGCTGGGGAAACGAAATCTGACAGCAGCAGTGTTACAGTGAGATCCCTGTTTCCCCTTGACAGAGAGAATCCAGGGAGAGCGAAAACAGTGAGGATACTCTATTAGGGATGGCAGGAGTGTAGGGCACCCAGGGAAAGTGGATCTGAGTCTGTTTAACCCTTGTGAAACCATATTTCAGGGGAAACCATATTTGTGGGGAAACCAAATCTGACAACAGCAGTGCTTTAGTGAGTTCCCATTACTCCCTTAGCCAAAATGAGTCCAAGGAATGGACTCCGAGTGAGAACAGTTTAGCTGGGATGGCACAAGTGATGGGCAGTCAATGAAAGCAAGTAGGAATCAGTTTAACCCTTGACAAGCTAAGGAAACCAAATATGACAGCAACAGTGTTACAGTGAGATCCCTGTTTCCCCTGGACAGAGAGAGTCCAGGGAGAGCGAAAACAGTCAGGATACTCTATTAGGTATGGCAGGGGTGTAGGGCACCCAGGGAAAGCGGATCAGAGTCTGTTTAACCCTTGTGAAACCATATTTCAGGGGAAACCATATTTGTGGGGAAACCAAATCTGACAGCAGCAGTGCTTTAGTGAGTTCCCGTTCCTCCCTTAGCCAAAATGAGTCCAAGGAATGGACTCTGAGTGACAACAGTTTAGCTGGGATGGCACGAGTGATGAGCAGTCAGTGAAAGCGGGTAGGGATTAGTTTAACCCTTTACAAACTGGGGAAACAAAATATGACAGCAGCAGTGTTTCTGTGAGTTTCCTCTGCTTCCCTTGGCCAAAATGAGTCCAGGGAGTGAAAAAAGGGTGAGCATAGTTTAGTTGGGATGGCACGAATAATGGCCACTCAGGGGGTCGTAATCGGTTTAACAGTTGAAAAGCTAGGGAAAGTATTTATCACTCTGAGGGCCTCCAGGTATATGTGATGTTAAATTGCTATATGGCTGACTTGGAGTGATGGGTTCTCTGCAGGCCACAGTCCAAGACCTTCACTTACATACATGTAAAATGTATGTGATCTATTATAGCATCGCACATTCATGTATGTGTGATGCTAAATGGCTAATTGGATGCCTTGGACTGATGGCTTCTCTGTATGCCACAATGCAAGGCCTTCGGTCAAAAACATGTAACATGTATGTGACTAATTATAGCATCACACATTCATATACGTAGGTACGTGTAATTCTAAATGGCTAATTGGCTGGCTTGGATTGATAAGACATTAGTTGTGGCTTCTCTGTATGCTACAGGTGAATAAATGATTGTAAATTAAAAAAGCATAAAAAGCAATTGCCTTAATGCTTAAAATTATTCTCATGATTTCAAATAATTTTTTATTTTTGAAGGCTCGCCGGAAACACGGGGCATAATTTTAAATACAGGGATAAATTGACCGCTATAACTGTTAGAAGCAACTCACATTCTGTAATTCATGGGCAGATCATGAATGTAAATGGCACCCACCTAATCAGTTTGTAATTTGTACACAATAAATACGAGGAATTAACCAAATTTAAAGGAGAGGCTCCAATCTAAATTTATAGATAATAAATTACACTTTTATATAAATCCCTAAAGACCTTATTTATACAAAGAGTATTCTTTATCATGCTGTCCAGAAGAATCACCCCCATCAATTAAAATATAAGTACCCGGGTATTTCCTCAATCTTACCCAGTTACATAAAGCACGGTTTCCCTTGTAATATAACTGCAGGCAATCCAATAATTACAAACATAAGCTCCCATGTGTATTATCATTTAGGAAGTACAATCTATGGGGCCAATTTAACAAGGGCCGAATAGACCCTGTTCAGGAATTAAGACCGGTGCTCCTTAACTCGTCCGCTGCCTCTGAGGCTGCGGACATCAATCCGCCCAATCCTATATGATCGGGTTGATTGCCACCCCCTTGCTAGCGGCAAGCAGCTAGCGGCAATCTGCAGGGGGCAGCATTGCACAAGCAGTTCACTACAACAGCGTATGTCGGCATTCAGCGATGTCTGGCGGACATGATATGCTACAGTATCGGCCCCTATATATTGAGTGTCACATGTTTCCTTTATCTTCCTTATTCTTTTATAATGTATATTCTATTACATTTCACAGTTTGTTCGCAATTAGAGTCCAAAGGGTCCATGAGGGTCCCATCCAACAAACTGGGAACTAGTAAAGGGTGCACAGGCTTATGCTTTACTAGTTCCCAGTTTGTTGGATTGAGAGCTTGCATTGTTTGGCCGGTTAAGGGACCCAGGTTTTGGAAGGGACCTTGACGTGGATCTGGGCTTGCCCCATTAAGCCAGATGCCGTAACTAACCCTTCCATTTTTTATTTTAATCTTAGCTGAGAGCTTGTGAGTGCTGGACTTTCTCTCTGTGTTGTATTCATTTGTTTTGTAATTTTCCCTAGAAGCCTTGCACCCAGACCTGTCTGGGGTTAACTGCATGTGACTCTGGGAACACCACAGCTTCCTGTAAGTGCCATTGAGCACCCAGGGCTGAGCATGTTGAAGGGTCATGGGATGTGTACCCAGTAGAGTCTGAGAGTGCAGTCCCCTTCCGTGTTTTGTATATATTTATTTATAGACTTTTTATATATATATATATATATATATATATATATATATATATATTTATTTAAAGTGCTGTTGCATTGTACTTTTAAAAGGTAGTTTGCAGATGTTCTTTCTTTTCCATCACTTTAAGATAATAAGTTCACAAGTACAAAGGGTAAAAATTGAAGATATTGTGCTATCTGACCATGTACCTATCATTCTTTACTTAAGATAACTTTAAAGTGATGGTACATCCTAGCATTTGTGAAACTCTAGGATTGACCATTGGAACAAATAAAGGGAACTTTCATTCATGAAGTATAAAATACTTCATGCTGAAAGTTCCTTTATTTGTTTGAAGCTTTCGTTGCACTGAACTGCTCAAGCAGCCCATGGCAGAACACTATTTTGCTAAGAGGTGACGTTTAAACCTCTTAGCCAATAGCCTACCGTTCCACCAGGCGCCAAGCCAGGATTTGCTGCACCGCCATTGGCTAAGAGGTGAAAACGTCACCTCTCAGCAAAACAGTGATCTGACGTGGGCTGCCTGAGCACCTCAGTGCAGCGAACGCTTGAAACAAATAAAGGAGCTTTCAGCATGAAGTATTTTATACTTCATGAATGAAATCCCCCTTTATTTGTTCCAATGGTCAATTCTAGTGTTTCACAAACGCTAGGATTGACAATCACTTTAAATGGTAGATTAAAAAAAAGAGCAATGGTTTTTTTGGGGTTTTTTTTATCCAAAATATTTAAATAAATTAGAAGAATTTAAAACTTACCTAAGAAATAAGTGGGATGAATATGTGCAAAAAAATTAAAGGAACTACTAAGTCCCTATTATTTTTTGTGAGACTGAAAAGGCAGCTATTACATGTGAAATAACATCATATGTTGCAAATCTTAAAAAGAAATGTTCACAAAAAGATAGGGAATTAAGGGGAAAAGTAACCTATAAAATTTCAAATTAAATTGTTACAGGCCTGATGCAAGAAACAAAAATGAATATGTGCAAGCTAAAAAAAAGAAACTAATGCATTTTTATTGAATAAAGCTAAACAAGATTCTATGAGACTAACTTTGTGCAATCTTCAGAGCTCTCCAGAGTTGGCCCAACCTCAGACACAATTTTTTTATGTGATTCCAGTGAGGCAGTGTGACAGCAGTGACCGATGTCAATCATCAGAGAGGAACTCACAGTTCCTTAATGATGAGACAAGTGTCTCACATCATCCACTGAGCAGAACCTCCTTGAGTCATTGCATGATTCCTGGGATCTACATTCTGGTTGTGAAAAACTGAGAGGCAGACTTTCTCAGTCACCAGTCTCTTCACCCAGAAGAATGGTTTCTAAATCAGGAAGTTTTCAACCAGATTGTGAAACATTGGGGTCTGCCAAAGGTATATCTTGTGGCCTCTTGTTTGAAAGACAAACTGCCTCAGTATTGTGCCAGGTCTCGGGATCCTTCGGTATGTCTGATGCCCTAGTGGTTCCCTGGCCGTTCAACCTGATTTACATCTTTCCTCCATTTATGTTACTATCAGGAATCAAGCAGAAACAAGCCTCAGTAATTATTATTATTATAGGTTATTTGTAGAGCGCAAAACAGATTCCGCAGTGCTATAAACCTAGGCGGTATTAAAGGTAGCAATCATAAGGATTAAATGGGTAGAGGGCCCTGCCTAGAGTCGCACTGTTGCAGTCAGCTCTTATGAAGGTGATCTGCAAGCAGTTGGGCTCTTAGGCTTACGTTCTAAGAGGGTTCATGGTGGATAGCAATGGAGGAGAGGAGCTGGTAATAGGAAAGGTTAGTGTAGGTTGCACTCATTCCTGAACAGAAAAGTCTTTATGGAGCGCTTGAAGCTTTCAAAACTAGAGGAGAGTCTTGTGGAGCGAGGCAGATAGTTCCACAAGATGGGAGCCAGTCTGGAGAAGTCCTGTAAATGGGAATGTGAGGAGGTAACAAGAGAGGAGGAGAGTAGGAGGTCGTGAGCAGGGCGAAGGAGACGGGAGGGAGAGTATCTGGAGACAAGGTCTGAAATATAGAGGGGAGCAGTGCAGTTGAGGGCTTTGTATGTCAGAGTCATAATTTTTGTTTTTAATCCTGAAGGCAAGAGGAAGCCAGTGAAAGGATTGGCAGAGAGGTGCAGCAGATGAAGAGTGACGTGTAAGGAAGATGAGGCTGGCAGCTAGGGAGACCAGAGAGGACGGAGTTGCAGTAGTCAAGGCGGGAAAGGATGAGCAAGTGGATTAAAATCTTAGTTGTGTCTTATGTAAGGAAATGTCTAATTTTAGAGATTTTTTAAGGTGGAAGCGGCAGGATTTAGCCATGGCCTGAATGTGAGGAGTGAAAGAAAGATCTGGGTCATGTGTGACCCCAAGACATCGGGCATGCTGGGTAGAGGTAATGATGGAGTTGTCGACAGTTATAGAGAGATGGGGGATGGAGATTTTAGAAGAAGGGGTAAAATAAGGAGCTCAGTTTTGGAGAGATTTAGCTTAAGGTAATGAGAGGACATCCATGAAGAGATGTGAGAAATACAGTTAGTGACATGGGTTAGCAAGGAAGGAGATAGATCTGGAGTAGAGATGTAGATTTGAGTGTCATCATATAAATGATATTGAAACCCGTGGGATTTTATTAGGGAACTTAATGATGATGTGTAGATTGAGAAGAGAAGGGGCGGTACCCCAACTGAAAGTGGTAACAGGGCAAAGGAAGCCCCAGAGAAGGCTACACTAAAGGTAAGGTTAGACAGGTAGGAACCACAAAAGGGCTGTGTCACAAATGCCAAAGGATTGGAGGGTTTGGAGCAAAAGAGGGTGGTCAACAGTATCAAAGGCTGCAGACAGATCAAGGAGGATAAGCAGAGAGAAGTGGCTTTTGGATTTTGCTGTAAGTAGGTCATTGGTAACCTTAATGATTGCTATCTCTGTGGAGTGAAGGGGGCGAAATCCAGATTTCAGTGGGTCAAGGAGGGAGTGTAATGTAAGGAAATGGGATAGCTGTGCATGTACTAGCTTTTCAAGACGCTTTGAGGCAAGAGGGAGAAGGGAAATAGGGCGGTAGTTGGATGGGGAGGTTGGATCAAGAGAAGGTTTTTTTAAGGATAGGTGTGATCAGTGCATGTTTTAGAGATAAGGGAAATATACCAGTGCTGAGGGAGAGGTTGAAAATGTGTGTGAGTATAGGGGTAAGGGTAGAAGAGAGGGAAGGGAGTAGCTGTGAGGGGATGGGGTAGAGGGAACAGGTAGTGAGGTGAGAGCGCAGTATAAGTGCAGAAACTTCTTCGTCAGTAACAGGGGTGAAAGAGCTAAATATATGGCTATGTGGTTTTTGGTTAATTGTAAGCTTTTGAGGGGGTGAGAGACTGGAAGCATGTTGAGAGCTGATTTAGTTTATGATGGAATTGATTTTGTTGTTTGCTAGCAAAATCTTGAGCTGACAGAGAAGTTGTATTAGGAGGTGTGGGTGGGCGGAGAAGAGTGTTGAAGTAGTGTTGCTTATAAAGATTAAGGGCAGAGTAGTAGGAGTTCAAGATGAACTTGTAGTGAAGAAAGTTGGTTGAACTCCAAGATTTTCTCCATTGCTGCTCAGCAGTACGGGAACATCTACGGGAATTTGACTGCATGAAGATTAAACGCTTAATGCAGTCTCAGAGAGGTTTTCCTGACAAGTTTATTGACACCTTGATTCAGGCTAAGAAACCTGTTACCAGACATACCAGACATACTGTAATTATCATAAGGTCTGGAAAACCTTTTTTGCAGGGTGTGCTCACAAAGGTTATTGCCGGAATTCTTTCAGTTCTTGAGTCCCTGCAGGAGGATCTGGCTAAGAGTTAGCCAGTTATTTGCTAAAATTCCAGATTTTCAGACATTTGTTCAGGCTCTCATCAGAATTAAAGTTTTTATTTGTCCTGTTTCTCCTCTTTGGAATCTTAATCTGGTTTCAAGGGTACTTTCAAATATTATGTGGAAGCCACAAAAGATTTCAGGCTTTCTTCTTCTCTTTTTTAGTTAATTTTTCTGGGCCTCACCTGGGTCAGGAAGCTTTGGCTGTTACTTTAGCTTTAATTTATAAGGCATATTTGGTTGCGGGGAAGACTCCCCCTGATCTTATTACTGCGCATTCAACAAAAGCAGTGGCCATTTCTACCTGTTCTTTGCATACTTTTTCAGAGTTGTATCACTTTGATGTGTATGCCTTTTCTGAGGCTGCTTATGGCAGGAAAGTTCTGCGGGACATAGTGCCTGATTAGTAATGTTCCTGCCTTCACTGTTTGTCTCCCTATTTCATGGTGATTTGGTGGACGTCACTGATTGAGTATTGATTCCCACATGTGATGACTCATGGGGGCATATTTATCAAGCTCCGTATGGAGCTTGATGCCCTGTGTTTCTGGCGAGCCTTCAGGCTCGCCAGAAACAGCAGTTATGAAGCAGCGGTCACAAAGACTGCTGCTCCATAACCTGTCCGTCTGCTCTGAGCAGGCGGACACACATCGCCGGAAATCAACCTTATCGAGTACGATCGGGTTGATTGACACCCCCCTGCTGGCGGCCCATTGGCCGCGGGTCTGCAGGGGGCAGCGTTGCACCAGCAGCTCTTGTGAGCTGCTGGTGCAATGCTGAATACGGCGAGCGTATTGCTCCCCGTATTCAGCGAGGTCTGGCGGACCTGATCCGCAGTGTCGGATCAGGTCCACCAGATCTTGATAAATATGGGCCATGGACTCTCACTACCTAATGAAAGAAAACAAAATGTATGTTTACCTGATATATTAATTTATTTCATGATGGTGAGAGTCCACAAGGCCCACCCCTTTATTTTTGTTCAGGTGGCGACAGTACTTGGTTTTCACTTGTTTAGTTGATATTGTTTACTTCATGGTTTTAAACAATACATTTATATAATTATGAAATACTACTTGTAATAATTGTATTATGTCAACATAATTCTTATTATTATTTTACTGAATATTTATGCATTTTGCATGCCTTAAATGTTTTTTTTACGTTTTGAAATACTAGGGCATTTTAACAATGTACACCTAGGGAAGCCTATTAACACATATGGCAAGCTAAATGCGGTTAATGAGATGAGAACTGTGAGCAAATTATCAACTTCTGCTGCCATTGTTTGGGGAGCACAAAATGAAAATCTGACAGCTTTGTAAGCTTCTGTATGGTATTATTTTTTATCTACAGCCCTACTGCCCTGGAACAATTAATCCCACCAATAAAATCTCTGCTTTAGTAAGCTAATAGTGTCAAATAACATGCTCTAACAAATTAGAAACATTAAGTTTTGCTTTAGATTGTGCCTTTCAAAATATTTTAACTTAATTTAGTAAGGAATTTTAAAACAAATATACCTTAGTAAACAAAAATATTCCTTTGTAGACAAAAATATCTTAGTGGCTTGAAAATAATATATATCTTTTGTTCAAATTAGATTTGGAACTTCATGATGCAGAACTTCAAAAGTACTTCAATTTTCTTTTATAAACGCAAAACTGTTAGTTTCAAATGGAGACTACCTCTAGGGGAATAAAATTCTATTTCCTAAAACTCTCAACTTTCAACAATTGTGACAGGTAACACTTTATCAGTGCAAAGGAGATTAAAAGAGTAAAAGGGAACCAGATATTTATTTTCTGGCCAGATGATCTATGAGCATTGCAGACTGGGAAATGTCACTTTACATTCATTTTATTCAACTGCTTGTAGTGTTACCCTCCATTTAAACTAGTAGAAAGATCTGACTCATGTGAGCCAAGGGAACATTTTGATAATGGCCTCAACAAGTAACTTGATTGGAAGTGTCCTTACCTATTTTATGAATTGCCTGCAGTTTATGAACCATTACATTTTTCAAATATAGTTTAAGAAGAAGCTTGTGAGTTTGAGCTTCTTACACACAATGGCCTCTAGTTATGAAGCTCCGTACGTACCTGCCTTCGCCGGCCCCAATACGCTCGCCTAAGCTCGCCTCACATCGCCACCGCAGACCTGAATACGCTCGCCAAAGTTATCAATAAATCTGTCAAAAAGCCGCGCACCAAGTACGGGGCAATGCGCAGCGGACTGTGATAGTTATCAATCATCAATCTCGCTGCTCTTCGGCTTTTTTACAGCTTTATTGATACCCCTGTCACTAAGCACTCACACTATACTATACTGTTCTACCCCCTATACCGGCGCCCCCGGAGCCCCCCGCAACTAAATAAAGTTATTAACCCCTAAACCGCCGCTCCTAGACCCCGCTGCAACTATAATAAATATGTTAACCCCTAAACCGTCGCTCCCGGACCCCGCAGCAACTATAATAAATATGTTAACCCCAAAACCGCCGCTCCTAGACCCCGCCGCAACTATAATAAATATATTAACCCCTAAACCGCCACTCCGGGACCCCGCCGAAACTATAATAAATATATTAACCCCTAAACCGACACTCCCGGACCCCGCCGCAACTATAATAAATATGTTAACCCCAAAACTGCTGCTCCCAGACCCCGCCGCCACCTACATAATACCTATTAACCCCTATCTTGCCCCCCTATACCGCCGCCACCTATAATAAATTTATTAACCCCTATCCTGCCCCCCCTACACCGCCGCCACTATAATAAAATTATTAACCCCTAAACCTAAGTCTAACACTAACCCTAACACCCCCCTAACTTAAATATTAATTAAATAAATCTAAATAATAGTACTCTTATTAACTAAATTAATCATATTTAAAACTAAATACTTACCTATAAAATAAACCCTAATATAGCTACAGTATAACTAATAATTACATATTAGCTATTTTAGGATTTATTTTTATTTTACAGGCAACTTTGTATTTATTTTAACTAGGTATAATAGCTATTAAATAGTTACTAACTATTTAATAGCTACTTAGTTAAAATAATTACAAAATTACCTGTAAAATAAATCCTAACCTAAGTTACAATTAAACCTAACACTACACTATCAATAAATTAATTAAATAAATTAGCTACCAATACCTACAATTAAATACAATTAAATAAACTGAGCTAAATTAAAAAAAAAACCACTAAATTACAGAAAATAAAAAAATATTACAAGAATTTTAAACTAATTACACCTAATCTAAGCCCCCTAATAAAATAATAAAAAAATAATAATAAGAGTCCCTACCCTATTCTACATTAAAAAGTAATCAGCTCTTTTACCAGCCCTTAAAAGGGCTTTTTGCGGGGCATGCCCCAAAGTAATCAGCTCTTTTGCCTCTAAAAAAAAATACAACCCCCCCAACATTAAAACCCACCACCCACATACCCCTACTCTAACCCACCTAAACCCCCCTTAAATAAACCTAACACTAACCCCCTGAAGATCTCCCTACCTTGAGTCGTCTTCACCCAGCCGGGCCAAAGAGGACATCCAGACCAGCAGAAGTCTTCATCCTATCCGGGCAGAAGAGGACATCCGGACCGGCAGACATCTTCATCCAAGCGGCATCTTCTATTTTCATCCATCCGACGAGGAGCGGCTCCATCTTCAAGACCTCCGACGCGGAACATCCTTCTTCACCGACGACTACCCGACGAATGAAGGTTCCTTTAAGTGACGTCATCCAAGATGGCGTCCCTTGAATTCCGATTGGCTGATAGGATTCTATCAGCCAATCGGAATTAAGGTAAGAAAAATCTGATTGGCTGACAGGTTTTTTTAAGGGGGGTTTGGGTGGGTTAGAGTAGGGGTATGTGGGTGGTGGGTTTTAATGTTGGGGGTGGTTGTATTTTTTTTTACAGGCAAAAGAGCTGATTACTTACGTAGCGTCAGATGGCAAGAGTCCACAGGTTCCTGGAGTCAAATACTGAATTTTCAGGTTTATCCAAAAGTGGACTATAAATGAATAGAGACCCAAATGACAAAAGTATCCAGTGTATAATTGAAAAAATGTAGTAACTTACTCCATAAATAAGGAGATTCCAGCTCAGCACAGCAAAACAAGATCTTGACAATCTTTCAACAAAGGATAAAAGGTTTTATTTGCTCAATGCGTTTCAACGTATTACACGTCTTTATCAAGAGCATACATTAAAACAAGTAAAACAGGTAAGTAAAACCAAGTATTGAGTGTGTTTGCTGTGGCTACAGGGCTGGTTTATATACAGGTGAACAATTAGTTCCAATTTCCTGTTGAGCACAGGAAATTGGACTACTATCTATCTATACACAGTCACAAGGGAGAGACTGCAAGAAGGCTGCGGTCTGACCTAAAGGAGAGTATCAGTTCTTAGTTCATTTGTACAGAATATTGTGTGTTTTTTCCATCTTGCACCTCTGTATATTGTTTTCCTTTAAGTATTTAGTTTTAAATAGGATTAATTTAGTTAATAAGAGTACTATTATTTAGATTTATTTAATTAATATTTAAGTTAGGGGGTGTTAGGGTTAGTGTTAGACTTAGGTTTAGGGGTTAATAATTTTATTATAGTGGCGGCGGTGTAGGGGGGGCAGGATAGGGGTTAATACATTTATTACAGGTGGCGGCGGTATGGGGGGGCAGGATAGGGGTTAATAGGTATTATGTAGGCTGCCGGCGGGGTCCAGGAGCGACGGTTTAGGGGTTAACATATTTATTATAGTTGCGGTGGGCTCCAGGAGCGGCTGTTTAGGGGTTAAACTATTTATTTAGTTGCGGCGGGGTCTGGGATCCACAGGATAGGGGTTAATAAGTTTATGTAGGTGGCAGCAGTATAGGGGTGGCAGATTAGGGGTTAATATGTATAATGTAGGTTGCGGCGGGCTCCGGGAGCGGCAGTTTAGGGGGTAATAACTTTATTTAGTTGCAGCGGTGTAGGGGGGGGGCAGATTAGGGGTCTTTAGACTCGGGGTACATGTTAGGGTGTTAGGTGCAGACATCTCCCATAGAAATCAATGGGATATCGGGCAGCAGCGAACATGAGCTTTCGCTATGGTTAGACTCCCATTGATTCCTATGGGATCCGCCGCCTCCAGGGCGGCGGATTGAAATCCAGGTACGCTGGCCCGGCGGATCGAAGCTTACGTCACTATATTCTACTTTTGCCGGGCAGTAGGGGTTGATAACTAAGGCGAATCAGCCTCGCCACACAAATACGCTGCGGAATTCCAGTGTATTTGTGGTTGACGGCTTGATAACTAGAGGCCCATGAATTCTAAAGGAAGGCTATTACAAACAATGGTACAATTACAAGTCATGTGAAAGAAATCTGAGATCACAAAAATGTAAAAGTAAATCACATTTTTGCTTTAAAAAACCTATATCATAATGTCTACAGGCTGTGCATTTAAAAGCCACATTAGCTTCTAGTGTAGCAGGGTTTTTGTTATTAATATATAAACAGTGATGTAAAAGTGATATGATTTGCTGCTATGAATAAGTGAAAGCTTCCCAGACTCATGTGGTAACTTATCCTTTCAATTGTTTCACTATTGTGATTATTCCTATATCAGGATCATATTTCTGTCAGATATTACAATAATTAATGCAAAAAAAGGAGAAAACTGAGACCCCTGTAGTAAAATCCATGTTTTAGAAGGTAATTAATAGGCAAGGCTTTCTGTTAGCATTGATAATGTTTATTATGCAGTTGTGTACCACTCTTTTTACTAATTTTATTCCAAATAGTTAGACCCTGTATTGTTAAGGGGCATAAGATTTAAAATGTTAATAATGGTGTTAAAAAATACAATGTACTTTATTATGCCCACTTTGTAATTTATCACTGAAAACTGATGATTTTTAATTGCTCCAAACAAGCTACAGTGGATCCTGTGGATATCAGTAACTGACCCTGCAACATTCTACACACCCCTTTACTGGCCACAGCAAAAGAAATAAGATAAACAATACTCGAGAATTTTTAGGGGCATATCCTCGGACTGCAAAACATTGCAAATCTTTATATCAATTGTATATACAGGTTAAGTTATTTTAATATTATTTTAAGTTCATTGTAAGAAGGTATCTAGAGGAGAAGCATCACATAAAAGTATTTTTATTTTCTCCATTAACATTTATTGCAATGGAAGAATGTAGCTTTTTTTCCAAGTACACCAAGATACCTCCCTGGTTTAGACTTATGCCATATTATTACTTTGTTGTGCTACCAAGCAATAGCCATTAGTTCAAAAATGCACATTAACTTGTTTCACAAACAGTTTTAGAGCTGCTTATTTTGTATTGAGGACATACAGTATGATTGGAGAAATATGATAACTACACTTGAGAGCTGTATTACAACCAGTGCCATATGGGAAATTACGCTGAAATATATATAGTTCTTAAATCAGAAGGTGGAGATAAGATGTAAGGTATCTGAGT